>NW_012133859.1:1701665-1731469 GCF_000956105.1 Propithecus coquereli | reverse complement strand
AAGAAAATAATTACAGAACATGTTTTGACTATGTCAAAACATCAGTCAACTAAATTATAACTCTATGCTATTAGTCAATCACATCTCGGTGCCAACAAGCCTTGGCACTTTCTAAGAGCAGATGTTGATGGGGGACTGCCAAGAGGGCTTAAGAGCTGGCTGGAGGGACAAAAGAGGTCAGCCTGGAGCCATAAAGGGAACCGAAAGACGTGGGGGTGGTGTGTGTGAAGAACTTCATGATTTTGTGTAGGTCCAGACCAGAACTTAGCATTTCCTTAATTTAAAAAATCATTTTTTTTTAGCAAATTAGATGGCTTTGCTCTTTCCCAAATTCCTGACACCTGCCCTGCCTGCAGTTTGCACAGAGCTGCGCTCGCTCACCATCTCTGGCCTTTGACCTGGGTTTTTGCACTACCTGGAGTGTGCAAAACCTGGCTGACTCTCACTTTCCAGATTCTACTCAACCTGCTTTCCTTTGGGAAGCAGTTCTGGACCACACAAGATGAGTTTGCAGGCTGGCTTCTCCACCCTCCCAGGTGAGCCCACTATTCCACCATACCTCGTAAGTACCCTGTACCTGCTACCCTGCAAGGCACTTGTCTAAATCCTTGTCTCTTTCCGCACTTGACTGTGAGCTCATGGAGGGCAAGGGGAATGATCCCAGTCTCCTCTGAGTCTCCCGCCTAATGTCTGACGGTCACAGAATGAGCACCAGCTGACGGTGGGAATGATGCCTCCCTTCAAGAGCTCTGCCACACTCCCCATGTCTGCAGATACATTCCTTTGCTTCCTCTAAAATCGGACTCGCTACTCAGACGTCCTGTCAACGGATTCGCCTTCCAAAGGATGACACTTCCTCTTTCATGCCTGGTACACTTGTTAAGATTGCAGGGACAGCAGGAGCCTTGCCACGTGAAGTGTACAAATGAAAAGACAATTTTGCCAAATGATCTGACAATTAAGTAAAAATATATGGAGAGCTGCAATCTCTAAAAACTTTTGGATACTTTCCTGGACTCGCAACTCCAATGAATCAACAAAGCAATTTTTTTTTATGTTTAGTCAAAGAGGAACAAACAAACAGCAGACTTTCTGGCTTTGTCTCTCCCCCCCGTCCCCCCGCCCGCCTCATTTTTAAAAGTAAATCCAGGAATGGGAAAGAAAACCAGTTTGCTCTTTTTCTCTGACTCATTTATGTTTGAGGATCCCTGGGGCTGGCACACTCCATTAGCTGGCTGCTTTTCTGGCCTAGAATTTTGCTTCAGGGTTGATATTAAGACAGAGCAGCTGGCTGAGGGGGTGAATCTCAGAACCTTCTCGTCCTGGCTCCCCACAATCAACTACTTGAATGACAGTGGGAAATCGCTCATCCTGTACAGCCTCAACTTCCTTATCTGTAAAAAGAATAGAATGTACTGGATGATTTCTCAGACGCTATCTAATCCAACAATTATAATTCTGAGATGAAAATTTCCTCCGATTGGTTTAAAACTTGTGCATTTAAATAAGTAAGTAGCAGGCAGCAATGAAAACTCATAGTCTCATATATTGAATTACACAGTGCTATGGTCTGAAGGTTGGCGTCCCCCCACCACTTCCTGCCTAAATTCTTATGTTGAAACTTAATCTCCAATGCAATAACGTCAAGAGGTGAGGCCTTTGGGAGGTGATCAGGGCCCCCATAAGCGGGATTCAACCTTATAAAAGAGGTTGAAGAGAGTGCCTCTACCCCTTCCTTCAGCCCCTCTGCCACGTGAGGACACAGTGACAAAACACTGTCTATGAAGCAGAGAGCGGGCCTTCGCCAGACACCAAATCTGCTGGTATCTTGCTCTCAGACTTCCCAGCCTCCAGAGCTGTGAAAACAACTTTTCTATCATTTATAAATTACCTCATCTAAAGTATTTTATTATAGCAGCCCGAACAGACTGACACACATTGGAAAGACTCATTTTATTTGTTTCCTTTTGAAGACAAATGCTCGCTTTTCTCCCATTAGGATTGCTACTGTGTGGATTAGAGGTACAATGGGGACTTCTGCAGCATTTGGTCACTATGAGGAAAGGGTCTGCCTGATGATGAAATGTGTATGGAGGAAGTGGAGAAAAGGCCCTGGTATGTTGTTTGAGCTCCTGGATACCTGAAGCAGTATACCCCTGTCTTGCAGATATATAAGCCCTCAAATCCCCCTCTACTCTGGTTTCTCTTAGCTTAAGCCTTATTTAAGATAACTTTCCTATTAGTTGCAACTGAAACAATACTAATATGGTGTATACAAAGTTCATACAAAAATATTTATGTACAAAAAAGAATAACCCCCCAAATATTAATAATTTAATATCTATGGGTGATGGCATTAAAGGCTATTTTTATTCTCTTCTGCATACTTTTCAGTATTTTCTAAACTTTCCAAAATTATTTATTACTGGCCTAATTTTTTTTATTTTATTTTTTTTTTTTTTTTTATTTCAACATATTATGAGGGTACAGATGTTTAGGTTACATATGTTGCCCTTGCTCCCCCTCCCCCCCTACTGGCCTAATTTTTAAATGTTATTTTAACACATTATCCCCTAAGAAACTGTGGGGACTTTGCTGTGTTATATAGAGAATCCAGCTCCTCTGGTCTGATCCTTTTATCTGAGTCATAATTGAGATTTAATATACTATTGCTATATCTTGTGAAACGGGTCATTGCTCAGGCCCTAAATTCTGTAACTTGGCAAACTTCCTGTAAAGGGCCAGATCGTAAATAGTTGAGGCTTTGCAGGCCATATGCTTTCTGTGACAATCACATAAGTCTGCTGTTGTGGCACAAAAGTAGCTGGAGATAATTTGTAAATGAATGAGCATGGCTGTGTTCCAATAAAACTTTATTTAGGAGTACTGAAATTCAAATTTCATATAATGTTCACATGTCACCAAATATTCTTCTTGTGATTACTTTTCAACCATTTATAAAAGTAAAAACAATTCTTAGCTCACAAGCCATATAAGGACAGGTGCCAGACCACGATTGGTCTACTGACCATGGTTTGCTGAGCTCTGGCCTATAATACTAGGATTTCTGTCATTGTACTACCCTTTGCTGCAACACATGACTTTCTGGGTTGACTCTCCAAGAGGAACTTTAATCCTACAAGGATCAAGCATGGTTTTTCAGCAAGCCTCACGGACTTGGGTGTTGTTTATGATGTCTGTGTCTCTGCTGGATTTGTGTTCTTTCCTTTTTCTGAGCTGGTTATAGAATCTTCCTCCTTTTCCAACCTGTATGTTAGAGCTAGCATCCCTATACCTCTGAGGCTTAAGGTAGCAGGCACGTTCAGTTCTTGGAGTTGTCAAAGCCCTATTTTGCATCCGAGCTGGAATATTCATATTTTGAAGAACATTAAAGGACTTTGTGTTAATTGATGCCAGATTGGCTTTCTACTCCACAGTGATTCCTCGGTGAGAGATGTTTATTGCTCTGCCAAAAAATATTAAGTAAAAGACTAGTCAATGGCAATTTAAATTTTTAGAAAAATAATTAGTTTAGGAACACTTCTGAGGTTTCATTTTAAGAAGGAAAAGAAAAGGGAAAGAGTTTATGTTGATTGCTATCTTGATGTGTCAGTTAACAATGTTTTCAGCTATGACTAACAACAAACCTAAATTATGGCAGATAAAATAAATAAGGGTCCCAGATAAGTCCACAGGCAGGCATTGCTGGCATTGGTTCTGCTTCTCAACCCTATGACTCTCTTGGTACTTCCAACACGATGGCTGGTGAGCTCTAAGCATCATGTTCAAAGGCAGAGAAGGAGGAAGGGGGAGAGGCAGCACCAGCTGCATGCATCCTTTCCATCAGATAAAGCAAATTCCTTCCCAAAAACCCTCAGCAGGAAACTGCTTAAGTAACATTGCATAGCATGACTACCATGGCTGCAGGGGAAGCAAGACTTGTCTTTTTCACCCTCCATGGTGGGGGTGTGGGGTTAGCAATAGAGAATAGAGTTAGGAAGGGCTGTTGGGTCGATACGACATTTAAGTGATACTGAATAAAATTCCTGATGTCAGGCAAAGCTATTTTACCCTATGCCAGTGGCATGGGGCACTCATGGAAGTACAGACTTCATTTGTCTTGCTTGCTGAGGTACCTTCAGCTCCTGGCACATTGCAGTCACTCAATAAATATTTGCAGAATGAATGAATGAGTGAGTCAATGACAAGAGCTCTTGGAAGCTCCTTGTTGGACATTACCAGGTCATGGGATGATCTACCCTTTCTTGGGCAACACACCAACAAAGAATCCTTTGGTTCACTCTCCCCCTCCTACCTTCAAGCATGGTTTACCACTGCTCCATACGACAGAACGCCCTCGTACACAGCCCCACCGGCGGTTTCCGCCCATGATTTAAACCCTGCTGAAATAAACCCTGTTCACCGATGTCTTTCTGGATGGGTGAGAGGAGATGCACTGCCTCCACCACCTTGCCCAGTTTGGAATGAAGCTCATCAGTGACTACCCAGAGCCAGAAACCATGAAATGCATTAAGATAAAGAAAATAAAGATGGGAGGGTACACCACAAATATTCGTTCAACCCTTCCCGTGTTCCAGACGCCAGGCTCAAGATTACATATGATTAGTCACCCTTGACTGATGAGGAAAAGAAAGCTCACACAATTAACTATGAGCCTCTAAAAACGTCATAGGTTAAATAAAACAAGATCAAAAAAAGAAAATATGTTTAATTACCAAAAGCTAAAAACCGGTGGACAGTGGTTAACAATGTCAGATTGCCTGAGTGCATTAATTGCCTTTTCTACCCTAAAATGACCAGACTGATTAAAAAAGAAGGACGCAGAAAATCAAAGATACACTGGCAGTAAAATAAATTGCAAAACATTTTTGGATGAGAGAAGGCAGATGGAGAAGGGGCCAGTGAGCTAGCAGAGAGAGAAAACTTCCCCTAAAGTACCTACTATGGAGAAAACCAACAAGAAGAATAGCTTGATCATCGTGATAGTTTATTGAATGATTATTATATTCGTGGCACTTCTCAGTTCTTAACATGTATCATGTCATTTAATCCTCACAAAGTCAATAAGATTATTATCCCCATTTTACAGATGAGGAACCTGAGGCACAGAGATGTAACAGGATGTTTTAAAATGGATCAAAGAACAAGAAAGAGTTCTTGAAAATTAAAAATGTGTTAATCCAAATAAAGCGTTCAACAATGCCTGGCCCGTTCACAGTAAAAGTTTCATCCACGTCAGCCATTGTTTGGGACTATTTCCTTTCTGGTTCTGCTTGTATTTTCCATTGTTGTTTTGTGATCTATACCTAAGTCCAAGTCAAAGCACCCTTTATATTCCAATTTCTTATTGTACAGAGTGTAAGACCTTAGAATCTTTGATTATATTACAAACTCAAACCTAGATCCCTCTTTTGAAAGGAATGGGTGCAGAGGCAAGAAGCCATTCCATTTTCTGAAGATCATCCAAGTGCTTAGCAGGTACAACCAAAAGTAGAAACCTGGCCCCCAGCTCCCAAGTGAATGCCCCTCCACCTGTCTTTTCTTGGTTCAGCCCTGCAGTGGACATGTGGGTGAATCTGCTCAGTCCCCTTGCCAATCACAAGGCCATCAAAGTACCCCAATCTCTTCTGGTGAAGAAAGGGCCAATGACCCACACAGAGCCAGCTGGAGCCTTCCCTGGTTTTGGAGTATGGACGTTAGAAGACAGAAATCACTTTTCACTCAGGTTGCTAGTTAAGAAGGATCTTTGGCCATAATGGCCACAGCCATCTTATTACGTGAAGCCTGACGCCAGGCAGACCCAGGCTCCGAGGGATGAGACCGAGAACCTGGATAACACCACAGAGTATGGCCAAGGGAATTCCAAAGATGACAGCTACACAGCGGGCCTAGAGAGCCATTGGCCCGGGGTTGGGACAGGAAGCCAGAGGGGTCTGCAAGGGAGGGCTTCAGGGAGGAAAATGGGATTGATTATTTATTAATGCCTTTGAGCATTTGGAAAATAATATTCTGGGCACCTGGTAGAGCTGATGGCGCACTTGGAAAAAAAAATTAAATACAGGTACATAGAAAACCCGTCAAGGGAACAAAATGAGACATGAACTCCAGGAAGCACAAACAGTTGTACAAGAAAGGAAACATATTACATTACACCTCTTGGCCCGGCAATGAGCAATATTGACATATCATAATAAGGTTAAAAAAATTGTGACATACTATATTGCTAGGATGGGAGGAGATAAAAATCCCCTGGGACGGAAAGAGTAACAGAGACAATTTTTCATCTATTGTAACAGGCAGTCAAAAGATAATGTCTAAAATGATAAAGAGTAGAAAGTGCATAATAGTTAGAAATATGAAAAGAAATTAGGTAAGAAAAGAATATGAAAAGAAAAGAAATATGAAAAGAATTAGGTAAAACAGTTGAAATTTTAGAGCATGAAGCTCAGGGGTTTTGTTGTTGCTACAAGCTTTTTAAAAGCCATGTGGTCTTAAAGAACATATGTACTGTTATTATATATATAAGTTTACATATATATTAGCATAGTATATATATATATATACACACATTTCAAACAAGTTTGTATTTTGGAAAAATATAACAGATAATTAGTAGTCTCTGAGAAGCCATAAATATGGGTTGTGTCCCTGATCTTAAGAATAAATCAATTATCTTATTCCATTAAAATGAGTCAGCAAATAAGCACAAGAACCAAAATACACATGCCTCCCTCAATCACAAGTCTCTGCAAATACAATGAGTCTTAATGATGCAGAGGGAAGAAAAGGCAAGAAAAAGGAGTTTTTGTTTAAAGTGACCTCTTTGCAACTTCGCAGGAACGCAAGGAGAGGTCTTTGTCATGGCAGTGGCCCCGGAACTTCTAGCTCACGGGGAGGCTGAGATCTCAGTGCATAAAATTTTAGACATCTTAAAAATTATAGCTATGAATGTGAGTGCATGAATCAGCACCAGAGAAAAACAAAGAAAATTTCCATTTTTAAGGAACTCAATATTCTCAAGTCTTTTTTCCTTGCCACTGTGGCTTACAACCCTTTCTCTGTGATGCCAGCCCACCAAAGCCCTGCTGGTAACGCAAGGGGCATTTGTGATGCTATCGGTTCAGGCCCGAAGGCCAAGAGTATATATTATATATTCTCAAGTTGCATGAGCCACCAGGGAAGGTTGCTGCTTGCCTTTCTGCCCAGGCAGAACCCCAGAATCCTGCAGGTGTTAGGACTTAGGCACTCCCTGGTCTTGATCACCACCTCCGACTACACCAAGAGCAGCTCTTCCACCCAGGGGACCATATGAGGGCAAAGATTTGAATGAGAGTGGTGAGATGCACAGTGTGGAGTGTTATATATTGTACTAATGTGTAAGTCAGGACCATGTGATTACAAGGGACAGAATCCCAGTTGGAACAAGTGTAGGTTTAAAAGAGAATTCATTGATGCAATTAGCTCTGGCTCCAAACGTAACTGTTTCCCAATAGTTCAGAAGACATCATGTCAGTACTCTCTCTGTCTCTGTCTCTCTCTGTCTGTCTCTCTCTGTCTCTGTCTCTTGACACATTCAGTTCATGTGATCCTTAGCACACACAATCTCAAAAAAAAAAAGAAAATTCTCTCTCTCTCAGCAGCCATGATAATCCCCAACACTACACAACGCGCACGCAGTCTGTGCCACTCATCGTGAACATCTTTGCATGAAGCCAACCTGGATCATGAGCCCAGAGGAGAGGGGTGGGCCCTGCATTTGACAGCCCCACCAGGTAGGGGATCAACAGCTCTCAGGTAGACAGGTCAGTCTGTTACCAGAAGAAAGTGGGAGGACTCACAGGCAGGCAAAAACTACAAAAATCTACCTATTCCTAAAAAATATAACTTAAGCATAATTACATATTTAATAGAGTGTTATTCTTGTATTAAGTAATAATTACTGCTTACCATGGAATCCGCTGCCAGGAACACGCCCGTATCTGGGGCCGGTTCAGATGGTCTCCTTCTGTCATTCTAACTCTGCAGCGCTTGCTAATTCCCTGTTCATTCTCATAAATTCATGTTCCAAGCCATCTACAGAGCTCTCGCCTACTAATACTCTGTCTGCAATGGCTTGCAGTGTTTATTTTAGGGCTTCCTCAGCTGTATTTCTGTAACTCTTGCTCTATGTATCCTATGAGCTTTCGCAAAGAACCATGCAAGGCTGGAACACAGGAAAGTTGGCCTTCCTTTGAATATTTTAATGAATTATTTTTGCTTTTCCTTTTTCAGTATTGAGGTCATTTGGTTTTCTTAACAGGCAAGGAGATCCTGTGATTTCTCATTTATTCTCTTGCACTCACGGCAGATTTCCAATGGTGGCTACAACACTGTCTCCCGTCCCA
Source organism: Propithecus coquereli (assembly GCF_000956105.1). Classification (NCBI taxonomy): domain Eukaryota; kingdom Metazoa; phylum Chordata; class Mammalia; order Primates; family Indriidae; genus Propithecus; species Propithecus coquereli. Next base: position 1,723,064 of record NW_012133859.1, on the reverse strand, counting down.
GTGCCATTCTATGATGCCATCTTGCCACCCTCCCACCAAGAAGTATGGTCTAATCCCTCTTCTTGAATCTGGGTGGGCTGGTAAGGGTGTGGAAAATATACACACTATTGAGGAAGTAATGCCATGTGACTTCCAAGGCTGTCATAAAAGGTGATGCATGTCCACCTCATTCTCTGGAATGCTCACACTTGGATTGCTGAGCCACACTGTGAGAAGTCTGACCATCCCGCAGTTGCTGTGCTGTGTTACCCAGAGAGGCCCACGTAAGCACTCTAGCTGGCCAGTCCCCCAGGCCGTGCCTTGTGCCAGCCATAGAGCGAATGCAGCTTGCTGTGCTCTGAATATTTGTATCTGCCCCAAATTCATATGTTGAACCCTAACCCCCAAGGTGATGGGATTAAGAGGTGGGGGCCTTTGAGGAGTGATTAGGTTATATAGGGTGGGGGGGGGGAAGGAGGTCCCTTGTGAATGGGATTGTTCCCTTATAAAAGAGGCTGAAGCAAGCTTTTTCGCTCCTTCTGCCATAAGAGGACAGAGCAGCGAGGCACCATCTTTGAAGCAGAGAGCAAGCCCTCACCAGACACTAAATCTGGTGACACGGGTGCCTTGATCTTGGACTTTCCAGCCTTTAGAACTATGAGCAATAAACTTGTGTTGTTTATAAATTACCCAGTCTAAGGCGTTTTGTTAAGAGCTGCCCGAAGGGACTGAGACACACCTTAGCCCCCCGCCGTCAAGTCACCTCCAGCCTTTGAGTCTTCTCAGCTGAGGCCTCATCTGTTGTGGAATAAGGAGAGATCCCTGCTATACCTTCTCCAAATTCCTTGCTCACAAAATCCATGAGCATAATAAAACAGTGGTGGCTTGAAATCACTGAATCTGAGGTGGTATCTTCGGCAGCAGCAGTAACTGTAAACGCTGCCTGAACGAACCCTTCAAGAGGCAGACCAAGAACTCACAGCACCGTGAAATTGTCCCATGGTTCTGTTCCATCCAGAAGGAATCCTTGCGGAGAATTACCAGACACATAGCTGTGACTGCACAGAATGCTAGAGCACAGGGCTCTAGAATGAATCTCATTTTATAGACAAAGAAACTGAAATTGCAACAACTGAAGCTGAGTCAAACAAGAACGGTCCCTTTCTTTAGGGAGCAGGATATGGCCCAGTAATCTAAATAAGATGTCAATCCAGGTTGGCTGGAAAAGTGTAAATTAGAGGCAGATGCATTTCAGTTTAACGCCTTCAGCAAGGAAGGACAAGTAGAAAGTTCATGAACAATCCATATATTCATGGAATTCCATATGTTAAGAGCCACATTGGGTGATGAGTTATGCATGGAGTTACCTGGGCCAAAGTGATTAGTTTGATCTTCATACAGGCCGTTTGGATTCCTGAGGCCCAAGGCAAGAAATTTAATTTATGCACTGCAGGTTGACTATCGCAGAAGTGCACATCAGTTCATAACACGGTTCTGAGCAGGGAGGCCTTGGTTAATCCACATGAGATTAGCTTCGTTGCGAGGCCCTAGGATGTAGTGTGTACTCTGGGAGTATACACTGCTTTCAGCACGGACTTGCTCTGCAACCGTGGGCAAGTCATTCAGCCTTCGTGAGACGCCCAGGTCTCATCTGGAAAACCGGAATCACCATCATACCTCTCTCGTTGGGTGTTAACAAGGTTGACTAAAGTAGTGCAGGTAAAGGATTGAATGCTTGCCTGGGATGTAGCAAGCATTCAATAATGTGGGCTCTGCTAACATTATATATGATAAGATACGATAATTCTGTTGTGAATATAACCATGTTCTCATATAAATAGCAATAATGCCATGGTTAAGAGGGAGGCTTTGGATCCTGAGCACCTGGCTTCAAAGCCTGACTCTATCATTTAGTAGCTGGATGACTTTGGCCAAGTCACTTAACCTTTTTATTGCCTCAGTTTCTAACTCTGCAAAATGGGGATAACAGCGGTACCTATATAGCATTGCTGGGAATTAACTTATGTAAAGTCTGGAGCCTGTGCGTGGTGCATAATATTCAATGAATGTTATTTATTTTTACTATAAACAAGTCCTGTGTTTTACATTTTGAAACATTTCTCAACTCTTGATAGCTCAGATATTGCTGCTAAATCTAAAGGAATCGGCATAAATTTAAGGCCGAAGATTAGGGTAGCGAGGGTGTGGGGCTGGCTTCCCTCCTACAACACTGCATGAGGTCATGAGGCTTCAGAAACACTTTATCTCCTCCCAGATGCTGTCGTTAAAGTTTGCAAGTCTGTGGTCTCAACACTCGACTCCTTGGTGAGCATTGGAATGGCCTCAAATCACACACTTCTCCATTCAGTAATTTCAAAAAAAAATAAATAAATAACAGCTAAACACATAATCTTGATATTTAAGTTGGCACCACATAATAGAAAGCAAAGCTCAAAGAAATCAGCCTCTTGACCCTTCAGGGAGGTGAGGTCCCGTGACCACACCCTGTGTCCATCTCCCTTCTCAGCCCACGTAACTGAGACCCTTACTCTGTTTCTCTTCAACCTCCCCACATTGTCTCTTCATCCCTCTGGGGAAGAACTAAAGAGAACATTTAAATGAGGTCATGGCTTCCCTGACCCATTTAGAGGTCAGGATGTCTCTCTCCAGTGCACATTTTAGGAGTTTAGGGCACAAGAGACCTCAGTCCCAGCCAGCAACCTCCCGCTTCAATGTGGCGCTGCCGCAGGGCTCTGAATGAAGAGGGGGAGAGCCTAAGCTTCGTGTGAGTTTTACTCTAAGGCCGGCTGCATGAACTTCCACCTTCTGGCAAGTCCTCTGTCCCCACCCATTCCGGACTCCACGTTACAGCTCTTTCGACTCCTCACCTGCACCAGCTCTGCGGCTCTGGCTACTGTCCTGGCCCCCGGCCATGGGCTGCCTGCCAGGAGGGCAGGCTGGGCAAACAAAAGAGATGGCAGGTGGGGCAGGAAAGAGACCTAATTACCCTTGACCAGAAAACACATGGCAAAGATGAAGGACTTCAGGCTGGTTTTCTAATGGGAGGGGACCACCGCGGTGGGACAGGGCAGAGGCCACAGGGGCCTCTCCCTGCAGGGCCAGCAGGAAACCAGAGAGGAACTGACTTTACCACACTGGGCACGGTTGGCTCTGACTGGTTTGCTCCAAAGCAAAGTCTTATAAAACCTTTCAGCAGCTACTAAAAGAGAAGACAAAAATATCAGTTGTGGAATAAGTATTCGTATGTCCTGTTGCTGAATATCCTTAGAGTTAAGCATGGAGAATTTTTTTTTTTTCTTTTTTCTTTCCTTCCTTAAAAAGGCAAACAAACAAACAAAAAACCAGCCTGTCAGTGACCACAGAAAGTCAGCTTTGTTTTTTTGGCTTGATTTGAGGATTGTGCTTTCAAACCTGGCGCAGTCCCTAGAGTCTGTCCTCTGCCCCTCACCTGCTACGCCGCCTCCTGCAGTCAGCTGCAGCCTTGTGTGCAAAGACAAAACTCAAAACATCAACTTGCACAGGTGGAAACGTATTCTAAAACCCTCTTCCCTTTTCGAAAATCCATCATCCAAATCTCTACAAGTGAAAAGGTTAGAATGTAGAACTGCTGTGACTGTACTAAGTTTGAAAACTACAATTTGAGGATTTTTTGGTTTTCTGGTGGCAGGAATCCACTCACGCAACATGAAAGGTCAGAAACAAATGGGCAACTTCCGTAACTTACAGACATTTTCAATGGAATCGGAGAGTCCGAGAATCACGCGTTTCCTCGGGGGTTGGCGTTTCCTCCGTGGTTAGAGTTTCCTCGCATTGCCGCACGGACCTTCCCCTCCAGCCAGGGCGGTTTTTGGTCTCTGCTGGGGAGAAAAAGAAAGAGGAGGAGAGGCTCGGGGTGCCTCAATCCCAGGGAGGAGTCCTGGCATGTGGGTGTCCCCTCTCCCTGTCCCCAGCCAGCTTACACAAGTGCAGTTTGTCTGTGCCCAAGGGCAAAAGGAGTCTTCAGGGGGAGAACTGAGGCTGGTGCACAGAAAAGGAGTGAGGACACCAGCCCCACCTTGGAAGCAATGGGGCTTTTGTGGGCTCTTCATGTGCATGACCAGTGCTGGCATTTGTGATCGCTGCCTGGTGTCTGTTTCTCCAGCTGCCCCCTTAAATCACCCAAGGTGGAAAAGGGACAAATGTGAGGGAGGAAGGGGGTCCTAAAAGGACTCTTCCACGAGGGCCCTTCCCTGTGCCTTTGGGTGTCCGGGTTCATCCTCAGCGTTGCCTTTCGATGTCAAAGAAACCCCAGCTGGGCAGTCAGCAGTTCCCATGTAAGGCAGAGAAACCGGCTTTAATGCCGTGGGCGTGGAAGTTACCCCAAAAGGACTGGCACTGTTTTACAAGGTCTTCCTGTCTAAGCGCTTCCCCGAGTCGGGATCATCTGGGGATGGGGAAGCTTTGGAAAACTCAACCCAGATTCCAGGCCACCAGCCCCAGAGACTGGAAGGTTGAGTTTGGAGTGGAACCAGTGTTTCTGTGGTTTTAGGTTTCCAGGTGATTCTCTGTTTAGAAGGTGTGAGCTAAAGCTCAGGTGTAGCTCATATTCTTTAGGGTTCTTTTTTCGGTACTATCAGATTAGTGGCCAGGGGTGGGGGGAAAAGTGACAATCAGATGACTAGTCCTCTGGAACTGGCCATTTCGGAGGTGATCATATACATATTAACAAAAATTTGCACATGAACTGGGAGTGTGTAAGGAGTATGAACAAACCAGAAAACCCAGTCTTACCGCACCACCCAGGCCCCGCTTCTCTTGCAACTTCCAGCGGTCTGCCGTGCCTCCGAGGATAGTAATTTACCCTTCAACACAACGATGAAATGTGATGAAGAGTCCCCATACATCAGCACTTTGTTGTTGTTGGCCAGAAGTTACAGATACAACATGCAATAAATGAGAGAGTACGGTATCTTCAAAGAGAAGATTTTATTAAACTGGGATATGGCATTTGGGTGTAACTTTGTTCCCGTAAATTATTTACGTGAAGGAGATTTAAAATTAATTTTTCAGGGACTGATATTCTGCCTAAAAAGGTAAGAATGCTTAGACGGGTGCTTGTGAAGTTTGTCATAACCAGCCAGGGTGATGAGAACGCCATTGCTTTTAAAAAACAAAACCTTCATGAAAAAGAATGAAATCATGTATCCAACATTGTGCTAGATGTTACTTTTCAAAAAATTAAAATTCAAAAAAGTCAATATAATTTTTATTAATTGTGATTATGGGGGGAAGGGGAGCTAAAAGAGGAGCGAAGAGGGAGCACAGACTGCCACGCTGGCCGAAGTTAAGAACACAGTGAATTAGTACAAGAGAATTTCTTTTTAACTGAACATTATGTTTACTCTTTTTGGTTTTTTTTTTTTTAGTAATGTTCCCCCTTAATTTTCACATTATCTAAATAAGCTTTCAAGTACATACATGCAAGTATAAATATTCTTGGCTAATGTGTCAAAAAAAAAAAAGGCAGGCACTGCCTGGCGTAAACCCACTTCTAATACAGAGCACGGGTCTTCTAGGCTTTGCGTGGGTTCCGGACGGCGGCAGCATCACACGAGGGTGGAACGTTAAGACCAAGTCTGGGTAATTCAGCCCTTCTTCCTCCCATCTCCCTTGGTTGATTCTCCCTGCAGCCCAGCACAGGACAAGCTCTCCCAGAAGTGACTTACTGGAATAGCCAGTGCTCTCGGTCCTTTCAAGAGGCACAGACAACCGTTCGCAGTGTGTATCCTCCACCAGCAAAAAGGCTACGACTTGCTGAAGGCTCAGATAATTGTCGGCATTTTATAGCAACAAAGCACAGGCAGTCCCCCGGTCAGGGACCACCCAACTTAGGGCGATCCGTAGTTACCAACGGGCTCCCAAGGCTCCCCATAAGGATAATTTATAATTAAACAAATTAATAACCTGGGAACTAGATTCTTCCACACATGGAAACAAACCCGCACAGCATGGGCGGTTTGTGGGCACAGCATCACTTTCCTTTTAACTTCTGCATTCGATTTTGTGGGTCTGTGTCTACCCTTGCAGCCGTGTCTCCAAAGCGTGAGTCCAGGTCAGCCTGCAGCGAAGAGAAAGGTGATTACAGTGGAAACGAGAGTAGAAATAATTGAGCGTCCAGAGAAAGGCCAGATGCCGTCATCCACTGGGAAAGCATCAGGCTTGAGTCACTGGACTATGGGGACAATTATAAAGGATAAAGCGAGAATAATGGGACCGAGAAGGGCAGGGCTCCACTGAAAGCATCAGCTGCTACTACGCAGCGCAGTGGGTTAATTATTGAAACAGAAAGGTTATTCCTGATTTGTTTAGATCGAAGTAAGCGTAACATTCCTATTAGCCTAGTGTCAATGCAACATTGGATGAGCGTTAAACTTTAATGTTCCTTTTGAAATTTCTCCTATCTAAACTTTTTGTATGAGTTTGTTTTTATGTTCTTTTTGTTTGAATTAAAAGAAAAGGTGCAGTAATTTCCGTAACATTATTATAGTACAGAGGTATTATTATTATTATAATATTACACTGTATTATTACCACATATGAGCCATTATGGTATTGTTATTATTATTCCCATATATGTGCTGTTCTTCAGGGATCTGAGTGACATACCAATCCAACTTAAAGACATTCTCGAGAACGTATCTGTAACCCAAGGAACACCTGTATTTTTAAATTAAGGTATGTACACTGATTTTTTTAGACATAATACTAGTGCACACTTAATAAACTATAAGTATATATAAACATAATTTTTATATGCACTGGGAAACCACAGAATTCGTGTGGCTCACTTTATTGTGATATTCACTGTTTTTGCAGTGGTCTGGAACGGAATCTGCAGTATCTCCGAGGTCTGCCTGTATTTTTAAGAAGGCCTAGAAATTCCAAAGTTGGAGAGTTTAATCTTGGCCGCGGTGGTCAGTCCGGAATACCGTAAGCAGTACTGGAGCTATATCTTGAGGAAGGAGTTGGAATCGAGCTCTTTGCACGGTGGCGTGGGGGAGATCGGCATTCCTCCAGGAAGAAGCGAGAACAACTGCCCCCAAGTCCAGCGCTGCCACCTGAACACTTCAGGCTGTGGCACCTGCTGTTCACCAGGGTGTCTTCCCTCACACCTTTTGTGGCTTGCTGCCTCACGACATTTAGAGGTCTGCCGAGATGTCGCCCCCTCTGAGAGGTCCTGCGCCATCACCCTGTCTAAACAGCCCTCACCGCCATTTCTTACCCCTTTGCCTTGCTTGTAACCACCTGACTCATATTTTAAAATTTATTTGCTAATATTCTCATAATACAATGATTCTTCGTATCAGTTTGCTAGGGCTGCCCTCAGACGGAGGGGCTTAAACAACAGAAATTTCTTTTCTTCAGTTCCGGAGGCTGGAAGTCCGAGACTGAAGTACCAGCAGGGTGGGTTTCTCCCGAGGCCTCTGTCCTTGGCTTGCAGGCGGCTTCCTTCTGGCTGAGTCCTCACAAAGCCCTTCCTCTGTGTGAGCACATCCCTGGTGTGTCCCTGTGTCCTAATCTCCTCTTCTTATAAGGACACCAGTCATATTGGATTGGGCCCAACCTAATGCCTGCATTTTAATTTAATCACTTCTTTAAGGGCCCTATTTCCAAATACAACCACATTTGGGGTACTGAGGTTAGAACTTCAGCACATAAATTTTGGGGATACACAATTTAGCCCATAACACTCTTCGTTCATCTTTCCAAACATGTTTCCATCGCCCCTGCAGACATATGGGCCACACAGGGACAGGGATTGGTCTCTCTCATTGCTGATTCTCCAGCACGGCACACACAGTAGGCACTCAATACATATATGTTGAAGAACTAAACACTGAATTCAAGGGACCCAAGTTCTTCTTGTTGATGTATGTACACTCTTTGGGGTTAACTCACTGTCCTTGGAGGTAAATACTAAGTCGATCTGAGGTTTGACCTCCCTACCAGGCCTGTTTCTCCCTCCTCAAGGGGCGTCTCTCCCTTCTCTCTTCCAAGCTGGTGGGTTTAGGGAAGCTATGGCCACTAAGGGGTCTCTGGCTTGTGGCGCTTCCTTTATGTTCTTGCCTGTCTCCTTTGCAGAGTGTTTGATCTAGCTTGATGCCAAAGCCTCCCTACTCATGTCCAGAACCTGCTCTTTGGGGGGCGGTGCTGGTATGGGTGGCTTCAGGTTGGGCCATACGTGCATTCTGCAGCCTCTTGTCCTGCTCATCTGCTGGCCGCTGGTCCGGTCAGCCCCTCTGTGTCCTCCCACGGTGGCATGCAGAAGCACCTGGGTTGACATATGCATCCCCAGGGTTGGGGCACTCCCCAGACCTTGCCACCTGGATGCTTCCTTCCACCCTCCCTAGGCTGCAGCTGGGGAAGCCAGAAACAAGCTTTCTGTGCAGGCATTGCCTGCCCCACCTGTCTGACCTACTTCGGTGTTTCTAATCCTATGCCCCTGGGATTTTGACTCCAAGAACCAACGAAATCTCTCTCTTTCCCCTTCCAGTCTGTTGGGACTTCCTTTATACCAGCTCCTACTCCTGTCCTACCTGAGCCTCATGGCGTGCTCTCAGCGAGGAAAGGCTGCCCAGGGAGGAGGAGGAGGGGGAGGAGGAGGAGAAAGAGGAGCAGGAGGAGGAGGAGAAAGAGTGGAAGAAGGAGAAGGAGAACTAAAAGAAGAAGAGGAAGAAGGAGGAGGAGGGAGAGGGGTGGAGCACAGAGAGGAAAATTCTTCAGTAGGCATTTCAAAATAGCTGACTCATTTTATCCTGATGATGGAAATTTTCCTAGTTGGGAGGGAAAAGTTGGCAAGCAGGGAGTGAGTGGAGCCCTGAACTACTTCTGAATCCTTCTCTGTGGACCCAGGAAAGGCTTGTGGGCAGCTCCGGCATGGAGACCAGGCACCATCAGCCTTTCTGAACGCCCCGGTGTTGGGGTAACTACAAACTCCTCACTCCCTACATCTGGTAGGATCAGCCACCAACCCCTGTGGCCCTCAGTCACCTGAGTCCCAGAACAAGGGGTGGAATTCCAACAGGTACCCTGTGTGCTTATATGGGGAGGGAAGTCATCGAATCCAGATCTTTCCCTTTCAGCCAATGATCATAATGTTTTGTGTGAAGCTTCAAAACCTGTAAATAGTAAAACATCATTGCTCTGACCTCACCTGCTCTGGACTCCTCCTTCCATTAGAGGTGTCTGGTTTATTCCTGGGGCCAAAGCAAGGTGTCTTTCCAGACTTTCTAGGATATTCTTCACCCTCAACCTTCTGGCAAATGTTCCACCAAAAAGAAATTGAGACATAATCGTGTAATGTTCTCTGCTGAATTTCCTCAAGGGGCTGCCCGTTGTCCAGTAGTGGCAGTGCAAGGAAGGGCTCAGCAGTGCTGTTCACACCTTTCCAAGTGTTCTGACCTAACTTTTAGTTTCTGGAAAAGCTGGCAGGGATTGTATTGGCTTATATTGTCCAAACTGACATTGCTATTATGCTGTAAAATGTTTGCAAAAAAGACATCATAGTTCATAGGAAAATATATAATTCCTAGCTATGAAAAAGCATCTGTAGGATGTTATTCATAGTTTAATTGTGTGCATGTGATGGGAAAATGCATTCGTAATTTTATACAATATTGCAGCCCACAGAATACTGGGCATGTAGCAATGAACGTGGACCTCCTTGTCCATACCCTGTGCGTCTGCTTTTGAAAGGATGGTTAACAATGTTACCCAGGATGTGACACAAAACAGCCCAGTGGAGGAGCCGTTTTCTGTGCAAACATTGAGGAGGAAGTGGTCCTGCAAACCCACGTGGTCTGGGGCACACAGAAGGAGCTACAAACAGGACGCGACTAGAGTCTGTTTTTTTCTGGGCGCCCTGGTTATCATCATACCTCCAGCTTGATTTATAACAGAACCCACTGAATAACCTGTGCAAGTTATTACTTATGCATGCATGCGAACTAGCCAGGATTCTTACAGCTGTGAGTGATAGCGACATAGAAACATAACTCAGACTGGCATAAACAAAAAAGGGAATTCATTGGCTCATGTTACTAAGACATCAGGGTTGCTTCTGGCTTTAGACATGGTTGGATCTAGTGTTTAAACTGCATTATCATCACTTCTAACCCCATCTTTCTCCCTCTTTCCCCCTCTTTCTTTCTCCACTTGACATCTCTACATATCTCTGCTTGGCCTCAGTTTTCAAACAGTTGGAGGCTCTCCACATGGCTTCTCTGGACTCAGTTCCCCTGGCTTAACAATTGCATAGAAAGAGACAGTTGTGCCTGTTAGCCCTGGAACAAAACTCCCAGGAAGAGACAGGCCTGGCATAGCTTCCCTAGTCATCCTGTGGTTGCAGGGATAAAATACTCTCATTGGCTGGGACTGGGTCACCCACCCACCCCTGTCACCCAGGTGTAGGAGAAGGCAGAGCCAGCCATGCAGAGTAGCTTTCCACAGAACGCAGGGTTCTCTTTCCAGAATAAGCAGAGTTGGGGCACTGGCCAAACAAAAACAAAAGGTGTTCACTACAAATGTCTGTATAAAAATGTATTTGTTTCTAATTTTGTGTTCTAGATTCAGATATTCTCGGCCAATATTATTTATTTATTTATGCTCTTTATGAAGAACCCATTGAGAAACTGTTATTTAAAAAATTGATCATACCCTACAAAGACATACAACTATTATGTACCCATAATAATTTTTAAAAATTGATCAGAGATGTCACCAAGATGGCTGACTAGAGGTGCCCAACACTTGTCTCCTCCACAAAGAAGGATGAAAACAACAAATAAATAATTGCATTTCAAGTAGCGAGTCTAAGGGAGCACGCTGGAATTCAACACTGAAGTGACCAAAACTTTCTGAAACTCAACAGCAAAAAATTAAATAATCTGATTTTAAAATGGGTAAATGTTCTGAATAGACATTTCTCAAAAGATAATATACAAGTGAAAAAATGCTCAATATCACTAATCATTAGGGAAATGCGAATTAAAACCACAATGAGATATCATCTCACTCCAGTCAGAATGGCTATATCAAGAAGACAAAAAATAACCAATGCTGGCAAGGATGTGGAGAAAAGGGAATTCCTATACACTGTTGGTGGGAATGTAAATTAGTACAGGCATTATGGAAAACAGAATGAAGATTCCTCAGAAAACCAAAAATAGAACTACCGTATGATCCAACAATCCCACTACTGGGTATGTATCCAAAGGAAAGGAAATCAGTATATCAAAAAAAATATCTGCACTCTCTTGTTCATTGAAGCACTTTTCACAATAGCTAAGATATGGAATCAACCAATCTCTCTCTCTCTCTCTCTCTCTCAGAAACTTCAGTTGGGGAAAGGTCGGGAGATGAGGCAGTTAGAGGCAGGGTGGAAGCCTGTGCAGCCAGCTTGGAGGGTCAGGACTGAGCAGACAATATGGGCAGCCATCACTTGGAAGAGAAAACCCCATGGAGCGTTAGTAAGGGCCCTGGGGAATTGCACTGATTGTCATGTCCCAGAGAGAAGGTCTCAGGGTTTTGCTTGTTCCAGGCGACCTCCAATTGTAGTCTCCAGGTGTTCCATCTCCACAGGTGTCTGAGCTGACCAAGGCTGGGTGACTCAGGTCCCCAGGCACACGCAGCCAAGCTCACAGCCCCTGCTGCCTGAGCAAACGTGAGCGCAGCTCTGGTCCTCGTGTCAGAAAGCCTGTGGCTCACATGATCCTAGTGTTGCCTTTGTTGAGATTGAAGGGACTACGGCCAGTTAACCCAAGACTCTGGGCCACAGGGGCTGAGCTCATTCTGCTCTTCAGAGGGAGGGTCTCAAACTGAATTCCAGAGTACCACATGCAGGGCAGCAGGGGATGTTTTGATTTTTGTTTCGATTTTAACATGGTGTGAGGAGAAAAGAACAAAATCTCAACTAAAGAAGATGCTATGAAAGCCCATGGAAATGTGCCAGGGATCTCCTTAATGAAAAACAGGAAGCATTTTCAGGAATTTTTCAAGAAGCCTTTGTCCAAATAAAAGTGGGTTTTCAAAAACAGCACCTTTGTTGGAACAGTTTGCGCCAGGGACTAGAGGCCTATGTTTGGGAAATGACCCCGCCCCCCTTCCTGCTGCCCACCCTCTTCTTCTCCGAAGTGTGTATTCAGACAGCGTCTGTCCGGGCACGGCTGGTTTGCAGACTCAGACCCTGCAAGGTCTGCAGAGCACCCCTGCCAGCGCTGCTGTGCCCAGAGCTAACAATTTCCAGTCCGCAGCTCCGAAGGGTGACCAGCTGTCCCAGTGTGCCCTGAACCGAGGAGTTTCCAGGGCTCCTAAACTGGAGGCATGCCAGGCAACTGGAATGAACTGGTCACCCTAACATGGAGCTGAGACAGAAAGGACTTCCCCATCTGCTCTCGTCCACCCCACGCCCTGGCCCCACTGGATGGCTTTATCAAGAACACCGATGTCCTGGGCTCTCAATTCCTTGGCTGTCTTAACTCCAGTGAACTTCCTCTGTCACGTTACAGCTTGCTGCTGTAGGACTTCTGGCAAAATGAGAACATGAGGCTCAAATGTAGTTTTAGCTTGTTTAAGAAAAAAATTTTTTAACAACTCAAACTGATAAGTGGGATATTTAAACATTAAATGTTTTAATTTGTGCACTGGGCTTTCATAATCAAACACCAAATTGCAATTTCATCACCAACTCAGTTGAGAATGCAGAGAGGAGGAGAGCAGTGACAGCCTGCTGCTATGTTGTGGGATGTCGGTGCCAGCGTCTTATTTATTGCTCCTGAGCCCCTGGCTGGCTGTGTATTCTGGTAACATTTCTTGAGAGTCTTGTCCCTGGCTAAAGGCCTTGGTTTCCTTCCAATTTGTTGCTGTAATTTATGGATTAGGAGCTCTTTCCTCTGGTAGACATTGTTTGATGTGCTGTGTACAAGTGCGCGGCTTTGTTTATCGCTCAAGACTAACAAAGCACGGCGTGTTTACCTCGCTGGAAGAAACACGGCTGCACGGACAGGACAAAGGGAGAGAGCTCAGGACCCATTCCGACTCCTGCCACTCCTAAAACTCTGACTCTTCCAGCCCTGACCCTGGTTTCAAAAAAACTTCAGCTATTTATCTCTGGATGTATATATGAGGGATGCTTTGTGTTATCCCCCACTGAACTTTCCATCCTTATCTTTGTCATTTCAAAAACTTGGCGTTGACGAGTGAGAAGTAAGATTCCATCTTTGGGTTTGTGTTTGATGATAACCTGACTCTCAGAGTCTCGTGCAACAGGGCAGCATGAACGCCAGGGACGACGTTGCCTTTCATTCGCATCGCGCCCTTCTCAGACTTAAATGGGCACATGCGTCATGTGGCGGTCTTACTGAAATGTAGATTCCCATTCAGTAGGTCTGGGGGAGAGCTGGCATTCTGCGTTTCTTTACTTTTCAGGCTGAAATATATTTTATTTGCGTCTTTATTATAGATATGCATGGACAAAAATACTAGGTGATGAATGAGAAGACTTAATTGAGATAGGTCCTTTTGTGTATGTGTCTCTTGTATCTCCATAGGTTTGTGTGCTTTTGTGCAGCAATGGATTGCAGGTCCTGCGCAGCCTGCAATCCTAAATTCTTTTTCACCACAATGATTTTTACATTGATCACTAAGCTTTCTATATGTATTCCATGGGTTAAAGACAACACAGTGATCTTTACTTCTGGCTGAAAGAAGAAAATAATGGCTGGAATTAATAAGCCAGGTAGGAAACGACCTTCTGTGTTTTTATGCAGTTCCCCAGGGAGGCTGCTGCTGCCGGCCCAGGGACTACATTTTGAGCAGGGAAGGAGGGAGAATGACAGATGCCCAGGACTGCGGGGTCCTGGGTGAAGTTAACAGTCAGAGTCTTCATAAGCCTCTAACGGAATTAAACACCTGTAATCACTCCTCAGACTATAGATTTGACAACTTGTGAGCCAATTCTACAACTTTTTTCTAGAATTCTACATTCTAGATTCTACATTCTAGAATTCTAGATTCTACAACTTTGTTCACCAATTAATGCAATTTATATGTTGTTATGAGGACTAAATACAAGTAACATTGAAATTCCTTCCCTACAATCGGGGTCCATATATATTCTCTTACGCTGTCTTTTGAAAAATTTTATTTATCTTAGCGATTTTTCCAAATCCACACAGAGAAATGATATTATTGATTTACTAAAGAGTATAGTATTCCCCTGTGTGAATGTACCTTAGTTCACTTAACTGATTCTATACAAACGATACTTTAGTTTTGGAGATCCTCAGAATGACCTGAACATTAGCATTATCAGTGCCCAATCAGCGACAGTCGGGCACTCACTGGGCGCTCTTATCTGGCCATTGCGAGGGCACCTGCACATTGGCCTACTGTTGAGGGAGCACACATATCAATGCTAATCCAGTCAGTGGATCCAAACCATACATTTCCCAAGAGGAAGTTAATGAAAGGAAAATTTTAAATAAATGTCCTTAAAGCGATGGCGATATCACTTTCTGAACAAGCTTGTGGCTTCGGCCGTCTGTCTCCCTCCCTCCCTTACCACTCTCTCTGCCTCCTTTTCTTAGGAAAGTTGAACCACCCCTGGTTTCAACGTTCTGATGATTCTCTGACCTGGGGCTTCAGTCCAGGCCTTTCTTCTAAGTGCCAGTCATGTATGGGATGGTCTTAATCCAGAATCTTCTCCCAAGCAATCATGGTCTCTCTGAATTTGGGCACAACCTAGAAAAACCAAAGACAAATTAGGACGTCCCTCTGCGTTGTCTATCTGTGTATCAGTGGCACCGTGTCCTGATTACTGGAACTTTGTAATAGGTCTTGATGATTGGTTATGTAAGTGCTTCCAGCTGCATTGTTGGAGATCGCTTTGGCTTTTCATGCTCCTTTGTATTTGCATGTCAATTTTAGAATCAGCTCGCCAATGTCCACAAAAAAATTCCTGTGAGGGTTCTGACTGCAATTGCATCAAATCTGTAGATGAATTTAAGGAGACTTGACATCTTTACAATATGGAGCTGTCTAATCAATTAACATGTTATTTCCCACCATTTATTTAGTACTTTAAAAATTTCTCAACAGTATTTTGTAGTTTTTAGTGAAGAGGTCTTACTCTTTTGTTAGACGACACTTTTGTTAGGGTTTTTGTTACATTTTTTCTTAGATATTTTATTTAAAGAAAATTAGAAATGATCTGGTTTTCTTTTATAAATTACCCTGGCTACTACCCCCCAAAGCATTACCTTCATGATTATTTCTATTGGCTTTAAACATTTTTTTTAATTAAAATGAGCAATATCTTCCATGTTCTAGGCTTATTTACCCTCCTTGAAACATGAATGCCTTGGGGACACCAGGAACCTATTTCCAGGTGTCTAACTGAGAGACGGAAGCTTTCTGCTCCAGCTCTTTTCCTTATAATTACTTTGCTTATATTCCAGGCACTGTCTTCGTTCCTGGGGTGGATAAGGGCAGTCTTTTAACTTAAGGGTAATGACCTTCCTGGCGAAAGACCAAATGCTGACTAACGTTAATACTGTACAATAGTTCTCCTGAATGTCATTTAAGAGTGAAGAGCACAGCTTGAGCAAGAGCGAGGCAGAAGTTGGAGGTTGCTGCAAGCTATGTTGCCGCCACTGTGCACTAGCCCTGGGGAACGAGACCTTGTGTGGAACCCACTGCAAAGAGATGCTCTTTTCCATTTAGAGATCTTGTTCTTTAAAATTAATAAGCCCAAGCCCTAACTTTCCGGCACCTGCAAAGGGGTTCGCTCCCTGGAGATCTGGGGGCCTCAAAGGCTAAGGAGACAGTCAGGTGGAGACTGGGGGCAGGCGCAGGGGTGTGTGGGCTGAGAGGGGAGACTCGTGCTGAGCCCTGAGGGGAGGGAACGTGCAGTGGGTGGACGGGTTCGGCCACCCCGGAGGCCCCGGCTTGGGTCCTTCCCGAAACGTGAGGCCCCCACAGGGTTAGGTGGGGAGGGGCATGGTTCTCTTTCGCCTCTCCCAGGCTGACTCTTCCATTGAGTGGGTGATGGGCTGAAAATGAGCAGAAGTGGGAGTAGGAAGTCCCTCTGCAAGGCTTCTGTGGACACATGGGGACCTGGAGTAAGGCGGGAGGGGGCACGAAGGGGTTGTTTTGAAGGTGCGCCTAGAGCTGGAGTGACGGGGAAGGCAGGGGAGAAGGGGGACGCACAGTGACCCTGAACTCCTGGGCTCAGCATGGGGTACATGGCTGCCCTCCACAGTCAGATGAGGTCCATGCAGATGGGAAGTTCCTGGGAGCTCAGGGAGTTGTTAGGGACTGCAGGATGAGAAGTGGCCCCAGAAGATGTCCACACCCTCATCCCTGGAACCTGGGAATGTTATCTTACAGGGCCGGGAAGAGCCTTTGCAGATGTGATCAAGGATCTTGAAACAGGGAGATTATCCTGGGGTATCCAGGTGGGCCCTAAACACCATCACGAGTGTCCTTAGACAAGGGAGGTGGAGGGGATTTGACGCACAGAGAGGGCAACGTGAAGGGGGACAGAAGGGGTGTTTGAAGATGCCGGGCTGGAAGACTGGCCTGACGTGGCCACAAGTGAAGGAGCACCGGCAGCTGGGAGAGGAGAGGGGTGAGTGTCCCTCTAGCCTTCCAGGTGGGTGGGGAGCGTGGCCCTGCAGGCACCTGGATTTCTGCCTGCTGACGCTGATACTGGACCACTGGCCTCCAGGATTAGGAGAGAATTTCTTTAGTTTTATGCCGCCAAATTTGTGGTAATTTGTAACGGTGCCACTGGCACTCATGCTAATACAAAGGGACGAGGCCCACTGAGGTCACTGAGGACTGAAATAAAAGTGCTAAAACCCCGACAGACTAACGGGCCCTCCTTTGGCTAAACCCCGGCATGTTAGAGTTCCCGGCCACGGCAGGAGGGGAGGATGGTCACGTCCCATGTGCTTGCACCCCTCCCCTTTCTAATCATTACCAGATTTTATCAAAGGCCAGTCCAGAGAACAAAAGGCTAGAAGGCCCCTCCGCTTCCTTCATCCGACCCCAGCGCTCTCCTCCTGTTTTTATGGTCCGACATGACGGCTATTTCAGACCACAAAGAGTTTCTCCTTAATAAACTAATGCCAGCTGCAGACTGGTTCTGGCCTGTCTCCACTCCAGGGACTCAGGCCCTACATCTCATCTTTTTATGTATAAGACCTAAGTACAACGCATTTAAATGTAAAACCTTCACCCCAAGGTGATCATGGGACATATGTTACGTACATGTGAACTTAATATGCATGCATGTGGGTCTCCTTCATGACTATTCATAGCTCCTCTTGTAACCTGTTGCATAGGTATATGACCAACCCCTTCAGCACAAATTCCTGTCTTACCCCTTCCTCTCCTAAAGTGGCTTCCTTCTTAGCCCATCAGCATGGCCAGACTGCAGGTTTTAACCTTTTATAAGAAATAAAGCCTCCTTTCTAAATATACAGACTTTGTGACTTTCGGTTGACATCACTTAAGGGAAAGAGCCTGTGTAGTTAGAGGTGGCCAAGGATGGAGGCCTGGGGAAGTCCCACGGAAGAAGGGGCGGTCTCAAGGAAAAATTGGATGATCCAGAGAAGTACATGGAAGTGACATGAACATCTGCGCAGTTATGATGCTGCTCTCATTTCTATTTCCTATTTTGCCCCCTGAGCCATTGATTTGCAAAGAGAAATCAAGGAATGATGACTTCCTCCCACCTTTGGTGAGCCCGCTGTGATAACTCTTCGCTTGGGAGAGCTTGGTGCAGGGAAGTAATTTTCATGTTTGCAAAAAATTGATGCTTTGCATCTTTTCTCTTTTGGTGTAAACATTTTAATACATATGGAAACCGGGTCATTACCATATCTTAACAATCCAGCAGTGTAGGCAGTTCTCAAATTATCAATAGGGTGTGTCTCAAACGCCTGTTTTTATGTCATTTGTTCTGACTTAGTCTTTTCTGTATAAGCACAGTACCAGGAGCAAATGTAGTTGCAAAGAAATGGATGGATCAAGTAAAACTGAGTAAAAGATGTTTTTAACTTTCAAAACTGGAACATAGATGCATATGTTTTCTAAAGCAGTAATTATAAATGAGGCAATTCGTTTTAAAGCCTCTACTTTTCTTGGACTTTTACAAGAGACTTTGCCTTGCAAACTCTTTAATATACTGGGGGGAGAGAAAGCAGGAAAATGCACTGGGAAACTCGGCAGTCCTGAAAATAAGCCCCTGACCTGGGCTTTCAATAGGATGACAGCCACACACTGAAAGATAAACCCTTATACAATTTTTGAATTGTAAATAAGAAATGGCTAGTGGAAGAGATATCTGAGGAAGCAAATGTTCTGTAGCCTCAAATTACACGAGAATCGAGAATCGTGCCAGCCTCTCCCACCACTTGCCTCTGCCAGAGCGATTTGACACCGGGACACAACCCCGGGTCACGGCCTGGAAACCCTGTTCTCACTTCACTTTTTTCTATCCACTCAAAACTTCTGTTAGACAACGCATTGCATTCCCTCTTCCAGAAGTTACCTGAGTCAGTTCTTTTCCCCTCTGGAGAGCAGAGCTGGCCTTTGCATCCCCTCCAACGGTGCTCTGCACCAGCAGTTCAGGCCTGGCCGGTCTCTCCTTCCCATCTCCCCTCAGCTACCCTCTTCCGCATGTTCCAGTCTGGTGATTAGGGAATAGTAGTCGGATATTACCGCTGGCAGTTAAATGAGACTTCAATAGGAAATGAGTCTGCAGAAAAGGTACAAGACAGTGAAATGTGCAAAAAGCTTAAATTCTGACAGTTATGAGTTGTGTAGTCTCCCCTTATTACAAATGATAAAATTGGTTTTGAAAATAAGACCAAGCAATTGTTTTTGTACCTATCTCAGGAGACCAATGTTACATAACCCTAAAACTAACAAACACAAAAGGAAGCACTGATACTGGACTTCCGCTTCTGGGAAGATGGAGTAAATGGACTTTTCCCTATTCCTCCCCGAACTATTATACTGTGAAACCTCTGGACATTACACATAAAACAAACACAAGGAGACTCTGTGAGGTGAAGAGAAGGAAGCAGATCTTCTGGAGACTTCAGGCTGAGTTCCCTGGTATTTCTTTTTTTGCCACATATATTCTGGACTTGGAACTAAAGAAGCCAGCAACCTGGAGATGCCATAGGTACAGACAAAAAAGGTCCCAACAAAACTTTGCTCTCTCTAGACAAAGGACCAGAAAAGGGGCAGCCTAGCAAGACAGAAAACTTTTAGATACGAACTGCTCTTCTCGAGGCAAACACCACAGAAAAAACTGTGGCCCCAACCCTCACCCCACGAGCAAAGACTAGTGGGGAGCCTAAACTTCCACCTTCCTGGCTGTAACAGGGCACCCTGACCCCCTGCCAAGCAGGTGTCAGAGAAGGCCAAACAGGGAGCCAGGACTTTCGCCCCTGTTGGGGAGTAACAGGACTCCCCAGTCCCTTTGGTATCAGTGGAGATTATATGGGGAGCCTGAACTTCCACTCCCACTCAGCAATAACCAGGGCCCTGCCCCTTCCCACTAGGGTGGTATGAGAGGAGGCCTGGTAGAGCTTACAGCCCTCCCACCATTAATAAGGCCCCCTTCCCCTGCTAAAGTGGGGTCAAAAAAAGCTGGCTAATTCAGAAGGTTTAACTAAAACCTAGAGTCTCATAACTGAATACCCTAAATGTCCCCATTTCAAAATCATTCATCTTACTCAGATAATCTCAACTTAAATGAAAAAGAGAAACAATAGACACCAACAATGAAATGACAGACATGTGAGAATTATCTGTTAAGAATTTTAAAGCAGCCATGATAAAAATCCTTCAAGAAGCAATTACAAACATGCAAACATAAATAAAAAGTCTCAGCAAAGAAACAGAAAATATAAAGGAAAACCAAATGAAATTTTAGAACTCAGAAATACAATAAATGAAATAAACTACATGGATGGGCTCAACAGCAGACTGAAGTGGAGAGAGGGAGGGAAGAATCAGTGTACTCATAGATAGAATAACAGAAATTGCCCAATCTGAACAATGAGAGAAAAATAGTTGAAAGAGCAGGAGGAGGGAGGGATGAGAAGGGCAGGGGAGGGGGAGGAGAGGGGGGATAGGAGGAGTAGGAGAAGGAGGAGGAAGAGGGCAGCAGCAGTGCCGCAGAGACCTGTGGGACCATAACAAAAATATCTAGTGTTCACTCATTGGAGTCTTGGAAAGAGAGAAGAAAGAAGGCAAGACTGAAAAAAGAAATTGAAGAAATAATGGCTGGAAACTTCCCAAACTGGGCAAAAGGCATAAACCTACAGACTCAAGAATATGAGTGAATTCCAGACAGAATAAATGCAAATAAATCCATACTAAGACACATTAGGATTAACCTTCCCTAAAGATGAACAAAAATTAATCTTGAAAGTGAGGGAAAAGCATCTTACTTATAAGAGAAAAGCAATTGGAATGACAGAATTCTCACCAGAAACTACAGAGGCCTGGAAGAAGTGGCATGGTGTTTTTCAAGTGCTGAAAGAAAAGAACTGTCAACCCAGAATTCTACATCCAGCCAAAGTATCCTTCAAGAATAAGGGAGGTAAGGAGAAGTCAGGATGTCTTCAGAGGAAGAAAAACTAAGTGAATTTGTTACTAGCAGAACTATCCTAAAATAATGGCTAGAGTAAGTTCCCTAAATAGAAAGGAAAAGATGAAGGAAGAAATCTTGGAATATCAGGAAGGAAGAAAGAACAATGGGAAGAATAAAAATATGGGTAAATACATTTTCTTTTTCCTCTTAAGTTTTCTAAATTATGTTTGATGGTTGAAGTGAAAATTATAACATTGTATGATGTGTTTCTAAATGTGTGTAGAGGAAATACGGATGCTCCTCAACTCATCATGGGATTGCATACCAATAAATTCACCGTGAATCAAAAATATTATAAGTCAAAATGCATTTACTATCTCAACAAACCCATCATAGAGTCAAAAAATCATTCTTGGGGAACACCTGTATTTAAAACAATTAGAGACAGAGGAGGGTAATAAGGCATAGACATAAGGTTTCTATATTTCATTCAAACTGGTAAAATGATGAAACCAATGAACTGTTTCATAACCAATGGATGAGTTACGTATATATAATGTAATACCTAGAGTTACCACTAAAGCTATACAAAGAGATATATTCAAAAACAATATAAGTAAATCAAAATGGAATTCTAAAAATGTTCATGCAACCCATGGGAAGGCAGGCAAAAGAACAGAGAAATGGAGATCAGAGAGAACGGTAGACTAAAAAATAAAATGGCAGGCTTAAGCCCTAACTTATCA
>NW_012133859.1:1558989-1700308 GCF_000956105.1 Propithecus coquereli | reverse complement strand
ATTTAAAGAATTAACACGAATTCTACATAATCTTACCAGAAAAATAGGAGATAACACTTCCAAATTCATTTTATGATGGTAATCATATCCTGATACTAAAACCAAAAAACAATAAAAAGAATGAAAGAAAGAAGATTAGAGGCTAAGATACCTCCTCAATATAGATAAAAAAAATCTGTAACAAAATATTAGCAAATACAACTCAGAAACATAGAAAGAATTATACACTAAGACCAAGTGGAGCTCATTCCAAGGATGCAAGGTTGGCTCAATATTTGATAATCAACCACATTAACAAGCTAATGAAGAAAATTATACACTCATATCAATTGACATAGAAAAAGCATTTGGCAATATCTAGCACCCATTCATGATATTAATAAAAACTCTAAGAAAAATAGGACTAGAGGGGAACTTCCTCAATTTGATAAAGAGCATCTATGCAAATGTACAACTAATGTTGTACTTAACGGTGAAAGACTGAATGCCTTCCCACCAAAGATTGGTATCAAGACAGTTGTCTGCTCTAACAACTCATATTCAACATATTATTGGAAATTCTAGCCAGTGAAATAAAACAAGAAATAGAAATAAAAGGCATATGGATTGGAAAGGAAGGTATAAAACGGGTCCTATTTGCAGATGGCATAATTATTTATATAAAAAATCTCAAGGAATCTACAAAAAAATACCTAGAACTAGAGAGTTCAGTAAATGTGTGGGATAAAAGGTAAACATTCAAAAATCAATTGTATTTTATATAGTAGCAATGAATGCATGGACACCAAAATTGAAAATAACTACTTATTGGTTAAAGAAAGAAATAGGTATGATTCTAACAAAACATATACAGTATGAGAACCTATAAAACTACAAAATGCTGATGAAAGAAATCAAAAGCAATCTAATAGAGATATACTGTAGATATTTGTAAATTGGAAGACCCAATGTAGTGAAGATGTCAAGTCTCCCCAAATTAATACACAGATTTAACGTAATACCTATAAAAACCCCAGAAAGATACTTCGTACATATAGACTATTCTGAAATTTAAATGGCAAAGTAGATTAGCAAAAACAATTTTGAAAAAGAAAAATAAAGTGGGAGGCTAAGTCTACCTATCTGCCTTCATGACTTACTGTATAGCTACAGTAATCAAGACTGTGTGGTATAAATATTAGTAGGTCAATGAAACAGAATAGAGAACCCAAAAAGGGACTTACATAAGTAGGCCCAAGAGATTTGTTTTTATTTTTATTTTTTTGAGACAGAGTCTGGCTCTGTTGCCCTGGCTAGAGCGCCATGGCGTCAGCCTAGCTCACAGCAACCTCAAATTCCTGGGCTCAAGCCATCCTCCTGCCTCAGCCTCCCGAGTAGCTGGGACTACAGGCATGCGCCACCATGCCCGGCTAATCTTTTCTATATATATATTTTTAATTGTCCAGATAACTTCTTTCTATTTTTAGTAGAGACGGGGTCTTGCTCTTGCTCAGGCTGGTCTCAAACTCCTGACCTTGAGCGATCCACCCGCCTCGGCCTCCCAGAGAGCTAGGATTACAGGCATGAGCCACTGCGCCCGGCCAAGTAGGCCTAAGGGATTTTTTACAAAATCAAAAAAGGGTAGCCATCTTTTGATGCTGAAATAATTGTATGTCCATATGTAAAAAGAACAAAAAGGACCTCAACCTAAACCTTACATCTTATATGAAAATTAACTCAAAATGGATCATGGACTTAAATGTAAAATGTGAAACTTAAAAACTTTTAGGAAAAAAAACTTAGGAAAAAACCCTCAATCTAGAGCTAGGTAAAGAGTTCTTGTACTCAACACCAAAAGCTTGATCCTGAAGGGAAAACTGACAAATTGGACTTCATCAAAATTAAAAACCTTTTCTCTGTGAAAGATCCTATTAAGAAGATGCAAAGACACACTACGGAGTGGGAGAAAATATTTGCAAACCACATCTCTGACAAAGAATTAGTATCTAGAATACATAAAGAGTTCTAAGAACTCTGTAATTAAAAACCAAACAATCCAGTAAGAAAATGGACAAAAGGCAGGGAGACATTTCACTGAAGAGGATATACAGATGTACAAACAAGCACATCAAAAGATGTTCAACATCGTTAGCTAACGGACAAATGCAAATTCAAACCACAATAAGGCATCGCCATGCACTCGTCAGGACAGCCAAATCAAAAAGTAGTGACAACACCAAATGTTGGTGAGGATGCAGAGAGACTGGATTACTCACACATTGCGGATGGGAGTGTAAAATGGTACAGACGGTCTAGAAGAGTTTGGTAGTCTCTTACAAAATGTAATATGCCACTATACTATGATCCGCCATGTCTTATCCCAAAGAAATGAAAACTTATTTCAGACAAAAACCTGTACGTGAATGTTCATAGAAGCTTTACTCATAACAACGAAAGGCTAGAAAAATCTCAGATGCCCTTCAATGGACAAATGGTTCAACTACAGTACATCCACACCGTGAACCACTACTTGGGAATAAAAAGGAAAAACTCTTGAAACACACATCAACCTGGATGAATTTCCGGAGAATTATGCTCATTGAAAAACCTATCTCAAAAGGCTACAATTGTATGATTCCATTTATATAACGTTCTCAAAATGACAAAGTTACAGAAATGGAGCACAGAGGAGTAGCTGGCGGGGGTTAAAGGAGGATGTGGTGGCAGGAGGTGGGTGTGGCAATAAAAGCACCATGGGAGGTCCTCGTGGTGATGGAAACGCTCTGTGTCTTGACTGTGACACCGTATTATTGCGTGTGAGATGTTACCTCTGGGAAAAGGGTACATCTCATACAATTGCATGTGAATCTGCAATGACTTCAAAATAAAAAGTTCAATCTAATTTTAAAATGTATGTAATGTGTGATTCTACTTACATGAAGTTCAAAGACAAACTCTTCTATAGATGCTAGAAATCCAATCAGCAAATACTGTTGGAGGGAGGGATTGCCTGGGGCAGGATGGGGGATAATGGAAATGTTCCCTATTTCGCTTTGGGTGGTGATCACAGGTATATACTTAGAGAAGAATTTATTATCTGTTTATGATCTATATGCTTTATTTTCTATGAGTTAAATCTCAAAAATATATATGAACCTGAGAAGCACTCTGTAAGTTCCATGAAATTATTTTTGTCTTTACCATTAGGTCTCCAAAAATGTACAGCTTAAAGGACCTTTCCTTCTAGTGGTCTACGATGGTCTAATACAGCGATCCCCAGCCTTTTTGGCACCAGGGACCGTTTTCATGGAAGGTATCTATCATGAGCTGGGGGTGGGTGGGGGATGGTTTTGGGATGATTCAAGCGCATTACATTTATTGTGTACCTTATTTCTATTATTACTACATTGTAGTATATAGTGAAATAATTATACAACTCACCATAGGTTGGGGACCCCTGGTCTAATATCTTTTAGATTAACACCTACTATAAGATGATGTTCATGATTCTGCTAAAATACTGGCAACCTCCCGTGGACTTAAAAGATGTATAGATAGCAACATGCAGAATGTAAAACATCTTGATATTTGAGAAAAAAAATCTAGATAGTGATCATGATAGACCAAACACCTGAGTACCTTTCACTCGCGTACAGTAGTAGGTTCTGCTATCTTACAGCCATATCCACGTCACTCAGCCAGTGTTCCTTGTGTTGCTGAGAAGGCATGGCCCTGCAGCTGGCCAGGCGGAGCTCTCTGGCCTGAGGCAGTACTACCGGGTGGATTAGAACCAACCTTCAATTTCCTCTCCCTCCAAGGGACTCAGGAGGGGCGCGCACCTCAGGGAGCTAGCTTCCCACCTGACTTAGAGACTTGGCACAATATCCTCTCACATCAGTCTCCTGTTCAGGATTTCAGCAAACAGATGGACAAGAAAACCTGTTCTCTGTGGTGTGTTGAACAATCAAAGTCACCATCCCAGGACAGGCAGAAAGAGTCAATACAAGAGGGATGATGCCGGTCATCAGGGAAAATAACCTGTTGGCCGCAGCGGGGGCCTGCAGAGCCCTGCAGTGGGAGACCCAGGAAGGCTGTGGCTGCAAGTTTTCCCAGGACCAGGTAGCCCCTGGTGCTGGGGGCCAAGGGACGGCCACCACTGGGGAGTCTTCCCCGCATGTGCAGGATCTTTAGTTTATTCATAATATGGTGCTTGAACCTAAGCGTTTTGTTTTCTGGAATGTATCTGGACAACACTAACTCTGCTTTTCTGATGCTGGGATGAAACAGCTCTTCCCTTTGCTGTGATTCTACATTCCGATATTCTAACCGGACAAGCCACAATGCCTCTGTGAACGGTCGGCAGACACCCTGGTCATCCCCCAGTGTCTGGAGTTTGGTTTCTGTGCCGGTCTGCAGAGTCACGGCAACTCCCATTTCTGGGTGTGTACGGAGGATTCCCAGTCTAGAATGTTCTGCCCCCTCCCACCCATGAGGCCTGCGCTTCAGTCTCTCCCTCAGCCATCTCTCTTTTCGATTTAACAGTGACCAATTTAAATAAAAAGCCTAACACAAAAATCAAGCAAATATGTTTAATTTTTTAAAATAACTGATGGCAAAATAAAATATTTACATCACATCATACTGTGTAAACATGTAAGGTCTCTGTACAAAGAAATATACATGCAAAATAATGTAAAAATTTAACTGAAATAAAAGAAACAATACACAAATAAAAGTTATGAGGTTACGATACACATCCAGTTTTGAATCCATTTTCTTTTAAAAAGTTTCTGTACAATTTTACAAGAAGAAACAAACAAAAACCCAACAAAAGAATAAATAAAATACATTGGAAGCTGCAAAGCTTAACTATGCCAGTTTATGGCTCAAGACCCAGGTGTCTGGCTGGCTTGGGAAGCAGGCTGGTCTCTTTTTTAGTGTACTTCACATAACAAAGATAAAAAGACACCCAGAAAACTTCAAGCGTGCCCAGAAACCCAGCCGCTCATGTTGAAGGGACTCCCCACGCCGGCGCGATTCTGCCACAGTGACTCGGGCATTGGGTACCAGCCTCAGGGCGGCCAGTGCTTAATTGGCTTATATTTCTTACCAAAAGCTCAAAATCCAGCCAATTTTTTATACAGAAAGTTGAACGTCAAAAAGTCTAAAAAGTAGTAAATGTCCAGACTGATTTTGGGAAAAAAAATAATACTTTGGCATTCTGAATAATAGCATAATAAATTTTAGAACATTACCCTATTATCCAGTTTTATATTCAGAGTATGAAATAACTTTTTACAGTCCTTAAAACCGACAAATTTCACGAAGAGTTCAGTCTCCTTGAACAGATGGCACAGGGCTACGACCCACCCTCCCCGCCCCCCTACCCCAACACACACACAAAACCATAAAGCTCACTGTACGAAGTATGTGCTTTTTCTATATATTTATTACAGGTACAACAGAGGTCTTCATAAATAGTTGCATAAAATGTTAAAGCCACAACATTGCACATGATATGAAATAAAACCAAAAAAACCCCAATGAGTGCATTTACAGTATTTTCATCTGACTGTATACTGCTCAACAATCTGACTGACGGCTGGAGGGGGGTGGGGGAGGGGCCGCGGGGCAGGACCCAACCTGAAGTCTGCATTTGACGGACAGACCCTCAGACCCCCGGAAGAAGCCCAGGGCGGGTGGGGGAGGAAGGTGGGAAATGACAGACCGAAGGCAGGAACAGTCTTATATACAAGTAAGGCCTACATTTCATCAGAGCAAAACAATTCATTCTATTTTATGCAAAAGTTTGAGGTTGAATGCATGTTTCGGAAGCCAAGTCTGGCTGGCGTCCGGGTGAGACGCACGCAGACGAGGTGGCTGGGAAAGCTTGGCGCCGTGGGGACACCGAGCCCTAGATGAGGCCGTGGCCGCCACCTGCATGCGTCCTCCCCAGAGATGCACAGTATCTTTGTTTTGTTCGTTAACACCAGTGGTTGAACATAGGCATTTTGTTTCCTTGAATAAATCTTGAAAATGTTAAATTTGCAAAATTCTACTCGTGTTTGTTTAAAAAAGTATCTTTTTATTTTTTTGCAGAAACCTGAATAAAATACTGTGATACAGCAATGCGATCTCTGCCTCTGGCAGAGTGTAACTGAAGGTCCTCCACCCCAGCGCAGCTCGCAGCTCCGAGTCCAAGCACTGCTGAGCACAGCTCACTTGGAATGCAATTTCACACGACGAACAGACCGGCAGCTGATCAGTTATGTTTGTTTGTTTTCTCTTCAAAATTCAAATCAACAGCTGATTGGCAGGTGAAAGAGAATGAGAAAGAACTTCAGGACAGGTCAAACTCGAGGCAGAAGCCTGCTCTGTAGGAAGTTTTTAATGCTACGAATAGGTCGAACATCATTCTGGTGTTTGCGCCGCTCAATGAAGGAAGTCAGTCTGGACGTATCGAGGACGTCTGCGCTTTTGCCGGGGCCAGTGCCCACCTGCAGCCACTGCTCCTGGAGCGCCAGCGCAGCCGAGGGACGCTTGGCAGGGTCCTCCTGCAGGAGGAAACACACGAACTCCTTGGCCTTCTGGCTCACTCCCTTAAAGTAGTCATCTGGGAAACTAAAGTCTAATCGGCAAATGTTCAGGCAGGTCTCTTCCACGCTGTCGTCCAGGAAGGGGGACACGCCGCTCAGAAGTACGTATGTGAGCACTCCAACACTCCAGGTATCTGAGGTCAGGGAGACAGGGTTCCCAAGGATGATTTCGGGGGCCGCAAATTCGGGGTTCCCCAGTAGCTGGTGGATGTAGTAGGTCGTGTTGAGTTGGACAGCATCTCCAAAGTCAGCCAGTTTAATGGTCGGCTTGGCTAAACTCTGATCCACCAGGATATTCTCAGGCTAGAACACAGGACAAGACAATCGTCATTTCCAAACCACCCCAGGCTTAAGCTACTGCGATGGTCCTCGGGAACCTACGGGGAGGTAGAAGGAACGTCAACTAACACAAACTGCTCACGTGCAAAGCGGGCTGAGCCACACGCGCAGGCCTGGGGTGAGGAGGGGGAAGGTGTGACGGGGCGCTGCCCTAGCTCAGCGCGCTGCAGCTCTCTCTGGAAGTCTCACTGCCGAGCAGCCCAAGTAAACACGGCTGCTTTGTGGAGCTGGGTGTCCGTTTTTCCTCCCAGAACTAAGAGGAAAACTCTCTCTCTTGTCTAAGTTACCGCAGAAGCAGCCAGACCCACTGAGCGAAACAGGAACTTTCAGAAAGTCTCATGAAAGGCTGGAGGATCTCCAGTGTCTACCCAGTGCTTCACTGGCTGTGTGCGTCGCTGACTGCAAACTCTTGGGAACAGAGATTAGGAATCAGTGTTCCCACTCCCTGTCCCCCTACACATCTCCCTAGTCCCCTGGGGGCTCCTGGCCTGGCTGCAGAGGACAGGGTAAGAGGGGCTTGCACGTCCTGTGTGGCCAAGCTGGGTGTGGTCAGACCCTCCTTGGTGTGCCCCAGGCCCTGCCAACCTTTAGGTCCAGGTGTGCTATCCTGCAGTTGTGAAGGTATCGGACGGCTTCCAGAACCTCCCCCAGGTGCGCTCTGATCTTCCCTTCGGTGAGGCTTCCCCATCGCACCACGCAGTCTAGGAGACGACCTTGGTCAGCCCTGCAGAGGTAGGAATGAGTATTTCAATGTACAGCCTTGTTTGGGCCACTAAGAAATAAACATGTAGGACTTGTCCGCATCGTGAATGTTTTATTGGCGTTTCAGGATTGTATTAATACCTCTACCGGGACGCAGGAGTGGATAAGGAGGAGACGTCGGTGCAGCTCTACTGTGCAGATGCAAGTGGGGAACACGGCATGGCAATCTCAGGGGGACCGGCTTGCAGAAAGGCGCAGTCAGGGTCCAAACCCTGCCCCTGAGATGGCGGGGCCGAGCCCCCTGGCGGTGCCAGGCCACAGCGCACATGCTGCAAGTATCTGCTAAAGAAGGCAGATACTCGCCCCACCTCCTTGAGCCTTAGTTTCCTCATCTGCAAAACGGGCCACGGGAAGATAATGTGAGTAAAGAGCCAGACGATAAGGCAACGCAGTAAGTGCTTAATGCTCGACTCAAAAGCCTTTCTACTCCGAAATCACTTTAATATTTGAAGAACACTTACACGGCACTGCCACGTGCCGGGGACTAAAGGCTTTCTATGAATGCATTTAAACCTCATGACTCTGTGAGAAGAGGGCTTTATTGTGCCCATTTTATAGATGAAGAAACTGGGGCAAACAGAAGGTACGAACCCTTCCCCAGGTCCCGCAGCTTATCAGCGGGGGAGGCAGATCTGGGCCGAGGTGGTCTGGCCCTAGCCTCTCTGAACAAGGCCTGTGCTGCCCTCTGCTTGCAAAGCAGAAAGTTCTAGGACGGTTCAGCCAGTCTAGTACTGGGGAGTAACTAGTGAGCGTCTGGCAGCAATCTGTTATGAAAATCAATCCTGTTGACAGTATGTTGCAGCCAAACCACGCAGTGTCCCAGTGAAAAGAAATGACAGGACGGCTGAAAGCCCTGAAATTTGAGTCCAGAAACAAAGGCCTTGTAGGGGACTTTTGACAAGGACTTGAGTGACAGTTCTAATTCAAAAATCCCTGGGGAAGATGAGCAGTAGCTATTGGTTCTCAGTAGCCAGAAAGAAGCCCTCCTAGGTCCTGTGGCCCCCAGGCCAGGCCCGGGCTCGGACGCTGGCTTACACGTGCTTCGTTTCAGCCCGACAACAACCCTCCAAAGTCGGTGTGATGTGAAGGGACACCCAAGCTGAGAAATGAGGGGAGAGCAGGGCCTGGGACCAGGCTGGGTCTGACCAGGCCAGAGTCTGCCGCCTTCCTCTCTGTACACGCCTCAGCCTTGCGGAGGGCCCTGCCACACCCGCTCCTGCCATTCCACGTGCTTTCTACTCCAGGCAGAGGGGCTGGAAAACATGCCCCCCAGTTCCTTCAAAACTAGGGGGTCTCTGGATTGGCTGAGAACCAGCAGAGCCGTAGCACAGCCTGGGCGTGTCTGGGCGTGTCGGGCAGCCCCTGCTGAGGACCACACTTCTTCCTGCCACTACTGGAGGGGTCTAAAACTGAGGTCTCCCATAGTAAATACTTTTTAAGAGTTCTGTGAATTCTAAAAACCCAGTTTCGATTCTTCTTGGAGAACAAACCCAGACAAGAAAACCACTTGAAGCTGAGGCCGAGGGCCACAGAGAGGGGAGGAGGCCAGGCGTGTACGCACATTTCTAAAACCAGCACGTAACTGGTGGGGGTCTCAAAGGTGTCGAGCAGGCCGACGAGTAGGGGGTGCTGGAGGTTCTGCAGGATACCGAGCTCGTGGGTGACCTGGTCACGCTTCATCAACTTCTTGTTCACAAACTTAGTGGCCACTGCTCGTTTGGTTCCTTTCTGATCACATTTCTTAACGACAGAGAATCTGCCCCTGTAAAATATGTCAGGAAGACAATTTTCAGAGGACTCTGGTATGTCAAGGAGAAAGACTCTGTTACCCTAAATGGACTGGATAGGGGGCCGCGTCTGCTGTGTGGTGACCCAACCCCTGTCGCCAGGCCCTGCTTCCCTGGCTGTTCTACGCGGGGGCTGTGGTGCCACAGTGGCCCCCAAATCCTGCCTTGTCCCTTAGCCATGTGACTCGCCAGCCTCCCTCTTGGGCAGCCTCGATCTCCTCCTTTCTGTGCCTGGGCAGGCCTCGCACTGGGGCTGCCATTGGCCAGTGGACATGGCAAAAGTGATGGAGCGAGGCCTCTGGGCCTCAACCCCGCCAGGCAGCTCTGCTTCACTCTCCGCCCTGGGAGGAAGCATGGAAGAAGCGCTTGGTGCCTCTGGGCAGCCGATCCCCCCTGTGCTTTTCAAAAGGTCTGTTGCTGCAGTCATGGCCTCCACCTGGCTGCGTAGGGAGCGAGCGTGTGGGCAGGACACATGGTCTCTGGAGCTGTACCCAACGGACCACCCCGGGGCCTTCACCGCACCTCGACTGGGTCTGGGTGAAAAGCCCTTGGGCCTTGAGCCTGGGCCTGCTGCCACCACAGGGTGAGAGCTGGGGGCTGAGGGAGGGCCGGTGTGTCTTGCACGCCTGAGCACTATCATAAATCTGCAGCAGGGGACAGGCTCAGGCCGTGGGGGTTAAAGGTGGCCATGCTTTGCCACTTCTCCCACCAAGAGGTGAGGTCCCCTCCTCCCCTTCAATCTGGGCTGCCAGTGACGGGTTCTGACCCAGGCAATACAGGGGAGTGCGGCTGCTGATTGCTGAGGCGGGGCCTCCAGGGTACTGCAGCTTTGGCTTCTGCTCTTCCGGATGCTTCTGCCATCACG
The DNA here is from genome assembly GCF_000956105.1 of Propithecus coquereli. NCBI lineage: Eukaryota > Metazoa > Chordata > Mammalia > Primates > Indriidae > Propithecus > Propithecus coquereli. The sequence continues at coordinate 1,689,980 of NW_012133859.1, read as the reverse complement.
TGAAGAGGCCCACGGCGAAAGTCTACGTGGAAAGAGGCCAGTGTCCAACAGGCCTCTGATGTGGTGAGGCACAGGTTTGTCAGGAGAGAGCAACACAATGACTGCCTGATGTCCCCGCAGCACTGGGAGGGGACACACGTCACTACTGTTAGAAGACAGCGGGGACTGGTGTGACTCGTGACGCAGCAACAGATAATGGACAGATGTGTTGATAGGAGCCATGCAAGCGGCTATGGCCACAGGAATGCCAAGGAAGTTTCTCAGGGAGCTCTTCGAGAGGGACGAGGGAAAGCTGCCACGCTTTTATGACCTGGCTCTTCCTGCCGTGTGGGACGCGATGCCTGGACGAGAGTGTGCGCCGCGTGGCACGGGCCGCCTGAGGGCACTTGCCAAGCCACCTGGGCCTCGCTCCCCTCACAAAGAGCAACAGCCCCGCTGTGGTGAATCCTCTCTGGCCCTGACACTCCATCTAATCACAACGTAATCCCTTTAAATCTCTATGCACAGCTGAAACCCAAAGGAAATGGCAGAATTAAGTCCTACAAGAAGCATCTGAGTGGCTCTTTTCTGAGTTCCCCAAGGATGGCACAGAGCTGGTACTATTCTAGACACGGAGGAGGGAAGCTACGTCTTCCCATCTATGGCTGGCTTACGGCACCAGGCCTTACTTCTCTCCCGAACCCCAGCTGGCAACGGCTTCTTTATAACCCCATGTTTAGTACTGAAACGCAGTCAGGGGTTATGAGTCAGCCACAGGGCACATCAATCCCCGCTGCTGGCGAGACACACCGTTTAACTCCCTCCGTGCGCACCTACGGCGTGCTCTGCCTCGCACCCGCGCTCCCGGAAGGGGCTCTGGGTTCACGTCGTACCTGCCGAGCTCAGCCACTTCACTGTAGAAGGAGTCAAAGTTGTCTTTCCAGGTCACCACGATCCCATCGCTCCCTGGACCTGCAAGGAGAGCAGCAGCTCCCTGAGCCCATTTTATGCGGCGTTTCTTGGGTAAGAAGTCTACAGTCACACACTCTCCAAAACGGCAGCCGCGTGTGGCCACCGGGCACTGGACGCTTGAGCGAAGATGCGCTGTGAGTGTGGAAGACACCCTGTGCCTCGGGGCTTAGTGTGAAAAAAAGAATCTAAAAGCATCTCACTGATAACTTTTTCAAATATTGATTCATGTTGAAAGCAAATACTTTGGATCCATTCAATTACATTAAATGTGTTAGTAATATTACTTTTACTTTTAAACATCTGCTTATTAGAACAATCTAAAATGGCATATGTGGCTTTCATTTCATTCTAGTGGACACTGTTGCTACAGACAGTCCCCGCCTGTTTGCCCGGCCACGCGGCCTCACGGCGGGGCTGGTCTCTCCTCTGGACGACTCCTTTCACAGCCACCAGGGCAGGAGTTCACTATATTTACTTAACATTCGCGGGGCTTTGGATCGTTAATAAATTATAAATGCACTGCAAGCACAGAATTTTATTATGCTGAGGCCAACCGTAAGCCACTTGTCAGTAACGGACCTAGTATTATACATGTCCACGGGCACATAAAGCATCTTTCTACAGCCTCCCTGTGAAAAGAAGCATTAAGGTGGCGAGTCCCGACCGAGTGGCCCAGCTGCCAGACAGCCCGGGAAGCACAGCCGCCATCGCGGCCCCACGCCCTCCCAGCTGCCCGACATTCTTGACCCTACTCTTCTGGGCTCCTCTCTCCACTCAGTTCCTCCTCTGCCCTCTCCCCTGCCCTGTGGTCCAGCCCAGGTGAGGCATTTGCTCATTCCTACCCTCATCTGAGCTTCCTCCTCTCTGCCAGGTTGTCACAGGAATGCATTTCCTTAATGTCTAATCTGATCCATCTTTCAAGGCCTGCGGGGCGATGTCACCTCCTTCACGGGCCTTCCCTTGTCACTCACGGCTGGGAATCGTGTCCTCCCGCAGCAGGTGACCTGTGGCTGCCATGTGCTGCCAGCTAGCACTGTTGTCAAGGCTGTGCTTGCAGACACTATGTGACGGTAACAAATCCACGTCTGAGCTGCCTCTGTAGCCTCCCAGAGCCCGGAAGGGCGCCTGCACACACAAAGCCCCAAGTGCTCACTGCGGGACACACAGGAGGCAATGACTGTCCCTTAAACCAAAGGACGCAATCCACTGCGGTCTCTTCCGTCGATGCTAGCCCATTTGCCCTCCTTTCTAGTGCTTTAACAATGGCAAGGCTAGTAATTCTGACTGTGCCGCTGACTCACAGCACCTGTAGGCTGACACTCTCCTAATCACGGCTTCTATCACGTAGGTGAACAAGCACTGATATAATCTTATTTATTAAAATAAAGTTATTTTACCAGGGAGTTCTGAAACCCTACCAAATCCCATTAAGAAATTCTGGACTTTTACCCACATAAAGACAATATTTTTTCCTCTTCTTTCCTTTTTTTTTTCTTTTTTACTGAAAGAGCTTGGTTATTGCTTTTTAAATAAATGTTTTTTATTCAAGGATTACACATAGACAGTAAAGTACATCAAACACACATGTCACCAATCAGAACACGAGACAGAGCAGTGCAGTGAGCAGCGGCCCTGTGGCTCCTCCAAATCACACCTTCTCATTCTCCTAATGGCAACCGTGGCCCTGACCTATGGCACAATGGGGCTCTCTCTTCGTGTCATTCTCTCGGATATAGTTACGGGAGCTTGTGTGTGTCCTCGCGGGTGCAGGACCCATTGCTCTAGCCTCGGAATTCCCTCATGTAGCCCGGACTCCCCGATCTCCGAGCGTGCCTAAGGACTGGGGCTCTGGGAGGCCCGCGCGGCACACAGCTACGGGAGAGCGAGCAGCCTCAGACAGACAGGAGAGGAGCCACTGGTAGATTTAAAACCAAACAGCAAATTATGGATGCTCGCAAATAAAATGGCTTCTTACAGAGGACAATTTGGAAATAGTAAGATCATCTTGGAACAGTCTATGATAAGATGATTCTTCTGAAGAAATGTAAGGACTGCAGTTGGATTAGTGTGATAGAAAAAAATCATACATTTCCTTTTCCTTTATTTTCCCACTTGCATCTCCACAGTATGAATAGTCTTATGCCTCTCTGAACTCCTTAGCTTTCACTAGTGATTTATTCAATAAAAAAGAACCACTTTTATAATTCCTGTAATATCTTTTCAAAATCAGAAAATCAGTGATTTTCTTACTATCAAATTCAAGATTTTTTTTCTTTCCTGTGCTATGATCCAAAAAATCAGAACAAGTCCTTTCTTTGATTTAATGAGGTTAAATCTATGGAATTAAGATTATCTGGGTCAGAAGTTCTAAGACGAGTTCTGTTTATTGTCTACACACAGGGTGCTCCCGGAATCAATTTGCCCTTTAGTTCGGATTTTTATTTTCCCTCCTGGAAGCAGCTCTCCACTCCCGGAGCGACGCGAACGCTCCGCTGCCCTGGATTGCACAGCCGCCCTCTGAGTACCTGCCCGTGTCAAGGGTAACGGCAGGAAATTTGAAAAGGTCTAAGACACGGGTTCTGCCCCAAGGAGCTGATGGTTTAGCTGAGGAGAGAGAACAAGGTTTTCAGAACAGAGCGAGCAGGCCCCATGGTGGACGCCGTCCTAGCGGTACGCTCTGGGCAAGCCTGAGCCTGGCTCCCCACCGAGGGCACAGGGCGGACACACCACCTGCAGGCTTGCTGTTAGGCTCAGACAGGCGCAGAGCCTGCACAGGCCGGGGCTCAGCCACGCCACCTTCTGTCGTTCTTTGTTACAGACATTCTGCGTGAGACCAGCTTAGACTAGATCTAGATTCAGCTGGACAGCTGGATATAAGGATGCATTTTTGAGTACTAAGGGCACAAAAAGCACTTTGTTCTAACTTAGACGCTGGTCCCCAGAGCTCAGGTGCTCCACGGTGGGCAGCCAGAGGCCTTCACTGCACAGGCCCTTGTCCCCTTCCCAGCACGAGAGCCCCGGTACCTCCCCTGACCTTACGTGAGGCGCCGAGAGGCCACTCTCCTGTGACATCCCACAGACTGTGGTCTGCTACTTGCAAGCAACTCTTTGGAAGGCCCCACAAGTGACTTGTTCCGTATTTCAGGCCACATTAAATGTGAGGGGTACTTTGGACCCAAGGAGACTCTTGGAAGACAGTCCCCTTAGGTAGAGGCCCCTTTGCATGGTGCAGCTTACCTAGGACTCGCAGGCTGGCCGCCGACGAGGCTGAACCCATGTCATTGACAGCGATGCACGTGTAGATGCCATCGTCTTCCGTGGTCACGCCAACGATCTTCAGAGCGGCCTCTCCCAAGTCACTGCAGCGCACACGAGAACACACCAGGCGTTAGAAAGGCTCAGCACCTGCCATCCGTGCTGACCTCTTTCAGGGTCTCAGGGAGGCAGGAGCTCCAGTACCGATGGAGGTACACACCCAAGCATGAAGTGTGCCCTCAAGGACAGAGGAGGGTGCCAAGGTGGCCAATGCAATCCGTCACGTCAGCCACGGTGAAGGAGGAGTTTCCAGTCACCATATAACAAGACTGTGCTCCTGGCCAGCGAAACCCGTCCCAGAGTGGGCCTCCCTCACCTGTAGGAGATGCTGTAGTGACCATCGTTGTTCAAGGTGTTGTGTTCAGGGCCCTTCCAGGTGATTGAGGCCTTGGGGCGGCCACAGACTCGACATCTAAGAACAACGGTCTCCCCTGTCTCACATGCGACCTCACTCAACGGAATGACGAATTCTGGGGGAACTGTAAGAGAGAGATTGGTGGAGGCCGGTCACCCTGGGCTCCTCTCCCACACCCCCTGACATCCCTGACACACTAATGGGACCTAAGTTGCTGCCCAAGCCCAGAGCGCCGCCAAAAACCCATTTCCAGAGGTTCCGCTCAAGCGTTCTGAAACATGCCCACAGATCTATGATCTCCAAGACTAGAAGAGAGACATAACAGGACTCACCGTCATATATGTAGTTGGGATTGAGAAGCTGGAATGGAAAAGGCAAACAGGTATTAACCAAAAACGTGAGCTGTTTTAAGGTGTATTAGTTTCATCCCAGGGCTACATCTATCGTCAAAAGATCAGCAGAAATTGACTTGCTTGGGTGGCAATCAAAATAGACCACATTTTCACTGCACTCGAAAGGTGAGTGTCACACTAACTTGGGTGAGTCTTGTTCTTCCTACCCACAAACACAAAAAACACAGCTTAAACTCAGAGACGTTACTTTTTCTCATCCTACAGGCTGAGTTCAGCTGGTCCCCGGATGCCTTCCTAGTGCAGGACGGGCGGTGCCCGGACCAAGGTGCTCAGAGTCCCTTTCAGGAGCTATTTTCTTCTCCAGGCAAAACCCCCACAGGCTTCAGGCAATCTGATTATAGAGGATTAAAGCTGACTAAAGAGACCCCCAAGGGAATCTGTTAAAGCCAAAGAACCTAGGGGTATCTTCACAGCTGGTTGCCTCCCCTCTGGTCTAGGCAGGACACCGAAGGAAGCCCGAGCCGCAGCTGCTTTGCACTCTGTTTCTGAGAATCTAGTTTCTGTGCTTATCTCGGGACCTAACCGTGTTCTTCATAAGCCACGTGTGCACCTGGTGAGGTGTGCAGGTGTCTACCTGTCCCCTTGTAGGACGCATGCATCCCTGTGCCGGCCAGCACAGTCCCAGTCCGGTCCTCTAACAAAAAAAGACCTTGCAGGATGCGGCTCACAGGGCCGGGGCGGCGCGGCGGGAGGGAGATAATGCACGGGCAAACCCAGGCCCCAGGCCTCTGAGTGCTCTGCCTCCCGGACCCCTTCTGCTCACGGAGGGTGAACGCAGGTTCCTGGAGCCTCGGAAACTCACCTTCACAGATACCTTGTTGCTGAGTCCCTCCCGTGACTTCCGATAACCGTTTTCTAACTTGCCTTTCCTTTTGCCGTCTTTATCTTTTTTCTCAGATTTTTTCCTTAAACGGAGTGCTGTGTGCCAAGATGTTGACTTCCTAGGGGGGAAAGAACACACTGTTAATATTACGGCTTTCCGACATGCAGCAAATGGTACCTGGAAACATTAGAGAAAGGCTGGAAATTCAAGTTATATGCATACAGGGTGGCTGAAAATCCTTCAGTAATAGTGATCTCTGCTGAAGAAAACTTTTCTGTCATTCTTAAGAACCGAGAAGATAAACTCGTCTTAAACCAAATTTTAAAGATTAAAACAGAAAGGAGTCTGTGATGACTGATTTTCTGTGTCAACCTTACTGGGTCACGGGATGCTCAGCTATGTGGCCAAACATTATTCTGAGTGTTTCTGTGAGGATGTTTGTGGATTAGATTAATATTTTAATTGGAATAGTAAAGCAGATACCCTTCCCTAATGTGGGTGGCCCTAATCTAATCAGCTGAAGGCTTTAAGAAAACAAAAAGGCTGGCCTCCCAAGCAAGAGGACATTCTACGGCAGACGGTCTTCAGACTTCATCTGCACCAGTGGCTCCTCCTGGGTCTCCAGCCTGCTGGCCGCACTGCAGATGTGGACTCACCAGCTTCCATAACTATGTGAGCCAATCCCTTACAATAAACCTGTATCCATATAGGCATACCTGGCAGATACTGGGGGTTCCGTTCCAGACCATCACAATAAAGTGAATTGCAACAAAGCAAGTCATGAAAAAAGATAGTTTTCCAAAATGTTTGGATTTTTTGCCACATATCACATGTAGACTTAGTTTTACCTTCCAAAGAAATATTCAAGTCATTTTGGTTTGACATGACATCACACAGAATTGCTGCTTTCCTACAGAAATCTTCTTTCGATAGTTCACATTGCTGATTCTCATGTTCTTCATCAAATTTAACTCTGGGCTCGCAAAGATAAAATTTTGGCTAACATCTGACCCTGCAATAGCCAGCGCACTTTAGAATGACACGGCAAATCCACACTGAATACCTCATCCTTCGAGTTTAGCATGTTAGAAAACAAAACTTACCATGCTGTGTTGCATTTGCACAAATATAGTTAATAATACTTACAACTTGTTGCAAAGTGCCACTTAAAAGAGGAGCTTTAGCACAGAGATTTTGTTGATGCAAAATACAATGAAAAGAAATGAGAGCATTAGATCTGTTGATACTTTTCTAAATCTGTGTAATAAACACTTCATGTTTTCCTGTCATGGAAGGTGCACCATCTCTCTGTACATACACATTCACTGAATTGACCAAATTCAGTCCAACTTCATGACATTTATCTTGAAAGTTGTTGAAGATATCTATTCCCCCGTGGTCTGTTTGCAAGAGTGCCCAAAGCAAGTAATTCTTTGTAGCAAAGAAAATCTTCTGTTATGACCGAATAAAGTGCCCAGTGTGTTGTATCAGTTGATTCGCACAAAGTGATTGAATACTATATTCTTTCCTTTTGAAGTATTGCATGAAGTTGTTCTGTTAAATTGAACGCCAATTCATGCTGCCGATCAGTTATGGTTCTCCTTGAAAGAGGCAGTTGTTTTTACTTATTACGTTATGGGGGGTCTAAGCATCCTACAACTTCGACCATGCATTCTTTCACAATTTCTACATCACTGAATGGCTTCCCTTTTTTCCCGAGTATATAAGCTACTTTATAAGTTGCTTCAGTGGCGTTATTTCCAGGTCTTATTGCTGCCGGAAAGAACTGTCTTTGCTTTTGATTTCTGCAATACAACCTTTCCTGCTTCTCCCTCTAATTTAAAGTATTTGTGGTCCTTATGAGTGTTATAATGCTGATGAGCACTGAATTTCTTTAATGTTGATACTCTAGTATCACAAAGCAAGCAAATCATCTTTTTCTTTTTTTTTCTAGTTCTACAACACAGTTGCAAAAATAATCTTATCTTTAGCAGAATCAAGATAATACTGCTATTCCCCAATCCTCATTAAAAAATCTGCTTTCTTCAGTGTTCTCTTAATCTTTGACATAATGGGCTGTAAAGCAGACAGATTTAAAAAATACTGTCAAGCTATGCAACCATTCACAAATTCTACTTCAAAGAGAAATGCAGTGCATTGTTATCAAAAGCTGATAACAGACTGGAGTACTCAACCGCCACAAACTCTTGCCAGCTGGCCTGGCGTAGTAGTGGTGCCAGTTAGAACGAAATCATGAGCATAGTAGCTGTCAATTTAGCCCTTATGGCTTACTAATGTTCTAATTGTGCTGGTCGATCTGAAGGATTATTTTGTTGAAACTTATTCTTTGGTTATCTTAAATACATTCATTTAAAAAATAAAATAAAAACATAAAAGAACAAAAATATATTAATAAAAGAATTTGTTCTGTAAAATTTGGATTAAGTCAAAAGGCCACACTTAAGGACCTAGAAGGGCACATGTGGCCTTAAGGCCACAGGTTCCCCACTCCTGGCCTAGGGTTACAGGCATGAGCCACTGCACTCTGCCCAACTTCTTAAAACAATGAAGTCTGCCACATCGATCACTCTTCCTTTCATGAAAGATTTCCTGGTGGCATGGGATGCTGTTTGAGTCAATCCTCTTAAACCCTGCTGTTGCATTATCAACAAAGTTTATGTAATATTCTAAATCCTTTGTCATCATTTCAGCAGTGTTCACGGCATCTTCACCAGGAGTAGATTCCAAAGCAAGAAACTACTCTTTCCTCATCCATAGGAAGCAACTCCTCATTCATTAAAGTTTTATCCTAAGATTGCAAATATTCAGTCACATCATCTTCAGGCTCCACTTCTAATTCTAGTTCTCTTGCTATATCCACCACATCTGCAGTTCCTTCTCTACCGAAGTTTGAACCCCTCAGAGTCATCCAGAAGGATTACAATCAACTTCTTCCAAACTCCTGTTAATGTTGATATTTTGACCTCCTCCTATGAATCACAAATGTTCTTAATGGTGTCTAAAAGGAATTCTTTCCAGAATGTTTTCAATTTACTATGCCCAGATCTATTATAGAAATCACCACGTATGGTAGTTACAGCCTTCCAAAATGTATTTTTTAAGTGATAAGACTTGAAAGTTGAAATTACTCCTTGATGTATGGGCTACAGAATGGATGTTCTGTTAGCAGACATAATAACAACATTAACCCTCTTGTACATCTTCCGTCAGAGCTCTTGGGTGACCAGATGCATCATCAATGAGCAGTACTATTTGAAAGGGAATCTTTTTTTCTGAGCAGTAGGTCTCAACAGTGGGCTTAAAATATTCAGTAAACTATGCTGTAAAACAGATGTGCTATCAGGCAGGCTTTGTTGTTCTATTCCTAGAGGACAGGCAGAGTAGATTTAGCATAATTTTTTTCTTAAGGGCCCTTGGATTTTCAGAATGGTTCATGAGCATTGGCTTGAAGTCATCAGCTGCATTATCCCCTAACAAGAGCATCAGCTTATCCTCTGAAGCTTTGACGCCAGGCACTGACTTCTCTTTAGCTACGGAAGTCCTTGATAACAACTTCTTCTAATAGAAAGCTGTTTTATCTACACTGAAAATCTGTTGCTTACTGTAGCCAGCTTCCCCAATGACCTTAGCTACATCTTCTGGATAACTTCAGCTTCTTCATCAGCACTTGCTACTTCACCCTATACTTTTATGTTATGAAGATGGCTTCTTTCCTTAAATCTCATGAACCAACCTCTGCTAGCTTCTAATTTTTCTTCTACAGCTTCCTCACCTCTCTCAGCCTACACAGAGTTGAAGAGAGTTAGTGCCTTGCTCCGGATTAGGCTCTGGCCTTAGGGAATATTGTGGCTGCTTTGATCTTCTATCCAGACCACTCAAACTTCCTCCATATCAGCAATAAGGCTGTTTTGCTTTCTTATCATTCGTGTGTTCACTGCAGTAGCACTTTTCATTTCCTTCAAGAACTTTTCCTTTGCATTCACAACTTGGCTATCTGGTGCAGCAAGAGGCCTAGCTTTCAACCTACCTCAGCTTTTGGCATGCCTTTCTTACTAAGCTTAATCATTTCTAGCTCTCGATGTAAAGTGAGAGACATGTGACTCTTCTTTTCCCTTGAACACTTGGAGGCCACGGTAGTGTTACTAACTGGCTCAATTTCAGTATTGCTGCATCTCAGGGAATAGGGAGGTCAGAGGAGAGGAACAGAGATGGGAATCAGCCAGTTGGTGGAGCAGTGAGAACACAGCCGATATTTACTGATTAAGTTTGCTGTCTTATATGGGTGTGGTTCAGGGTTCGTGATGTACCCACAACAATTACAATTGTAACATTAAAGATCACTGATCTGTTATGATATCATAATGATCAAAATGCTTGAAACATTACAAGAATTACTAAAGTGTGACACAGACACAGGAAGTGATGATGTGCTGTTCGAAAAATGGCGTTGATAGAGTTGGTTGTTGCTGGATTGTTACAAACTGTCAACATGTAAAAAAAAATGCAGTATCTACGAAGCACAATAAAACGAGATATGTCTGTTTCTGCATCTATATCTACGCACCCTCTGGGTTCTATTTCTCTAGAGAATCCTGATGACTACAGAACATAAGAATGTATTTTAAGGCAACAAAGTATAAAATGAGATTTTTTCCTCCTCAGATTTCTTTCTTTTAAACCACTTTCTTGAGGTATGACTGACATACAGAAAGCTGTCAAATGGGATTCCTAAGCAACGTACCAGGAAAAACTATTTCTGCACAAAGACAAACAGGACAAGGGACTGTCATGGAGAAAGAGGGCTCCTCTGCAGCCTGAGCTTGAGCCAGCCTCCCTGCAGGGCATGAGCCTAGAGGCACAGGGAGCTGCCGAGATGCTGGCACACCCACGCTGCAAACCCAGGCCAGGGTGCAGCTCTGCATGGGGGGGACACAACTGTGTCTGATCTTTTAGTGACATCAAAGTCACAAAGTCCTATCGTGCTTCCACCTCCAGAAACCATCTAGCTGGGCCTCTACCACAGTGGGCATTTCCGGGAGATTCAGGAAAGGGAAGAGTTTTACAAACCAGCACCCAAATTTGATTTTCTTTAAAATAACGTTTAATGCAGCAAAATTGGTTTCAAGTTTCTTAAATGAATTAACCTCCCAGTATATAAGGTGTGATGGTAATGGCATCACACAGGTCTTACCTGTGGCTTACAGAATGAGTTATCTTCACAGATGTCATCCCAACACACCCCTGAAAACGAGTTAGGGGGTCCTCAGAAAGTCCTCATTCCCCACGCAAGACCTCCCAGGACTAAATTATTGTCGTGCCCTGTTTCGTGACCTCAAAAAGCTGTTTGTTTCTAAATGCAGGTTATTAAAAGAACCTGTTAGGATTAGTCTGAGAGACAGGAGGACGCCCATCTTCCCTTTGGGGTTGCGCATTTTGCTCAGAGATGAACCTGTACTAACAGACACAGCTTGCCCTTCAATAAGCTTCATTCTCTCCAGGGTCTCTGTGCCTCATCTGTGCTGTGCCCTCCTCTCCATGGCCACCCGCTGTGCCAGCTTTACCATCAAGCACTCACTTGAGAGTCCCGTCGGGGTTCTCCACGATGACTGCACTGGTATGGCCCAGGACGAAGCCCGGAATCCAGCCTTCGGCTGCGGGGCACTGGTCAGTGGCGGCTCGGAACACCAGAAACATGTTCTGCTGATTGCTGGCCAGAATTTGAACGACCTCTCCTTGATAGACATTTATCTCATCCTCCTTCACTGCCGTGTAATCGTGTGTCACCAACATGGTGGAGATGTTGCTACTGCTGCTACTTTCACTCTGTAGAGGGAAAGATGAAAAAGAAAAGGCGGAAGGGAACTGAAATGAGACCTAATCATGTAAAATCACGCATCGCTGTGTACCATGACCCAGTGCAGGGCTCCCCAGACAGGCACAGAGACACTTAAATTTCCTTCATACAAGCTAACTTTGTGCATCTTTTTCAAGAATTGAAAATAAGATTTCTCTAGAAAGCAATTTAGGGACAATCTAAAATAAAGTCACCACAATAATGACACTTTACTTTTGGGGGCTTGATATTATCAATCTGATCTTCCTTGCATGCTCACGGGAACACCTTAGTCCTCACGTCGACAGTATGTTGGGTTATTCCTAACCCCAAAAAAGCAATGTCACAGCGAATATCATGCTCTTTTGTTTAAGGTATTAAATTTAAAAGCTGCAAAGAGTTGCCCTTTGTCTCACTGATGCATCAGATAATGGAGAAGTCCCTAAATCTTCTAGACAAAACACTCATTGAAAACACATATTCCAGAATCATGCTCAGTTGCTGACATATCTAACCATTTCTACCTCTTTTCCCTTCAAAATGAAGATGGTGGAACCACTGAAAAGTAAAACCAACTACTACTCTCTTCTTGGGGATGGTTGCTCTGTCTCCATTACTCATCCCTTGCTGGGTGGCCCTCTTGCGAGCTGGCATGATTCAAGTGTCCCCAAGGTACTGTTGCCATGGGGGTGTATCACAGCATCACAGTGCCACTCAACTCAAATTTCAGGAGCAGACCTGGTGTGGGGATGCTTACCCCACCCTGATTCTGCAGCCCTGGTGGCACCTGATCTCTGGTCAGTGACTGACATGCAGTAGGCACTCAGTGTGTGTCGAGCGGCCCAGTTGATGAGGCAAGACTACCATGACAAAGCAAAGCTGGTTCCTTGAGGCCGTCCCTGGGCGCACACGCTGAGTGGTGCTAGCCACAGAACAGAAGAAACACAAATGGCAGTCTTTGAGTCAGGCTCTCATTTAGTGAGTGACCTACTGTTCCAAGGGGAGGAGAAGAAAGCTGAGGCCCCTGTCAGCTCCTGAGCTACATCTTGTACAAGTCCTCTCTATCAAACCAAGATGTGGAAATGGCATCTGGTGCCTTGTTCCCAGAAGCTGGTTCTCAGAAGCTCCCATCGGTGACGCTGTGGGATGTTCGTGGACTGTCAGGACTCCAAAGGTGCCGGCTTCTGCTGGGCTCTCGGACGCCCTGGGCAGATCCTGGGTCAGAGCACATGCAACCCATCAGTCAACCCTGCCATACTGCCGCTCATCCCTGGTCTACTGGGTGCTGAAGGACACGCTGGAGCAGATTGAAGCCAGCCGAGGGGACAAGCGAGAAGAGACTCTCCTGCTCTCCTCACGAGGCCAAGCGCAGGGAAGCCAACAGGCCAGCCGCTGGGAATTCCAGGGGCCAGGGCTAGGAATCTAGGCCTGCGGTGGATAATCTAAGACACAGCAGCTCTGCTCAGCTCTTGTTTCTTGTCTCTGCCGAGGAGGGGTCTGTTTCCTTGTGCCTGTCCCCATGGATGCTCACTTCTTGATTGTGGTCCCTCGCTGTGACGTGTGTTACACGTCAGGCTTTGGCCTGTGCACATTCATTTATACAATTTTATACCTTTAGCATGTAATCTGGTATGCTGAGTTACATGGCAACACCCAATAGTTTTGAGATTACAAAGCTGAATTTGCTAGAATATATAAACAAAACACATCTTCAGCACAGCTGCTTTTGGTAATACATATAATTTAATACTCATAATTTGAGTATCTTACCGTAGTAATAATAACTATTAGTATGAGTATTTTCGGAACACCTCCTGCATGCCAGGCTGTGTATCAGGCATTTGAAATCTATCTTGCTTAATTCACACAACTGCCTTGCCAATGGGCGTGGTCATAAGCCCCTTGTGGTGGGAGGTTAGTGACTTGGCCTACGTTAGGGACCTGGCCTGCGAGAGAAAGGCAGGGCCACGGTGTCTCCAATGTGCACGCATTTTTATTGTTGCCAATAAAACAGGCTGAAAGCCCAGACCAAGAGCCGCTGGCACAGTCACAGTTTGGACTGATCCACACCTACTCTACTACTGTTTTCAGCAGAACTTTGCAGAAGGCCCCACCTAAAGGCAGAAGAGAGGCCTGGGCTGTGGGTCAGGCACAACCATTTGGCTGTAACCACAGACAACTTGACAGATGTGGGCAAGGAGGGAGGCTCTGAAGAGCTGCCAGGGGGACAGGAGCGCACACGGGTAGGGGCCAGGCAGGGTAGCAGTTCCTTTGAACCAAATACTTAAGGGTTCTTGAGGACATTTCCAAATCCCACTTTGGATCTCTGGCCATCTTCCCAGCCTCTGGGGCATTTCTGTAAGGCACTGTGACTCGTCTGAACCACTATTCAGCAATTTCTCTTTCCAGATTACTCACCACATAAGAAAAAGTGGGAACAAGAAGACAGAAAGCAAAGGCAACTTTCCAAACCTAAAACTCTTGGAACGTATGCTCCCTTTATCCTACACCTTTGTCTCAGAGGGAGCATGCTGGGGCCATGGCCATGATTCTCGTCTACGTGTGAACGTCCAGAGAAGTCCTGCGCTGGAGCAGTTGATGCATTAATTCTGAAACGCAGACTCTGAGAACTCTGCTTGTACTGGATGGGGAAGTGTCCAGGTTAGGATGAGCCTGAGAGATGCTGACGGGCGGATTTTGTGAGGGTCACAGCTGTAAGGCCATGTCTGTATACTGAGTGTTCGACTTGGCGCTGGCAGGTGCCGCTTGTCACGGGTTGTCTGCATCGCTTTCCCTGACTGAAACCCAGGTCCGACGCTAACCTGCCCACTGAGCACGTCCCGTCTAACTGGGAGGCCTGCCAGACGCGTATTTTTGATGATAACACTCAGCTGTAAATAAATGTATCATGACCCATTTTGTTAATTTCCTTCTCAATTAAATACAAAAATTGAGTTTAACAAAATATGTTAACAAAAAATAGAAAGAAATAATAAGACCACATAAATCAAATACGATATTAATAGAAGTCCAGAGGAAAGAGAGAGACATGCAAAAGCCAGATTTTTTTTTAATATATATAAAGAGAGACATAATCCCTTTTAGGGAAATGTATTTAAAAATTTATAAAGTGATCAAACATATACTCGTTAGAACAGTTCTATTCACTCATGCATGCCTTCAGGAAAGTGTTAGGGGCCAGGCACGTGCCCCGTAGGAACAGGTGGGTAGACAGTGAGGAAGCCACGAAATGGGGAGAAACCCATCGTAGCAACCCTTCTGCTTGAGAACACAAGTGAGTGCAGGGTAAAGTGACTCTGGCCAGCCTAGAGGCGAGACGCCCCTGCCCACGCTGCGCCCCTGCTGGCCATGCAGGGCACTGCTCCTCCCGGGGCTCCGCTGCACCGCCACCTGCAGGAGCCACGATGCAGGTGCCCAGAGCAGTCTCTCTCTCTTCCAGAGCGGATCTTGGGGTGAAGTAAAATATTCCCACTGGATAGATTCCTTCCCCCCATTTTTTCAGCTTTGTTTGCTTTGAGTTGCTGTTGGAAGTTTCTTGAGGGATTTGTTTTTCCAGCAAATGAGTCAAAAATGCCGCAAAGACAATATAATATATGAGGCATAAAAGAGCAAAACCAAGCGATGAGCAAAAAGCTTAAAGTGTACAGATTTCAACTGAAATAAGAGGTAGAGAACGGGAAAGGCTGCTCCCCCCAAAAAATGTGCGAGAGGAAGGCAGGAACCGAAAAGGAAGTTCCAGGATATTTGGTGGCTGGAAAACCGAAAGCTTTAAAGGTGCTGCATTCAGAAGGTTAACGATCTGCTTTCCCTCATCAAGGAGACACGGACAAAGCAAGGAGCGAGTTAGTAGAGCCGAGAGCGTCGCCGCGGCGCGGGAGGAGGTGATTACTGCGGCAGCAGCGCTGGAGAGCCGGAGTTAGTACGAGGACAGCGACGGCGACACAGGAGGTTTAGAAGAGCTGGCGGGGCGGAGGCGGTGGGGCGCGCTTACCCCGTTGCTCTGGGTGGACTGCACGGACTGCTCGCTGGCCGACGAGCACGTGCTCATGCGGTCCGTGTCCTTGCCGGGGGCCGCGTGGCGGTGCGTCTGGCGCTGGAGGGAGTCGCTGTCCCCCGGGAAGGTGAAGGAGCCGGGCCGGCTGGCGGGGGAGGCGGGGATGGAGCTCCAGAAGGAGCCCCCCTTTTGCAGGGGGCTGCTGGGGGGAAAGGGCTCCTTGCCGAAAGGAGAAGGGAACGCGGTGGCGAGCGGAGAGTTCAGAGGCGACACGGCCCCGGACCTGGGCTTCCCCAGGGGCAGGGAGCCCGGGCTCCCCCGCGCGTCCTTGGCGCCCGCGTCCTGGCCCGACTTCCGGGGGCTGTCCATCACCTTCATCTTGGGGATGGGCTCGGCTCCTCGCTCGGGCCCTTCGGCGTCTCCGCTGGGGGGCGGCCTGCTGGGCTGGCTGAGGCCGGCCTCCGAGGCCAGGCTGCCGCCGGGGGGAGGCAGTGAGGGGCCGGGGGTGCACATACCTGACATCTTGTCTGCCTCTGCCTGGCTCGAGGCTGCAGAGGAGACCAGCACAGGGGGGTGGTGTCGGACAGGCTGGGGGATCCGGGAGGGCCTGCTCCTGCTCGAGCTGGGGCCACCGCTGGTGCCACCGCTGCTGGGGCCGCCGCCGTGGCCGCCTCCGCTGCTGGGGGCCCCGCCGCCGCCCCCGCCCCCTCCGCCCCCGCTGCCGCCCCCGCTGTGGTTCCTCTGGTACTCGATCGGCGATGTCAAGGCTGTAAAACAAGCAAGACACAGCAGAGGAGACTGGTCAGGGCACGGAGGAAAGGCACACGGCGGGGCAAAGGGAAAAGGAACACGAGGCGATCTAAAGGAGCCCTGGGCTCAGATGTGCCGTGGGCTGGTCACAGGTAAGTAATCGAGACAGCCCGCGTGCGGTGACCAGGATCTTTCTACAGCCCACACATCTGGAGGCCACAGACTGGCACCATCCATCAGTAAAGGAGTGAGCAATGTGCTACTCTCCTGTTTACTAAGAAGTTAAAGCGACTTGATGGCGGCAGTGTAACCAGTCCACAGACAGCAGGCAGAAGTGCGGAGTGAGGGGCCTGCGGGTGTGACACTTCAGTTCCCCAAGAGCAGGCCAGCAGAGCCTCTGCATCCCACAAAGAGAGAGGAGTCGCATCCACCCAGAGCACCTCAGAAAATGGCCAGCATCAGTGGGCAGACCAGAGCCGCGCTAGGGCAGAGTCACCTGGGGCTGCCTGCAGCACCAGCTGGCTCCCACTGTGGGAGAGGTTAGTGCCACTTTCTCCAAAGACTTCATTAAACCGGGGAGTAGTTAGTCCAAGAAGAAACAGGCCGGGAGTTAAGTAACCCCTTGGCTACCATACTCAGAGGTAGTTTTATAGACCACCTCTCTTTTGTAGGTTGAATAAACCAGACAAGGGAAGTTAACACATTGACTGCCACAGAAGAAAAAAGTTTTCCCTGGGGCCACGGTGTTTTATTACGAAAACAGAATAAAAACTTCAAAAACAAAATGATCCTCCTAATTTAATGAAAAATTTGTTATTTTTTATTGTTTTCTTGCATGAGTTATATGCAACTTGAAAAATAGTTCTTGTGGCTTCCAAAGTGAAGAGATGTATGAGTTAGGTATGCTTCACAGGCCCTGGGCTCAAAACTAGCATGAGTTAAATACAACTCACATGGCAGTTAATGTGTTAAAGGACCTCCGCAAGGCCCCTTGCTGTCCCATCTCTGACTTTAGTGATTTAGCTTTCTCACATAATCTGGAGCACAGGAATCATGTCAAATAAGACATATGGAAACACTAACACAAATTATTGAAGTTGAGAAATACCATAATCAGATAGCCACTGCCCCCACCCCAGCAGCGGGCATATGTGGGAAAGTACCCTGTAGCCAGAGGCAGTCAACAATCTCCATGTTGCCTTGGCCTCTCACAGGAGTAAGGGTAGAGCCAGAAAGAGAAGGACACGTCCAGAGCTCCCACTCCCTTCATTCGGATTTCCTTTAATCCTCTGGAACAGGTATGATCAGAGGTCCCCCGACCTTTCTGGCACCAGGGACCAGTTTCATACAAGACAATTTTTCCATGGAGAGTGGAGCTCAGGCGGTGATGCCAATGATGGGGAACGGCTGTAAATACAGATGAAGCTTGAAGCTTTGCTGGCTCACCTGCCACTCACCTCCTGCTGTATGCCCCCCGCTTCTTAAGTTTCATGGAAGACAATTTTTCCACGGATTTGGGGAGGGTGGTGGGTAGGCAGGAGCAGAGCTCTGTGGCCTGATTCCTAACATGCCAGACAGGTATGGGGGTTGGGGATGGCAGGGTATGATTATTGACAAGACTGAGTGCCAAGTAAATGATAATACCAAAGCCTAATCATGCTTGCAGTTTGGGAGCAGTTTGTTTTATTTTAAAGACAATGGTAAAAGTTTAGAGATATACCGATTCCCAAGCCACCAACTGGTATTTAATGCACCACTTAAGAACAACGCATTTAAAGAGACCCACATTCTCTCATAGCCACAGGAGCTCAACCTTCTACCTCCACAGGAACTATCCGCCTCCCGCCCCATCCATCCAATTCTAACTGCAAATGTAAACAATTATCAGCTTGCAAGCTCGATAGAAACCCGGAGTTAACACCCAGGCAGCTGATTCCACTTGGACCAAAAATGCCATGGACTTTACATTTTCAATGAGTGCCTACGTTCCTGGCTCTGGAATGTCATGCAAGATGTGGAGGTGGTTTTCTTGTGACAGAGAACATTACAACATCCTACTGGAATTGAGCACAGAGATGCATAATATGAAGAAAAGGGCACAGAAAAGGCAGATTCAATGAACATAATACTTCTGACTGAATTCTCAAAGTTCTTCACTGATCACATTAAAACCAGAGTAGAAGCCAGTGGTCTCAAAGAGATGTCACGCCTATTGCGAGGCAATGTAAGAGCAGTGTGGCTGCTCCCTTTTGTGTTTGTGGCTCCTCTATAATCACTCAAGTAATGGAAGTTGGGAAGGATAAAACGCTCTCATATTTTAATGGCGAAGGGAGGTGTGGGTATGCAATATACTTGTGAATGTCTCCAACATCTTTGGCCACTTCCATCTGCCTTATGTCCTTCTTGCACATTCTTCCTCCTAGGATAGGGCCCTCGTGCACATTCTGTGCAGGGCACATGCTGAGAGCCACACGGCTGCTTCAAATCCTGACTCTGCCACCAACAACTTGTGGGACTTTGGGCAAATTACTAACTCACTCTGCCTTGGCAAGTGGCGAGTGTAGAGGACACTTTGTCTGGGAACGATTCCTTGTTGTTTTTCTCAAGAACATGCCTTGGCCTCGCACGCAAGTCCAGGGCGCCCTAACCCTGCTAACAGGAGGGGCTAGGGAGTTTAGATGCAAACATCTGCTCGCCGGAGACGAAACAACAAGGAACAGGGACGCGTTGAGTCGGGACAGTGTGGGAACAAAGAAATTACGGTGGGACAGTTGCCAAACAGGCTGTGTTATACATAAAGAAACTACAGCAAGAAAGTTTGCTGCAGTCTTGTACCGTCTTTGTGTGTGTCTGTGTCTCTTTGTCTCTGTGTTCATTCCTTGGCCCCTAGAAATGGGCCACGACAGGTGAGGACGACAGTGCTTGCCACACAAGGTGGCTGTGAAGGCGAAATAGAGCAATATACAGATGGCACTTGGTGTGCGGGAAGTGCTAAGTTCAGTCATCACTATGAATATGTAATGGAAGAGAGAAGAAAAATAAAACGTGTCCGTTAGGGAAAGGAAATACGTATCTAGTAACAGAGCATACATTACCATTTAAAAAATTGCGCTGGTTTTCTAAAATTTGGTTGATTTCATGAATCCATGTCTGCCGGACACTTGGACTGGACGAATGCAAAATGAAGGTCTCTACCACGTCGCCTGTCCTTGATGTCAGAGCAAATTTACAGGGGTCATTTTCCACATTTTCCTCCAGGCAAAGGCAACTCACCTTAAAAAAAATTCAAGCATTATTCACAATAACTAAGAGGTGGAAGCAACCCAAGTGTCCATCTGCTGATGAACTGATAAGCAAAATGTGGTATATGCACACAATGGAATATTATTCCTCCTTAATCAGGAGGGAAATTCCAACACATGCTACAACATGGATGAACCCTAAGGACATTATGCTAAGTGAAATATGCCAGTCACAAAAAAAGATGCTGTATGATTCCATGGATGTGAGGTCCCTAGAATAGTCAAATTCATAGAGACAAAAAGTAGAATGGGGGTTGCCAGGGGCTGTGGAGAGAGGGGACTGGGGAGTTAATATTTAATGGGTGCAGAGTTTCAGTTTTGTATGATGGAGAGTTCTGGAAATGAATGATGGTAATGGTTGCATAATGATGTGAATGTATCTAATACCACTGAGCTAGACATACATTTGAATATGATTAAGATAGTAGATTTTATGTTATGTGTACTTTACCACAATAAAAGGATCAAAGCATATTTATCCCCACTGGCCAAAATGCAAAGTGAAGTTCATCCTACATCAAAACTTAAACAATCACTTTTTGATAGAGCTTCCGTTTTTACTTCCTCAGAAAACATTATTGTGAAGCCTTTCCATGTGTCTTTTAACTCAGGTACATGGGGATTATCAGGAGTTTAACTAATAGTTTGAACTAACAGCTTGAACAATTAACTAGAAATGTGGGCCTGAGATTACCTGTTTCCAAAACCCCTCTATGATGACCCAGTGTTCATCCTTCACTCACTTTCCAGGGAATAAAATGACACCATTAAAAAATCCCAATTTTCAGTAAAACCTGTGTTATAAAAGTATACATGATATCATGATTAAAACACATCCAGTAACTTTATAGAAGCAGCAGAATATGTAAGAAAAAATGTATAGAGAATTCCTGTGGTTGTGGAGTGATTTTTCTGTCAAGAGACTTGTGAAAAGAATGGGTGGGAAGTTCAAGAGATGGATGCAGTTCAGGTGACTGATGGATGTAGTTCTGGGGATTGATGGATGTAGTTCAGGAGATGGATGCAGTTCAGGTGCTGATGGATGTAGTTCTGGGGATTGATGGATGCAGTTCAGGAGATGGACATAGTTCAGGAGATGGATGCAGTTCAGGTGACTGATGGATGCAGTTCGGATGATGATGCAGTTCAGGTGATGGATGTATAGTTCAGGTGATGAACGTGCAGGTGTAGTGAAGCGCATGGAGGGCCTGTGCCTGACGTGGCCTCAGAGGGAGGGGTGGGAAGGTGGTGTGAGATGGAAGGGCCCACAGCCCAGCTTCATGCAGAGGCCTCTGAAGCCTTCCTAGGTAGTGGTGGGCAGGAGACCCCCAGCTTAAGGGCTGTGCCCATGGACAGAGCCTTACCAGGCTCAGGTGCAGGGAGGCTGTTGGAGACAGCCAACAGAAGCCTAAGCGGGAAGCCAGATGGGATAGGGTGCAATGTCCTGCCCGTATGCCATGAGGCCTGCAGGTTGTGGAGGGTCTGAGAGGTTCCCTGTCCCTCACTGAGCTGGTGGCTTAGGGCAAAAGGAACTGGGGGAGGGGGACACATGCATCTCTCAGGGATCTTCTGCTGGGACCTCAGTCTTTCCTCTACCTCACCCTTGGTTTGTCCCCTTTACAGAATTTAGGGCCATTTGCAATTGTTTTCTTTGTCTGCTTATTTATCCCATCAGAGGACAAGCGACACCAAGGCAGAGAAGGCATCTGTCTGGGCCGTTCCTGGAGCACTCACGCCTCACACTGACAGCTCAGTAACTCCTTGTTGAATGGAGGAAAAGAAGATGACACTCAGTTAGCTATTTTCTCTGGCTATAGAGCAATACTCCAAATCTGTGCCCCCCAATTTAAACAAGTTTTCCATGGTCACAGAGAAGGTGGTGCGTGAACACTATTCAAGGTGAGGTCTTCTTGTCATGGTGAAAATGAGTGGCTGCAGTCACACTGAGGTGTGTGCAAGACATCAGCCACTCAAGAACACAGAAAGTAGAAAGAGGGATGGGGTGAATTAAAGGTTCTGAAATGGACTAGAAAATTCTCTAAATACTTAATAAACCAAGCATCAGTATATGTCACCATTAAAAAGGAAAGAGTTTATGAGCATGACAGGTATGTGTGCTGGTGTTTGAGAAAACATATACAAAACATGTTACCTTGATACTGTTTTTAAACAGGAATCCTGGCATGGAGAAGCCCTTTTTTTTATCAAGTGGTTCACTGAATATGACGATCTGCTCAAAGAGGAAAATGCGCCTCTCTTTACATCGAGGCAGAAGCCCTGCATCTTGATCTGTGACCAAGAACGTGTCCTGCAAGAGCAGTTTACCCTGGGCAACAATTTTACCCTAAAACAAGAAAAAGGGGGCAAAGGAAGAGGAGAAAAAAACATTCTTTTTAAGTTATCTGAAGTTCTCTTTTCTATACATTTCTTCCCACAGAATAATGTATTTTTCTTCTATTAATTTATAGAGCTTAAAAATTTTTTTCTTTTACCGTCACGTGTGCTTAGCCCCAAACAGAATAGTTATCTAAATAAAATTCTTGTCAACCTCTGTCTAAACCTCTGTTCTCAGTTACAATCAGAGGCTAATGCTGGGATCTTAAAAATGTGTAGTTCACACTAGAGCGGCCGTTCTCAAGGTGTGGTCTCTGGACCAGTGGCCACAGCATCACTCGGCAGGAACAAATCAGACATGTGTAAGAATCTGTCTCAGAGCCCTCCAGGCGATTCTATCCGTGCTGAAGAGTGAGAACCTCAGCACTAGAACTTTAAACCCTGGCAACACAGTAGGCAAGAAGAGTAAAACCTCCCATCTCCTTACTCAATAGTCAGATTAAAAAAAGAGATTCTGGTTCTGGATTCACCTTTAGGACACATAATAGGTAATATATAATATGAGTAGTCTGGCAACCCATACAAAAGTATGTTGGACTAACAAGGAACACAGTGACTCTAAAGTCAAGCTCCCGGGTCCTACTATATCCGTAGCTATTACGGTTTTAAATACAGGGGAAAGCTCTTACAACAGTAGAGGGCCCAAGAGACAAAGCACAGTCCTGCTTGTTTCTGCCACGAGGCTTTGAGCAGAGCAGAGGAAGGTCCCAAAAAAGCAAATCAAATGCATCAAAAAAAAAAAAAAAAGTTGAAAGAAAATATCAATCGGGTTAAAGTGAGATAAGGCAGAAAACCAAGCAAAAAGAATCAGCTTTCTACATGCGGAGAGAAGTGATCCAAGACAGAAGAAAGGGATGGAAGGCAGAGGACCCTTTTAAAGAGCAAGAGCCACATTACATCGAATCCTTGCAGCCGCCCCACGTTCATCATGTCGTTGCACCGCCGTGGTACTATGCACATGACTTCCACGGCTCTCTGCGGGCAGGAAGAGAGCAGAGTGAAAGTTCAAGCTCCTCTAGGGAAGATCTGATGTGCTAACCCAGTTCCTTGCCCTCCCACCCTCTAGAAGTGCAGAGAGCAACCCAGACGCGCCGGAGAGACACCCTCCCAGGGCCAGGCCTTCCTGCTTGGAGACACTCGGGATTAGGAGAAGAGCCCGGCAGGGATTTGGGTGGGCGTAGCCAGTGATGCGAGTACCTCTAATTCTGATGTATCCAGGCTGGCCTTTTTGGAATATTTGAGGAAGTCCTGCAAGGGAAAAGGAGAGGAGGACGTGATGATGGTGATGAGGGCAACAGCTGCTAACCTTTTTGATCACTCATGCTGTGCCAGGCACTGGGTTCAGTGCTTTAGTTCCATTTTCTCACGTTATTCTCTCGGTAAGACACGGTGAGAAGGTGTCCCCTTATGTGGATTTCAAGCTGCGGTACAGAAAGTCAGACCAGATCTATCTAATGGTTCCTGTTCAAGCCAAGACAAGCTCTTGTCCCTCTTTATGTCCAGGAACTACGTTTCCTACACGAAGGAACCCCATACATTTAAGAAGTCGCTTTTATCATGGAAAAATATGTGGCTCTGCCTTTCGTTGTGCTGAAGAATTTATATCAATCAAGGGCTAGTCCCAAGCCAGTGGAGAGGAATACAGAGGGACTAAACATTGACTTTTATCCGAGGCTCCAAGAAGCTTAGAAAATATTTAAGGTTGACAGAGCTGAAGAAAAATCCTTAGCATTCCAAGGTCTGCGGTGGGGGAAAAAAGTTCACTTTTACTGACATTTTGATTCAGAACTTGATGTAAAAAAAAAATGGAGAAAATAGTATAAGATGTTTTATTAAATTTTAAAAACTCTACCTTGAAATATTTAAAATGAGAAGTAACAAGATTGCTTCATATTTCTTATACAAATGACTTCCTTACCTTCCTTCTCACTCTGAGTCCTGTCCTCTCACCAAACTAACTTCTGACACTAAAGTTTGTACCTCCAATCTCCTCACCTTTAGTAACAGCTGATATTTCATAATTCTCTGCACTGGTTTGATCAACAAATCTGTGAGTTGCAACCTGTGGCCAAGGCGCTGCTTTAAATCCTGTGGTTTTAAAGGAGAAAAAAAGGTCTAAAGTGATGTTCATTAAAGGGCACTTTTTTAGTCCTTGTAATTGTCAGAACAGCTTAACTACAACATCGTCAGTAAAAGTAGTAAGAAATAAAAGCCACTTTGCACTAAAACTAACTAGTGCAAAGATTTCCAAGGTTTACACTTTAACCTTTCTAAGCTGTTTTTCAAAGTACTCATTCAAGCTCAAGGGATTTTTTTCAATTGCTTTCTTTTACTCATATAAACATATATGTTATTTTTAGGCTAAAAGTTTAGATCGAGAATTATTCTGAATTTGTAATGAGACCTAAGTTTAACACTAATAAAAACCTTTAACAACTGCTCCAGTCTTCTGAATGCCAGGTGGTACCACCATAGACTGAATTCATACCCATTTCTCTGATTTACAGGAAAGAAATATAAGCTCAGAATTCTTATCACTCAGGCTAATTTTCTGAGAACCGCTTAGTCTCCTGGGAAACCAATAATACTTGCATTTTTGGAAATCAATTGGAAGAAAAGATTCAGAAATACTTTGTTTCTATCTTCGTCTTACCTCGAAAAAGGTATCAATGTATTCTGAGACAATGTGCTCAGACTTTGGTTTATTTTGACAATAAACTATGTACATGTGCAACCTTCTCTCCTAGGAATGAAAAAGGCAAATACGTGGGTTAAAACGATCGGAAGTTCAATTAGAATAGAAGAGCACATGCATATTTCAGCACATTCATAAAGGAAATTCTCTTAAAACCAAGCTATTTTTCTAAATCTCTCGGGAGCACATTCTAGCTTCATGACATCAGTCTTCTGTCTTTGGCTCCAAAAACAGTCCTTCGGTATTGCTCCTTCACATACACCAAACCCTGCATTCACTTTAGTACCAAATACAGCAAATACCAGAGGCAGCAAAAGAATACACTTCTTACTATTAAACGAAGAATTACTCCCATCCCTCCAAACTCTGGCCAGTCCTAGTAAGCCTGGCTATTTTTAGTAGAGGAGGAAAAGCTCATTAATCTCAAATCCTGAAGGCAGGGGGAAAGAAATAGACAATGCGCCTTCCCTTAAATCTAGCAATCCTCAAAGTGGGTGGTGCGCAGACCCCTGGAGGTCTCTGAGGCCTTTCAGTGGCTCCATTAGTTCAGAACTATTTTCAAAACAACACTAAGATGTCATCTGCCTTTTTCATTGTGCTGACATCTGCAGTAATGTGCAAAGCCAATGGTGGGTGAAACTGCTGGCACCTCAGCACATATTCTTCACTGCCGCAAATTTGCAATTAAAAAAATGCCAGTTTCGTTTAAGAATGTCCTTGATGAAGTAAGAAAAATTGTTCATTTTCTTAAAATTCAACCATTGAGTATATACTTTTTAAACATTCTTGTGACAAGATGGAAGTCCACATAATATTTCTGCTGAATACATTGTCTTGAGTCGAGAAAAAGCAATTCTGTGATCAAGTTGTAGGCGACCTAAATGCTTTTTTATGGACCACCATTTTTACTTGAAAGAATGATGGAAACAAACAGTAATTATTTATGCTTTGGTATCTGGTAGACACTTTCTTGAACATGAACGAAATCAGCCTGTCATTTCAAGGCAGACAACTGGCAGTATTTGTTCAGGATGAAAATTCCAGCTTTCAAGCAAAAATTTAGAATCTTGGAAAACATGCATCTATCTGCCACCGTGAAATTGACAATACTTAAAGACTTTTCTGAGAAGATGGATGGTGATGTTAAAAAGTCTGATTTTTGGATACTGTGTAACGAAATGTGTCAACCGCTGGAAGTCAGAGGTTGCTTAAGTGAACTGTTGTCTTCCATTGACGGATGCATGAGGGTGTAAGACTGCGTGGCTGAAAGAGCCTCGAAGTTCAAGACAGTTCAATGGATTTAATGTCGCAGTGGGAGAAGTTCACAGGTAGGTTTTCAGATTCCATGTTGCAACTAACCTTTAAGAAATTATCACTTGTCAAGTTTTGGTATAGTATCTAAAAAAACTATCTAAAATTCTCTGAAAAGGCTATTAAAATACTTTGTCCCTTTCTAACTATACATCTATGTCACGATGGAATTTTTTTTTGGTATACTTTAACCAAAAAAACATATCACAATAGGTTGAATGCAAAAGCAGATACAAAAATCTAGCTAATACGAAAATTTCATCAATTCAGACACTAACAAGATATGCAAAAAATAAAAAAACTCTTGTTACTAACTTTTTAAAAAAAAATGGTGATTTTTTTTTTTTCCTGGGGAGGGAAACCCAACTAGAAAACTTAAATGCTAATATATTTATTTTAGATATACATGCATATTTGGGTCTTATGTTAAACCCACTGCAGGTATACATACATCTTCACCAAATACTTGTCTGCCCATAGACACCCCCAAACGTTACTGCTTCAGGCTTGGCCTTGGTCCCCTCTGACCAACATGTACTGCTTTTAGCCAAATAGCCAGCTGGGGCCAAGTAACCAGGAAAGCAGATAATTGTCATATAAAAAAAGAGATTTTAATTCTAATTCACTAACACTGTACAGTTTGATTGTATGCCTATGTACTCTTGTAAAGTATAAGTGAGTTCTTCCTTAATCTGACACACCAACGACTAAAGATGACAACATCAGAACAGAATATAAACAATGCTATTGTACTTACGTGTTTAACAAAAAGGGATCCTAGTTTTTCCGGATCTTCAAGGCACTTCTCTAACTCTCCTAAAAAAAAGCTGATAGGAAAGAGAATATCAGAATCATCTCCAATTTGGCCTTCTAATTTCAGATTTAGGTTTACATTTTCAAAATAGTTTGCTTTCACATGAGCAGTTGGGAAGTGAAAAATATATGCTTAACAAATATTAACATACACAGAAAACATCTGATCAGGCTATGAAACAAAAAGGGACACACAGTTTTGGAAGATAAGGCAGGATGGGAGCATCTCTTGACTGGCAATCTTCCTTGCCTTTGGACAACAAGCATTTTTGTCTCATTTTTTTCAAGGACACAAGTGCTAATGTCCTGGGATGAATACAGAGTGAAAAATAAAATGTTTCAAAGCAATTGGTCATTTTTTATTTCTGAAAACTTGGTCTTTATACCTCTGAGTTTCATATTCATTCTACGATAATTTTTAGAGGCTCAAATTGGACAACAGACATAAAATACTAAATATGTTACCTGTGCCAGCTTTATGAAGTTTCCTCAAATATCAAAATCAATGTCTAGGTTGTAAATATTAGCTCCCTTTAAGATTAGAGTTAGGTACAATCACAGTAACAAAATAGCAGGGCAATTGCTCTTCATTTCTTCTGGGCTGCAGTTGTCTTTAAGATGTATGTCTACCTTAATCACCACTTATATGTATTCGTATTTGGTATTTTATTAACCTGCAAACCACCAGGCCAATTAATGTTGTGTTAAGGGATTTCCTATCCTCCAGCTCTGCAGACACTGTAGCAGACATTTCTGGATGCAATTTCTCTGATTATCCCAGGAACACTGTGTCATTTCCCCCTTCCCTCCACATCCTTAAAAACCAGCTTTGGGAGTAGAACATTAAATGGTACCAGATATCCCTTTTTAAATTGGTTTCACTATAAACTGGAATGCTGTTTCTAAATTTGACCAAACATTTATCTGTGAATTCAACTAAATTAGACATTGCAGGGGATATGAAAATAAAGACGGTACCTGGGTTAAAAGGTTTTACATTCTATTAGGAAAAATAAGTACATAAATAATAAAACATTACTTGATAAATCCCATGGGAATTCCTCCTCTTATCTGCATAGAATTTTATAGTTTAAAGAGCACATTCCCATCTGTCTGCAGGGGGAGATCATGTCTGACTGGAACGTCCAGGCCTGATGGAGAAGTGAGCACTGAGCTGAGCTTTAGGGCAAGGGCAGGGCTCTGGAGGTGATGACAGAAGGCTCTGGGCAGTGGGAGCAGCAAGGTGCATCACGACAGGAGAGCAGGAGGCCCACCCAGGTAAGGGAGCAGACAGTGCAGCTGGAACACTCTACTGTAATAGCAGTGGCTGCCAGAAGCAATCCTCAGGTGATGAAGGATTTTTAAAATTACAAGCGAGGTAGCCCAAAGGGATGGGTGTGTCGTGCACCAGCCCCCATGTGGGTCCCCTCATCATTAGCATAGCTGTGGGCAAGGTACTGTGATCAAATTTGAATTTCATGGGCAACCGAGTCTATTTTTTCCATTAAAACTGAGTTGGACAAATTAATGTCTTCAAAATCCTTTAATAATAACTTGTATTTATTCTAAAGATGGCTGCAATTCTGATCAGAAGCACTTATTGAGGCTTACTACATGTAGACGTTGTTCTAAGTGCTTTTACAAGTATTAACTCAGTCATTCTTCCCAACAACCCCATGAGGTGGGTGATGTTGTGATGCAGGTGGGCAGATGAGGAATGGAGGCACATGAGGTGAGGCAAATAGCTCAAGGTCAGGACCAGCATGTGGAAGAGCCTCTGCCCCGTGCACTGAAATGCTACTACAGAACTCCTCAGTTCATCAGTATTTCCTTTGCACCGGCTCCCTCCAGGAGGCTACACAAGTAATAAAAGGAAAAGAATAAATCTCCTTTACCGCGGGCCTGGCCTGGTGCGGTTTAGCATGTGCTGAGGCTTTGCACACCACACAGCATGACACGTGTTTACGTACTCTCTGTGCCAGTCATAAATCTGATGGATGTTGCCAAACACAATCTTGTCTTTTCCTTTCATGTCATCAGGAACTCCATCTTCTTTCATAAGTGCCATGTAGCCCTACAATTGAATGTTTAAAATTAAGTTTATTTCATGGAATGTGTTTGAGTCAACTAATGGCTTATTGATTAGTAGTCACCAAGGACAAAATTGACACAGGCACTTTCTTGTAACCAATTTTTTATTTAAAAAAACAAACAAGAAACGTTATATGAACAGTATGCTTAACTAGTACTTGAAATATACCGTTACATTCATTGACTGTCATTTTCTCTCCCTGAACTGTTTAGCATTCACAGATCAAAATTCTTTTAAGGAACTGAAGTTTAAATAAATGTAAATGGTTTCATTAAAATAAATAATCTTATCAGCTCGTACACAGTAAATATTAATATTTGATCAGAATCATATTTCCTCTGTTTTCAGCATGTATCTCATATAAACAGAAAGATTTCCTTTTCTTTTTGGATTAGGGTCTTGCTCTGTTGCCTGGCTATAGCGCAGTGGCATGATCACAGCTCACTGCAGCCTCAAACTCTTGGGCTCAAGGGATCCTTCCACCTCAGCCTCCTGAGTAGCTAGGACTATGTAAACTGTTAAATAAGGATTTAACAGTATTCTCCTTATACATTGATTTTTTCACAAAAGTTGATTAAGTATGTTGCTAAAATGTGGTTTAAAACTTCTATTTAATTCAGCCTGTACAAGAACCTCTTAAGTATTCAAGTTACTTATTAACAATGACTATAGACAAATCAAGTATGTTAAATCTTTTATGTTATCCAATTAACTGTAATAGCTGTGACTTTTAACAAGATATGCACCCCAAAAGTATTCTCCTATATATATTTGCAAAGCTGAAGGAATAAATGATGAAATTTATATTATAAAAATAGCTTTTTGATGAGTTGAATTTATTAATATGATTGTGTCTTGAACTTACTGGCAGGGATTAGCCTAGAAACAGCTCTTGATGCTGTACAAAATGTAGTAGTCATCCTATGGCTGCACAGTGCCCAGCAACTTCAGGTCAGTGAAAATAGTGACACATTCTGTGCAAAACTTTAAGTACGTGACTTGGTACAGCCACAGGCCAAGCTCTGAACTTGGGTGGATTCAGGACGGAAGTGAATCCACAGCTGAGCTATGCTGAATGCTTTTGACCACTATGTTTTCATTTCTGTGATACCCACTCTGTGAAAGAAAGGTAAGACTCCTGTCTAATAAACAATTGGATATATTTGTTTAAAAACTTAATTGTTAAAAAAAAAGATTATGTCAAGATGTAGTATGATGCAAAAAAGCAGCATTACAACTGATACAGATGGTTAATTGGCTCTTATTTTTCAGAAATACTTTGTTGCTTTTTTTTTCAAAACTGTTTGTAAAGCTTTTGAGAGGGAATCAGTGTTAAAGTGTCGAAAATGACAGCTCTTTGGACAACTCTTAGGGCTAATACTAGGTTATTAAACCTCTGAAAATACACACCTCAACCACATAGCCAAGGTCCCGTACATAGTCACGCTCCGTCTCCACTAATTCTTGCAAAACATAGCTGAAAAGAGAGAGAAAAAATAGTGTTTATAATCCAAACTCTTTGTTTTCTAAATGAATTCTTTTGCACCGTTGCTCCTGTCAGGATAGACTCCTTCTGGGACTGAACAGTAATATATCAAATTTGCACAACTGGATCTTAAATTCTTGAGTGTCCCAAATCACTTACAGGTTTAAGTGGGTGACCCATGAGAGCTCCGGAGGTCAAGAGACACTTAGGCACACGGGCATAGTGCAATCAGGGTGAATTCACCCTACAGGATTCTGATCGCATATACGGACAGGAAAGAGAAGCTTAGATGTAACCTTTTTATAAAGCCATGACACTAAAGGAAGCAGCTTTAAAAAAAATAAAGATTAAGTCATTTAAAGCTTTATTGGACATGTAAGAACAATTTTTAACTCAGATGTTTAAAGCATTGGATTTGATCACATCACTCGTGTTTTTGTTTGTAAGGTTTAGTAACTGTTTAGAGCCACTTAGATAATGGAAGATAATCACTTTATCAGTATAGCAAACAACCTCAACTGGCCTGAAAAGGTTCATTCATTTGTTGTTCATTCATTCATTTGGCCAACATCATCCTGGCACCTTTTGGGAGGGAATCAGTGTTAACGTGTGCCCAGCCTCAGCTGCTGGGACACAACACTGGATAAAACCAAGTCTCTGCCTTCATGTAGCTTATAGTTTATCCTATTCTCCAAAGGCAACTTTAAACCTTTTGTAACATTTTTCAGGACTCTTTTACCATGAGCTGCTTTACTAGAGTTGAGAAACACTACCACTAAGGTATGTTCAAAATATATTCAAGTTTTGGGGACTAGTTCTAATTTTATGTTACCTTCTTTTTCTTTCACGACTATATGTACAATAAAAAGCATAGGAGTTCCTCACTGTGAGTGGCAGAAGGTATCTTTGTCTAGATCATTGTTATAAAGTATAACATAAGAATAAGACAACAGAAACTGCAGCTGTGGCTTACTACACCCCTCTGAGGTTCTGGGTCCTCTACACACATACGTACAATTACTCCACCAGAGACCCTGGAGCTCCCACTGCACTAATTCAGAGACGAATCCCAGTCATGTTTCTGAAGGTGACAAAGACAGGAGGGAAGCCAGAGAACAATGAGAATGAGAATACTTCTGTCTTACTGCCTTCTCTTCAAGGAGCTGGATTTCCTTTCTTCCATCTCATCAATGGGCGAGGAGGAAGAGAGAAGGGAGTTGTCCGAGGGGTTGAAGGAAGGGCTGCTACTGTCTCCCTGGTCCACAAGGAGTGAGCTTGGTCGATCCTCCAGGGCCTGGAAGAGATTTAGATAATCGGCAATGCTTACTGCCTACCGTGCATGATAGCTTGAAATTAGGATAGGAAATTCTCCCAAGTCAGAAGATGTGTTTGTAAAATTATAAAATCTTTATGCTTGCGAAATGAGAGAGTATTTTAAATACAAAAAACCCTACTATTAATAAAAAAAAAAATGGAGTCAGAGGAGCTGGGTAAAAGAGGAAAGTTAGAATGAGAAGAATAGTGAATTTATATACATATCCTCTTCCTTGTTATCACATAATTAGAAATGATATACTTACATCAGAGCACTGTATTCATTTTTGGATATATCACGTATTTCAAATCTAGCAATTTTCTTTTTGGTTATATTCCTGCCAAATGAAAGCATGAGCAGTTCAGAAGCGTGTGGGTCAGGCCATCCTGGCCCCTGGACATGGCGCCCACATTCCTTGTTGGTGGGCTATGTAGCAGTATCAGCAATCTATAGTTTAAACAAATTTGGTTTGCTCTTGATTATCCACGAAGCCTTGACTCATACTTACATGTACACAGATCATCCAGCTAAAATTAATCTCTATCTCACAGCTTCCACTCTATCCCTTCTATAGGAAGTAGGAATCATGCTGGTCTCAACTACTTCTCCAGGACTCTCTCTCCCCCACTGGACTTTAGCTTCTGCAGGTGATTGTTTTTTATTGTTATATCCCCTGTAGAACCTCACACGAATTTTTGCACGGGTTCAGTAAATCTATGAGTTGAATATTGATGACTTCTCTCCCTGGATGAATGTGACAGTGATTAGCAATTACTTTCTGACTGGTACATATTAATTTTGTGGCTTTACCTGGATTCACAAAGCCCCTAGGAGTTAGTTCTTTTGAAATTTCCAAATGTCTAGCTGGATATATAAAAATGACTGCACTGGAAACAAGTGATTAACTTATCTTTGGATAAACAGCATAATACAAAATGCAAGAACACTTAATACTTAACACCTAATACATGTGATATTAATAAATTAAAATCTCTGATACTTTTCCTATTTTCTCCCCTTTACAGTAACAGACTGAATCTCACTTCATCACGAAGCAGCGCTTTGAGGACATGAAGTCTGTACACCCAACCTTGCTAAACAAAACCCACAAAGCTGTACAAAAACACACCAACTGCTGCTCTTATTTTTGAGAAACAGGACATTTAGTTAAGGAGCACAGTTTGATCCATAAATTGCACTGCTTCGCTACTGACCTTTATTGGAAGCAAAGGTTTGGCTGTCAAGTAGCAGAGCTTGATTCATGTGTCAGTTCAGGCATGTCTCTGACAGGAGCCCCGAGGGAGAGCAAGGAGCAAACACTGGGCCCTGTCGCCTGTCTGGACAGCTGAAACTCGTTAGATTGAATTCTGTTCACTTGAACAACGAGAAGACAGAAAGGAAACAAAGGCTCCAGGAGCGAGCAAAGAGGTGAAGCCATGGACTTCATCAGTGCCCTTGGGGACCTGTCTTCCACAACCAGTGGAACGTCTGTGTGGACCCAAAACAAAGGAGTCTCAGGCCCCTCTGGCTGCCTGTGCTCCGATCTGACCTGCCCTGATCAAGAGAGGCAACCCAAGAGGGTGCAGATGCCCTGACGGGGAGGCAATCATGGTTATATGTCCTTGTCACCTTAATGACACTTGATCCCTCCCTGTGGCCCATTTACCTCTCACACAAATGTGAGTGAAAGGTTGTCACCAGCATAAAGCCACCTCAAATGCAGTAACTGGGACGCTACACACTTTGGATGAATTATTTGTGAAACCATCTGGGTTTGGTTGTTTTTGTGTCCTCGTCAACTTTCTCTATTTCTTACATGAAGACAGGTCTGCACAGATACTATCTCTCTTCTGAGGTTAGTTCTGACAAATTATATTTTCTTTCGAAACTGCCCATTTCGTACACGTTTCATTTCAAATTTAGTTTCAAAGAGCTGAACAAAGTAATGTCTTATGATTGTTTGAATTTCTTCAGTTTATTCCTCCCTTATAATTTCTTAATTTTGTGAATTTCTGCTACTTTCTTGAGGTTACTTAATGTCTGTATTTATTTATATCTGTAATCTGTATTAAAATAGATTTCTGGTTTTATTATTCTACTGTTTTCCAATTCATTAACTTCTGCTTTTATCTATGAATTCATTCCTTTGGTTTTTATTTGGTTTTTCTAACCTCGAGTGAGATGTTACTTCATTTATTTTCATTCTTTCTTGTAACTTTTTTTATATTTTTATCAACGAAGAGAAGAAAATCCTAAAGTCAAGTTGAAACAGTCACTGGGGTGGTAGGCCACTATTACTCTATTTCCAATGTGTAGGAAAAATGCACATTTAAAGTAACTGCGTAACAGTCGAACACCTTCTCTCCTCTCCTCCCCAACCAAATAAATTAATATGTCGCTTCTGATGGATAAACAATTCAGTATTCAAATCCAGTTCTCAAGGCATGACAGCCTCAGAAATCTCCCCCAAGAAAATAAACATGGATGACTAAGGGTCCACAGCACAGACACAGGAAGCAGGAGAGGTTAAAGGATATTAAAATCATTCACTGGAATTTTTACTGACAAAAAGTAGTTCATTCCCATTTGACATCAGAGGATTAGTGACAGGAAATCAATGCAGAGTTATGTTTCCCTTGAACCAGAAAAAGAAGGCAGAGTCCAGATTACATCCCACGGGAGAATGAAGAAGAGGTGACTCTGTCACATAAAGTACAAATATGGTCCTCCCAGGGAGCAGGGGAGGCATCAGTGAACACCCACATGGATGGAACCTTCCTAGGAGCACAACCAACAGCGTCCCATTTACGGCTCAAAGACCCGGGCTCGGAGAGGCTGAGCACTCGCTGGTGGAACTCCACTGTACGCAGAAGGTCGAGAACCCGATCCGACCCCAAAACCTCTGCCTTTCTCACTGTGCCAACAGTGTTATGTCCTTCCACTTAAGAAGAGACATAAGTGTGTAGAAATAACTTAGTTTCAACTGAGTAAATTGAGAAAGTTTAATTCCTCACAGTTGAGAAAGGAGAATAAACCAGGAGGAGCTGGAAGGGACCAGGCCACAGGCCATTCCTTCCTTTGGAAGTCCACTCGAATTAATTACAAATCAGTCAGAGACCACATAAAACAGAATACACTGTTTCTTGACTAGTGAAGAATTAGCTACCAAACCCTAGCAACCTTCCTTTCTAACTTCGAAGCTCATTGTGTCTTTTTTTTTTTTTTTTGAGACAGAGTCTTGCTCTGCTGGCTAGAGTGAGTGCCGTGGTGTCAGCCCAGCTCACAGCAACCTCAAACTCCTGGGCTCAAGCGATCCTCCTGCCTCAGCTGGGACTACAGGCATGCGCCACCATGCCTGGCTAATTTTTTCTATGTATTTTTAGTCATCCAGATAATTTCTATTTTTTTTTTTTTCAGTAAAGACAGGGTCTCGCTCTTGCTCAGGCTGGTCTCGAACTCCTGAGCTCAAACGATCCACCCATCTTGGCCTCCCAGAGCGCCAGGATTACAGGCGTGGGCCACCGTGCCCGGCCTTCATTGTGTCTTTTACAGAACACAGTGTGACTGCCCAGGGAGAAGTTCTTAGCTATGGCAGGGTGACATACATCAGTCTGAATATTTTCTTTACATAATTCCCATTTGATCCAGTCAACTAGCTTCATTAGAGGCCGGTTAGGGGTAGAAGAAATAGGAATGATATATCTGGTACCTAGTTAATACCCGAATATAAAAAGATGGAAACACATAACTTTAAACAAATATACTCTCTGATCTAGCAATTCCAATGCTGGAAATCCACCCTATAAATATAACCACAAATATGTAATGAACATGGATGTTTATAATAGTGAAAAACTGGAAACAACTTTAATATAATAGGAATTTATTTAAATAAATTGTAGTATAATCATGTTTCTGACCCTTAGTAGCTAGTCAAATTTTTAAATGTTCTGTGTGCCTCAGTTTCCTCATCCGTAAAATGGGATAGTAGTGCATGCCTACCTCACAAGGTTGTTGTGGGGGAGTATATTTAAATTAAGAAAACTGTGAACCTATCTGTGGGTATCGCTGCCCCTGGGTACTTATTTGGACTGGAGCTGGCACACAAGTGCTATGAATGCAGTCAATTAGAGTACAGTGAGAGGCCTGCCCTTGGCTCCTGCAAGGGAACCTCGGAGGCCCTGGAACGGCTGCATACCTGGGGCCCTTGGGCCAAGACAGACAGTCTATGCTAACAATGTGACAATATCTCCGCCTCTGGAGGGGCAGGAGACTAAGGTCAGCCACACAGAGCAGTTAACCATGTACATGTGACTGGGCCCCAGAAAGAAAACTTCAATACCAAGGCTCGGGTGAGCTGTCAAGGTTCGCAATACTTGGCCCAAACTGCCACATCAACACTGCTGGCAGAAGTCACTGCTTTTCTTCACCGGGAAAGGACAGCCAGGGACTTGGACCCAGCACTCTCCTAGGCCCTGCTCCATGTAGTGCTTCCCTTGGCTGATTTTAACCTATGCCCTTTCGTGGTGAGAAACCGCAGCTGTGGGAATAATGGCTTCTCTGAGTTCTGTGAGTCCTTCAAACAAATTAGTGAACCTGAGGGTGGTTGTGGGGCCCCCCAAACTTGCTGTTGGTCAAAAGTGAGGGTGGTGCTGGGGATGCCCAGGCTGTGCAATAAGCTACATTCTGCAGCCCAGAGCAACACACAAATGAGGGCAAATCCATGTGCGGGTAGCAAATCGGAGCAGTTTCCAAAGCTCAGCCTGTCTCTGGGAGGCCTTACCATCTTGCTTTTCACGAGTTCCTCAATCGCACTGACAAGCTCGGCTGCACTCGGCGTTTCGGAGCTGGTGGGGCGGACCAATAACCGGGAAGAGGCCTACGGAGGAAGTTAAGAAAAAAAGGAGGGGGGAGGGGAAGGCCTCGCATTAGTAACTGGACAGACAGTAAATTCCCCTGCAAGCTCGAGCTCTTTTTAAAAGTAATTCCAGACAAAAAGACCACAAGTTTGTCTTTGTTTGCATTTATTTAAAGTCATCCTTTTAAATTTACAATATTCTGACATGAAACATTAAATAAAACCTGTCTGAGATACATGTGGGAAGCAGACAATGTCTGTTTTTAATCCGCAGTCATGTAACATCGTAATGTTTTTCAGAGGTGACTGGGCCCGGGAATATCCTAACTGTAACTTTCACGACTGCCGGCGAGGCTCTAGGCTAAGGAGAAAAAACACAGAATCTGATCTACGGAAGAATGGGAGGCTTAAGGTCTAACGAGTGAATCCTCGAATAATCAGGAAACAAAACAGGATACTAAAAATGGCTGTACTGAGTTTATGGGATTAAGAAAAGAAAGAAACGAGAAAGAGGCAAGGAGCAGGGTGCGGTGACCAGACAGGGGAGGAGGGGAACGAGCTCACCATTTTCTGTGCCATCCATTTCCCCATGATTAGTGCAGAGTACAGGAGAGCTGAGGCCTCACAACCTATCAGATGCCACTTATGGCTAGAATTGAGGGCGTAACAGGGTGGACAGTCAGGGAATTTGGGGGAGAGGCTACTAAATTGGAGTTTCAGTAATTAGCAAACACAGGGTGTTTGCAGATTACTTGCACTGTTAATTAATCGGGAACTAGAGGGGCGTAATATGAACCTTGCTTCATATTAAGGACAGCAGAGATGCATGCGGCACACGGCTACTGTCCCAGCCATGCGTTTCTCACAGCAGACAGATACAGGTTTATACATTTACAACGAGGCTTTACATGTGTGGATCAAAATGCGCACTTTGCAAAACAAATGTTGGTTTGGTCTAATGGAATATGGAATATGGGGTGAAGAAAACAAAGAAGAAAATTCAAATGGAAAGGTAAGGAAACTGAGCCAAAACAGACACAGAACACAAATCAACATAATGCTGCAGTGAAAGTTTACAAAAAGAGAAAACAGAACAAAACAAAAAATTAGTCACAGGATAATATACTGTCTGGGAACATCACTACAGATTTCTGTAAATGAAGAACTGCTATTGATAATGCCCAATGAGGTAACACAATAACCAATAAATGATTCTAGCAAACAGAGGAATACAGTGCAATTCACTGTTAAAATGGAGAAAAGTACTCCCTCACTAGGTGAATAAATCAAGAAGGCCCAGCCCCCTCACTGTTTGGATAAGCAACCAGATTTAACACATTTTAGTTTTCTGCTTTTAAAAAAGGCATGGCTTAGAGTATCACAAAATAGCTTGGGAAATGTCAGTGAAACCACACAGCCCCCGTGTCCTGGCTAGTCACTCTGTGCAGACAAAACTCAGGTCCCAAACCCGAGCTAAGTTCTGCAGCTCACGGCCACTGTTTCAAGACCCACGGCACCTAACAGTGCATGGGCTTTTTGCTGCAAAGGGAGGAGGAAGTAGATTTCTACAAAGAAGGGGCCGTGGAAGTGTCTGCGTTGGGTTAAGGCTAATGTGTGATATGACCTGGCTCACAGCTGCCAACCACGGGCTGTGGCAGATCCTGGGTGGTAAAATACAGGGTGATTCATCCGGCAAATGGTTGTACTAGCACTGACAAGGGAGGAAGGGAAGGAAAAAGGGAAAGGACGGAGAAAAATTGTTGAAAACATATCTGTTTTATTCAGAAAACTTCAGTTACTGCCAAAAAAATCCCAAAAAACAAAAGCCCAGTAATGACTCTGGAGCATGATTTTCAATACCTGACAGTTTTCAGGGGCACGGTGGGCTAGTGGATGTGCAGCTATATTTACCAGGTTTCCTTTTTGATATTTTATTTTTAGGGTTCTACAATTGGGATATACAAAATAATTTTAGATTATGTAAGAACTCAAGGAAAAAAATTAACTTGGCTTAATGCCTCTGCATACATCCAAAGAGGAGATTCATGCTTTCGACTGATTTCTATACTTTGACAACTGTGCCCACGCTCTAGTGTATCGATCCCACAAACTAATGCTTGCCATGCTGGAAAAATAACTGGACAGTGACATCATCTCAGCTTAAAACAGAAACCTGTGTGCCAAAACACCTCACAGAGGGAACAAGATGGTCAACTGATCTTTTAGTGATGCATTCAGGTAGGCTTCTCTGACGGCTCTCAGGGACTCTAGTCAACACATTGGGAAACTTTAAAATTACTTTACAAGCCACAATTACTAAATCCTCATTAAAAATGCAATGAGCCACACGTGCATGAGAAACTGCACGTGCTGACCTACTGCTCACTCTAAATGGCTTTGTTATGTACACTTCTGGGGGGCAACCGGGCTGACTCTGCCTGGAAAAGCGCCACATCGCCGGGGGGCCTCTTCCGCACCTCTGAATCTCCTGTCTCCCCAGAGGAGGATGGTGTGGAGCAGCTCCCAAGAGGGCCCTGCCCCTGCCACGTCCAGCCTGGCCCGTGTGCCCCTTACCTTGTCATCCTGTGAGTCCGGCTGGAGAAGGCTGTGCTGCTGGATGGCCATGGGTGGGGGGAGGGGCACGGCGTCGGCCCCCTCCTCACCTTCCTCTTCTCCACAGCTCTGCATCCCCGAGGAGGAGGATTTGGAGAGGGTGCCACTGCTGAGGCCTTCGTTCCGGCCTCTCTGAAAGCAAATCAACATTTGCTGGTTATATTCTAGGCCGTGACTACCCAGGCCCATTCACAGGCACTGGGTCCTAAAGGGTCAACTGGAAAAGCATAGTGAGGACAGAGGCAGATGGCAGGAATCAGGAAACAGCCCTTCTTGACTTTGATGGTAACGTTTCACTCGCTTCCTGCAACCCAGCTACCTTGCTCACCAACTTGGACAAGGCACGGGCCATGGACTCTGTCGTTTGAAGGGACTGTCAACATTATCCGTTAGGCTCTGGACACATCTCATTTTCAAGAAGCCAATAAGAAAGGGTTCAAAAATTTGAGCCACAGCCCTCATGTTGATTCAGCTCGCCAATTTCATTTTGGGTACGTTGCAATAGGAAAATTCACTGAAATAATAAGGGCATAAAAAAAATATAACCCAAGATGCATTTTAAGCATCCAAATTACGTATTCTTTCCCTCTGCTCTTGCTTTGAGAAAAAAAATCGTTTTAGTTTTACTAAGAGGACACAGATTTATAAAGCAGATACATAAGTACATAACGACCCACATACTCCAGTGAGAAAGCTCATGGCCAAAATATGCCCAGGAAAAAACCCAGCGGAAAACACATATCTGCCAAATAAATGAAATGATACGAATCTGAACCTGTCTCTGTCTGTCTTTTCTTTCTTGAGCCTGTGTGGGATTTGGGGGTGGAGGGCTTCAAGTTAATGACTTGGAGGGCCCCTCACCGATACCACCATCTCAGGCGTCACAAAGGAATTCTGTTTCTTGCAGTATAATTTAAAGCGTCCACCCAACCAAAAGGAAATTAAAAAAATCCCTAGCTGACCTACACGTATTTACCTTTGGTGTCAAAGGAATAACCTGGTATTTACCACTGGGCCAGGAGAGCAAATCAATTCGGTATTTTCTACTCAGGACAAGCCGTAAGTATAAATACTGGCAAAAATAATTAGAGAATGCAAACATTCCACAAGTCCTTCCAAGTTTCAAATCTGAGCTTTCCCTACAAAGTGCTGCCATGGTCCTTCGTGCTGACCTCAGGGACTACTCAGATCTTCTGCGGCTCTACTCAGTGCCTCCTGGCTTCGCCTCCTGGTGGAGTAAGGAGGGGAGGGCGGAGGGGCTGCTGCGCCCACTTCCTCCCGGCCAGGGAAAGGGGGTGGGAGATTGGGGGTGGTGGTGACTGGGCCTGGGGCACGAGCTCCTGGTGCTGTGACTTCTACCGTGCTACCAGGGAAGCAGTCGTCTTTCATGTTGTCCCCACCGACTCTAACAGTGTGCTGAGCAGAGATGTTAATGGTAATGTCTGTGTAAGCACAGAAAACAACCGAATCGGTTTATTCATAAGACAAGCAACTACTCCTACAACTGCAAAAAAACAATGAAAAGAAACATGGGAAGGTTTCCAGCCTCTCACGATTTGAACGGCTAAGCCTGTCTCGCCGGCACACTCACCTCTTCCACGGTCTCATCCTGTGGGGTGGCCGCGCTGTCGTCTGAGTCCTTCTGCGAGCCGGCGTCGGCGCTCTTGCGGACCTCCCTGCTCTTCTTGTGCTTGTGCGCGAGCTTCTTCACGTGCCCGTCAGCCTTGCCGCTGCTGAGCCGCCGCACTGGGCTGGTGAGCCACTTGCGCAGGGTGTTGCCTGGCCGCTTGGGGCCTGGAGAGCTCTGGGCCCCGATCATGTGGGGCTGCAGGGAGGCCACGGAGGCGGGCGGGCTGGCGTCATTACTGGAAACGGACAGCGAGTCTGTGGGCGACAAGGAAGACGGGGCTAGGTGACAGATGACACATAAAATGATACAGGCTGGCCCTGGTGAGACTTTGTGACAAAGAGAGCCCATCTGGAAGGTCCCATTGGTTGGTCTATTAGAGGAGCCACCCATGGCCTCTTGTTCCAGCCAGACCACACAAGGCACATGGGGTCTTTGCTTGTAGTCACGACAAAATTCTCACTATTAACAAAAATAACACCACATTTAAAAAAGAAATGTGATAGGAGAAGCCATCCTCAACCAAAATGCTCTAAAAAAAAAAAAAAAATAGATATCCAAATCAAGCTTCTCACTAGATCAAAAAAATTGAAATATAGTCAAACCTGGGTTGATGATTTTTCAAGAGAAAAAAACACGAAATTTAGGTAGCAGCGGACATTCAACAAATCCACGGAGTCACGTGAGGTCTACTTTATAACCTGAACACCAGTGCTGGTGTACACTGCTTGGCCCCTGCTGGGCTCTGGACTTGGGCTCCACCACAGTGACAGGGAACAAAATGCTTCACTTCAGGAAACAGCGTGATGAAGACGATGATCATTCATGGCACTTGTCATTTTCTCAAGTTTTTTGAAGTCTTAAAAATAATTAAAACTAATCTTTGAAAATATTATTTTGAACAGACACCTGCGCTACCTGTGTTTACCTCTGTGGCCCTGGAGCCCATTCCATGAGGCAGTTAAAATCCCCGTGATTATATGAGAGTCAGCAGCGTTTTCCCACAAGTGCTCCCGACACTTGGACTAGACAGCACATGCCCTTCTAATTACTGTCCCATTCTTTCCCTGGCCCAAGACACAGACTGGTGAAGGGTATAATCTTCCATAAACATATGATGCAATTTAAGCAGAATCACTCATTCTTAAAAATCTAGACTTTTCTCAAAGGGAAACTTTGGTTCAAAACCAATCAGTTTCTGTTAAAGAGTAGTAACCATTTCCCCTCTGTATGTATGTATGTATGTATACACGTATGTGTACATATACACTTCTTCATATGTTTATTTTAGTCAAATAAAACATTTCCACATCAGTCTCATTTTCCTTAGGAATGGTCTGGAAGAGGTAGGAGAGAATGAAATCATTAAGTTGAAACCATTCCTAGGGACTTTCTCAGGTGCCGATTTAGAGTAAAGGGTGAAAGAGGCACACTTACTTAGTCTCTGGCCTCAGGTACTCTTGGTGCAGTGACAACAGGAGGACAAAGAGTAGAGGAGGGTTTGGATAATCCACACGTCAGATGATAAGTTATTCAACTGATGTTTTTTTGAACAACAAGTATTAGCAGGACACTGTACTGGCTGCAGCAGGCAGAGGATTTCAGAGTCATTTACCGTG
Source organism: Propithecus coquereli (assembly GCF_000956105.1). NCBI lineage: Eukaryota > Metazoa > Chordata > Mammalia > Primates > Indriidae > Propithecus > Propithecus coquereli. The sequence continues at coordinate 1,647,379 of NW_012133859.1, read as the reverse complement.
GTGTGACTCAAAGCTAGGCCCTGGACTTTTCCCCGGACAGAGATGAATAACACCCAGTTTCCTCCCCCGCAGGACCCACCTCATAGTGTTTTCTGGATCACATAACTATTGTACACTACAGGCGAGGTACAAACTCCGTTAGAGCTGAGAAGGGGCCACAGGAGGAGGAATCATGAAAGGCCTTGTGAACGAGGCAGCGCTGACGCCAGCCTTTGAGGGAGCCGGGCCCGAGCAACCGTGAACTGTGTCAGGAGCACGTCAGATCTGTGAGGGCACAGGCCTCATCTGTCTGGGACCTGCCATACTCCCAGGGACTCGCCCAGTGCCCAGCATACAGCAGGCACACATTAAGTATTGAACGCAGACATCAGAAACCAACAGCCTAAGGAAAAAGAGCAAGCTGAGTCACAGCCCCTATTTTAAGGACAGTCATTTACTTGACGTACATTCACTCAGCCAGACAACTGCACAAGACAAAGGACTATGAGGGAGGTGCCCAGGTGGAGGTGAGAGACGTGACGCGAGCTCAAGGAGCTCCGCTGCGCCTTGGGTGAGGTGGAGGCAGGAAAAAGACCCAGGCTCACTCACTTGAACAAAACTAAGCAAGATGCAGGTCTTAACATTCACAGGCAGAACGTTTACACATCAGAAGTAACGGGGAATGCCACCTAAGCCAATAAACCAACTTCATAGACCTCCTCGAGCCTAAAAGTTGAGAATGTGGGGGGACCTGGCGTGGGAACAATGCAGCATATAACATGAACCCTAAGTGATGCCTGCAGGCTGTAGAGAAGGAAGGGTGTTCTCGGAAGAGGGCATGCGGTGTGAGCAGGGACGCAGGGCAGCCCTGAAGCATACAGACCTCCCTGTCGGCTAACAGATGCGGCAGCCTCTGCACGCATGACAGAATGAACTGCAGTCAATTACTAATGCTTCGTGGCACCCAGCTGGCTTTATAAGGATGACTCTCAGGACACTTTAGCTTTGCCTGGGAAAGGAGCTAGTTGTTGGAAAAATGGCTCAAAAAGAAAAAGAAATTAGAGATGTCATTTCCCAGCTTCTCTCTATGGACTCAGCTGCATAGGATTTGGTCCTTTGCACGTTGGGAAGCATGTTTGACAGAGATTTCCTGCTCACTGGCAGGTCGGGCATTAGGAATGTGGCATGGGCCAAACATCCACTCTGGAGCCCGGAGGATCAGAGCTGCCCGAAGTGGGAGCTCATCAGTGCCACAGACGAAACGCAAAGGATTCTGTGACTCTGCTATTCTGAAGGGAATAGGCAATTTTCTCCCTGAACTCCTACTTATCAAATCACTGCAGTGACATTATTTCACTTCACTGGAATATTCATGACTTCGAAAAATGCTAGCAGTGATCACAGACTTAGAAGGAAATTTTGTGGAATTTTTTATTTTACCTTGAAAAAAAATTTTGTTTTGTTTTGTCATGCTATTAGACTCTCCCTGAAAAAATAAATTGTTTTCTTCTCACTACAGAAACTCCTTTTGCCTAAGTCAATGGATTGTAACAGCCGATGCATATGTGCTTTGCTGGGGGGGCGACATAATGCATAAATCAGGAGTTTAAAAAGCTTAAAAATTATTTAAACTTAATGCCATCATTAACAGAATGAAATAAACTGCCTGCTATTATTTTTAGTTATCTGAAAAACAGACTTTTCTTGCTAGACCAACTGCTCTGCTGCAAATTTTGAATTACATCACATATGCTAATGTTTACCTCTAGTAGAATTAAGGTTTCCAAAGTTACTGGGCACCAGGTAAGCGTGCATCACACAATAAACACAGAGCTGTACAATTCTTAGGTCTCTGTGGGAAGATCGTAAATTACTGGTCTGCACACTGTCGCCTTTCCCCAGAAGAGGGCCTGATGGCTGTCTTAGCGGCTCAGACACCCACACTGTGTGTGGGGGGGCATGCTCCCTTCCTCTTGGTATCTTGTCCTCACCTTTTTTCTCAGGATTTGACTGTGGACGGCTCAGCCCAGTAACAAGGGTAATCCTCAAGAAGAGAGCAGACAGTCAGAGCCCTGTGTAACCGGTTTGTGACAGCACTTTCCTCCCTGGGTAACTGTGAGGTCAGGAGGCTGACCACGACCCTGGACTCCAGGCTTTGTGTGGGAGGGTGCCATGTCTTGTTTGCGACTACAGGCCCAGTTGCCAGCAGGTGGCCTGATGCACCCTTGGTGCTTAATAAGTACGTGTTGGATAAATGACAAACAGGTGAGCAAATGAACCAGCTGCAGGCTATTCCCGGTTTCCCTTCTCCCAGGATAAGCGGACCGACTGATAATTTATGTCAACCCCCTGAACAGTGATGTCCTGAGTTAGTGGTACTCCCTGATCAGTTATGGGAGAAACTACAGGTCAAGTTCACAGTCAAGTTCAGAGTTTGTGCATTATTTACTCCTAAGATGATAATTCAAAGCAGATGAAGGCCATGTCCTCACAGTGACCCCTATCTCTCACCCAAATTATGCTTTGTTTTCTCACAATGTAGAGCTGGGCGGAGTGCACAGGAGCATCACCCATCACGTGAGGGGTCGGTGCAGGGGCACAAAGTGGGCTCAGGACAGAACTGACCAGAGAAATACCATGAACGACTCATTTGTTACTCCAGAAAGTTGTATTTGTTCCTGTTTCCCATCGTCGGTTACCCCTCTCTGGCCTCCCCGCGACTTCTACCTTCCTGGAAGAAAAAGAGCCAGCTCTCAGTCTCGCTTTTCCCCCGTCACCAGCTCTTGTCTGCAAGAATGCCTCAGTTCCCACGAGGCCTGCTTTCCTCTTTTCAGCTTGGGGAAACCCACTGATCCAAGGTCCAGATGGGCGATCAATTAAGAATGTCACAAAGAACACTGGACGCGTCAGAGGGTCGGCGTGAGCCTGGCGCTCCCACTCCACAGCTGTGGCCCCCGGAAAACACTGCGGCATCTGAGTTTTCCCATTTCACAGGGCTGTAACAGGATTAAGTGAAACAGTGGGAATGAATGAGCTTTATAAACTGTAAAGTCCTACTTACACATGTTGGAGGGCTGGGGCATCCAGAACTCCACGGCAGTGCAAAACTTACTATGCTGTATTCATATAAACCGAGTACCCAGAAAACAGGCATTAGGTTTAATCGCAATTGGGTCTGTAATCGCAGGCCTCGCATGGCGTCTAGGAGACACTAAAAGTCATTTTTAGATGTGTGAAGAATGAATGAAGCAACCTAGATGAATCAGTTCCTTCTGTTTCTATTTTTAAAAACAACTTATCCCTCGTTAAGAGGACACAGTGAACTTCAGCATAAATAGACACCATCAGCACGTGACAGTCACTTAAAAAGATGCTCAACTGTGTACATGAGAGAGCTGCTGGGATCTGCTCGAAGCCCCAAGAGAAAATCAATTAAAGTTGATCTCTTCTTATTTTGAGAGGGAAAAATCCTCACATAGATGGCTTCTTTGCTGAAGTCAGAGTTCACGCAAAGTCCACGCTAGATTCCTTTTTAAAATAAAAAAAGAAAAAAGCTGAAGAAAAGGGGCAAGCACAGCTCCGACCTTCGGCCCCACAGGAAGGGGCTGCACCGCGGGAACACACACAGCCCCAGCGCTGCCAGGAGGCGAGAAGCCGCCTTTAGTCCCCGTCTGTGAATTTGGGACATCTGTGATTAATAAAAGCACTTTTTTTTTTAATTTAAGAAAAAAAGGGAAAATGGACCATATCCTGCTAGTTGCAGGCTGAGGAGGATCGTGTTTCACTTTAACTCTCTCCTCATTTTCACAAGGGTAGAAAGTCTTAAAGAAGTCTCTAAGTGTTCTAGAGTAACAATTAGACTGCTGAGTATGGTAGTAAACTGCATTAAAAATTCTGGCCCCTGAATTTAAAAATGTTTCACCCCAATCTCTGCATTTCTTTCATTTCACAGTCTCAACAGCATATAAGCTCCAGGAGGGCAGACTTTTGGCTGCTTTGTTCATGCGGTGTATCTGGAGTTTCAAGCCTGCCTGGCACATGCAGTGAGTACCTGCTGGGTGAGCACCTTAGAGATGAATGGACGGCCGAGGCCATGGGGCCGCAGTCCCAGTCCCACCCCTGCCACGATGCACTCGGGTGGGTTCTTGTGAGCCGACAGCCCTCTTTTGCTTCAGTTTCCTGATGTGTAAAATGACAGTGATTCCTCTGGCCTTACCAGGCTGCTGGGGGAAAAGGTAGAAGATGGTCTTTGTAAACTTATAGCCTAACATAACTATGAAGCAATACTCCCATTTTTGCATATTAAAAAAACCCAACTGCATAATGCAAGGAAGAGAGCAGGACTAAGTGAAGCAGCGAGATTATCCACCTACAGACAAGCGCCCTGGCCCACAGTGGGAAGGAAGACGAGCCGGGCCGTGAAGGCCTGGCCTCCCCGGACAGCCGTGGCACAGCACTGCGTGGTCTCTGTGCCTCTGCCATGACAGCACCGCTCACCCCACATAACATCAGCCAAATGAATGCCCGTGGCCAACAATGACAGCACGTCACATCTGATGAGGCAGGGCCACCACACAGATGCACACGTCCAACAGTGGCAGAGTGTCCAGTAAACACCTGCCACACATTTCACATTCCCTCCACACAGTGTCCCCAAATGGTTCTAGCTGGTTCGTTTTACAGACAGATCTGTCCATCGTGCTGTTCGTTGTAGGTGCACAAAAACACCCGTCAGATGGACAATGCATTCTAACCAGGATAAGCGTAACTCAGAGACAAAAACCCACAGCCAAGGGCTGACAATTCTAGTTGTAAGGACTTAAAGAAATGTTTATTGAGCAGTTACTGCTATGTGCTCAAGAAAGATAGTTCAAGGACACTTTGGGGCAGCTGCTTCTAATGTCTGAAAATAATTCCGTCAGACTATCTCGGAACAGGGAAGTCAGGGTTCAGTCAAGTGTACCTGGCCTACGGGTGTTTCTCAAATCTCCATCTTGTCAAGAATTTGATGCAGCAAATAAGCTCTTCTACCACGCCAGGGAGGTTGTAAATGTGCATGTGAAAATCACATCTATTAATTACTTAGGAAGCAAAGAACAAGCAAGTTGTTAGCTTATGATTGTGGACTGAGTTGGTTCAAATATTCTAGAGCAAAATTTCTGGGTAAATGACTGTTACCTCTACATTTTTGGAACTGGATTTTAGTTCCTTGCTTTTGGAATCATGGTAATATTTTTTTGAATAAAGAAAAAAAACAATGCACTAGAAATCTCTTGTGGATCTCATAAAAAGTGAGCTAATCTATAAGTTATTCCTCCTGATGAAACTCCTAGGGACCACATCTTCTCTTTCTTTTCCATAGTGAGTACAAACGCCTCACGGGCTACGCATATTAATGTAAGGAGATGAGGAACAAGACAAAGCTGGGGTATTACATGGTGACTTTTAGGTAATGAAGAAGAAACCGATCTGTCCAGTGATATGGTTGCCCTTTTGGTGATTAAGAATATAGATGTAAATATTTTCATATTTCTCAAAATTTAAATCTATATTCTGCTTGTGAATAAGTATCTGAAAATGTTTCTTGACTGATTCTATTTTTTCATTCCAGTTACCTTGTTCTTACATATGTTTCACTTATCTTCTGTCTGTAATTGCTACTAAGCTTAATTTGTTCTTCAGCAAAATAAGGATACATCAGGGGTTGAAACACCAGATTCGGACGGGCACTGTGTCGTCCTCAGTTGAGTTCTCTGTTTCTTGGCACACGCCTGGGTTCCAGGCTTCGCTCTGGGCTGCAACCGTCATGCCGATGTCATATTAGCATGGGAAATGATCTTTGAAAAAGCCGGAGACGCACTGAGCACGAGCTCTGGAGATGGTCATGACCAACTTGTACATACTTCACAATCTGGTGCACAGTGGGTCCTCAATGCACAAATGTGAACTTTGTATTTGATTTCAAATACAAAGTGAACACAGAAAACATGAAGGAGAAAGTTAAATTCCCCAGCTTTTTTTCTTTTTTTTTTTTAAATAATCCCTAGATTCAACCAGAGGCCCAGCACAGCATGGCTACAGCTCATGCTGTAATGAAGAACACATGGCCTTTGCTGCCTGAGAAAATGCACATAAATGACCAACACTTCCACTGTTCCCTGTGCAGTCCCCTCCCACGAATTCACATGGGAGTGTTCACCAGCGGCCACCTCCGGGTGACCCGAGTGGCAGAGCACAATATAATCACTGGTGTCAATTAAACCACCTTAGTGAAGAACAACTGCTTTACCTTTTCCTTAGTGAAGACTGAGAGTGAGAAAACGCACACACACACACACACACACACACACACACACACACACACACACACACACACACTTTCCCCAGCTGGGCTCCAGCCTTAGTAAGAGTGATGTCATGAAAAGGGAATCCAACACGAGGAACACTAGAGATGCGAAGCTTGCCCCGCAGATCCACCCTCACAGAACACGCAAACGGAAGTCACAAGTACAAATTTGGTCTTTTAACTCCTAGAGAATCTCCAAATGCTATTTATGTTCTCAGTGTCGTTTCTGAAAACATTTCAAACATTACATGAGCATTGGAAAATGTGGCTATATCAACGAATGTGAGACTTCAAACATCGTTTTTCCTCTCAAGCTCATTTTTGAAAGGGGAATGCCAACCTAGCAGCATTTCTGGTCAGGAAATCATTTCATTTTAAAGGTCTTTCATTTTATTTTCACCACTAAAATCTCCAATAACGAAACGTGAGGAAATTAAATAAAAATGAAAACAGATGGCACAACCCTTTGCCTGCCTAATCAGATACACAGAATCTCACATATTGCCCAAGTGGAAATTTAAAACACCTCGGAAATGAAAGAAATGAAGAGTCATTAGTGATGGTGGATCACAGAAAAAGATGGGTTAGTCCAGATCACTGTAAGGAATTTAATACGAATCTAGAGACGGGACTTATTTGTGCCTTGAACAAAAGAGGCCCTAGCTCGCCTGGCGGGTCGGGGACGCTCTAGAGCAAGTGGACCTGCAGCTGGTGGACGGCTCTCGACGAGGCTGTCGGCTTCCAGGAAGGGATAAGCCTGGTGACTGTTCTGCCTGTGACCGAAACACTGAAGAGGGCGGCCATAGTGAAAAGAGGCCAACCTAAAAATCAAGTTATGGTCAATGCGATTCGTGCCCCTCCAGGACCTCCTCCGCTCCCCAGGCACTCGGCCTCCTGCAGAGAGGGGCTGCCAGGGCGCCCTGTCCTCCGCCTCCTCGCCCAGCTCCCCCCAAAGGTGAGACAGGGAGAACCCCGTATACCTGGGTCAACTGCTCCCCTGGCAGACATCCAAACACTGTTCAAAACCATAGCTGTAAAAAATAACTAGGTTGTAAAAAAGTTTTCTTCTTTTTTAACCCTACTTTTAGGCTGGGGCTTGCTTTTAAATGTGATCCATTCTCTAGGCTGGACAAATACCGACTTTATTTGAGGAGGGTTTCTAGCCCATATTCCTGTCTTCCAGGAATGACAGGGCCATCTTCGCTGCTTTTTATGTGAATCAGCCCCTAAAATATATTTTTTCAGGAGATGAACAGCAGGCTTTCTCTGCAAGCAAAAGTGTAAGCTGTCACGAAGGGAAAAAAAATCCCTGAGGAACTATCTTGCCAGTGATGACTGGGAGGGGATTTGGACTCATTCCGGACGTTTATGAAAGGACAAAAGCAGATAGCCTTGCTGGCCATAAAAAAGATGCTTTAAAAAAAAAAATCCCATAAAAATGAGACCAGAAAGACACACACACAAATCTTGCCTGCTGAAGACGGTCGTGTGCAAAGGCTGTCTGCCACACGATCCCACCCTGGCCCTGCACTCCTAATGTACAGTCCACATGGCTGCTCGGCATTGGCTGGGGGAAACTGGAAGGATGAAGGGTGATTTCAAATGTGGAAACTTCTCCAGCCTGCAAGTGGCTCCACTGCCTGCGTTGAACCCCACCGTGGCATTGCTCTAGTGACGGCTTCTCAGCTCACGCGATGGAATTACAGGTAGAAGCCCACGACTAGGGCTGCTCTGGGGAGACCTGCCGCCATGTGATCCCACATCTACCCAGACACCACCACACAGGCAACGAGTGACATACTGCAGGGTGACATCCCACAGTGCTGCTCTGGGCTCTGGTCTGTTTAAAGGCTCAGAAACCAAGAACTTCTGAATGCTCCTCTATTCATTTGGATGCTGAGATCTTCTGTGTTCTCAACAAGTCAAATGGCTGTTCTTTTCACAAAATTACTTAAGATTAATATCACTTACACAAAGAAAGATTATTAAAAAACCCCAAATTCCCTATGTTGGTCAGATCATTTAGTATTTAGTATATTGCCAACTTGGGGATAATGAAGTTCTCTTTGTTATAAAGTAATGGGTTCTTGATTCTTAATTTCTCTGTTTGGGAAGTTACTCCCAAGGCAATACAGTATTTATTATTGTCCTGAAGAGACAATCATCATTTACGGGAACACAAAGTTAATTTTGGAGGAAATAAGCAATGACATGGTGCTCACATACCACTCCATCCATCTGATTCTGCCTCTCAGAGGTTCTGAAACCGTTAAGAAACATGGATATTTAACTCATGGGCATAACACGTCCTGACATTATACACAAAATGTTAGTATTCTTATTTGAAGAAGGCTTACATATGGAACCTGTATTCTTTACAATGAATATTTATACTTTTGGTTGATGTTTTCCTATTACTTGTTGAAGAAAAGTGAAATAACTCGGGCTGCTTTGTTAAAGAGGAAACCAAAGATGTTTTTAGGGAGCTATTTATAGATTTTCTAAAAGTTGAAACATGTCTTTAAATGAAGCAGGGGGCACAAAAAGATCTTCCCATACAAAATGGTTTAAAAGAGCGTTCTGCAGGTAGTGGTTTAAACTACATGATCGATTTACTTCAGGTGGTGACCAATTTTTCTTCACTCATATATAAATTTATTATTATTTTTAAATATTAAGACCAGATTCAGAATGCCAGCATGGCAGTCTTCTACCTAAATTATAGGAAATGTGTGAATTGCATGAGAACATACATAACCAAAATATGCTATAAACCATGCTAAGTTATAAATGTTTTCATGGAGCCACATAGCACTGTACTCATTTTTATACAGCATTAAGAAAAGAGTTGGCCTTGGAATATTCTGCACTGAGCCTGCCAAGTACTATCACTCTTCACATCATCTACAGTACAGGGCAGGTTAGCTAAAGTTTCAGAGTCTCAGGGGATGGAACATTAGCTTAGAAAGAGTCACAGCTGTGTACAATGAGGAACCAGATGATTTCCCCCCCAAACCACAAAGCAAACATCTAGTACATTACATTCTAGAGTCCCTGGTTGTTTAGTTGAAAACAAACAAGAAACAAAAGCCCTAACCAATAAGGAATTCCTTTTATAATTATATTTTAGTAACACCTCCACCAAAAGCAAAATGCCGCTCCGACTAAGGCTAATAAGCCCTTGAAAACAGGATTTAAATGTTTACCAGATTCAAGGAGGTCAAAGACCAGGGTGGGCACGGGCACTCGGCAAACCACAGTCCGCTCCCCAAGCACACAAGGGGTTAAGGGTTGTGATCCCACAACCGTACGGAGTTTGATTTTATGCCATCTTGTCCACCCGCCACAGGCACTGAATAGCATTGAACTTTATTTTTTAAATTATCATTTTCTAATTTCTTTAGGATTGCCCTCCGCGTTTTCGGGATATCACATACGAAACCCACAACAACAATAAATGCCTGAAGAACAAAAGAAAAGAGGGCTGGCGGGGCTGCTTGGAAGTTATCCCGCATCCCACAGGCGAGGGGAAGGCTCCGGCTGTGCCACGCTCCCGGTGCCTCAGCAGCAGGCGGCTTTCTAGGAATCTCCGCACCTCCCTGTCGGTAAGTGGTCCTGTGAAGGGCTCTTGCCCCTTGTCTGTGCGGCTCAAGCTGCCAGTAACTGCAGTGAGGAGGAAGGAAGGAGGGAAGGGGCCTGGAGTTACTCCAGGCAGAAACAAAGCAGCTCTGAGACAAAGGGAATGAAAAAAACGCCTCAGCTATGAACACCAATTAATGCCCGGACTGTCCTCCACTGGATTCAGCGCCGGAGTGATGAGAGGCACTGCCTCTGCCACAGCCCGCAGGCATCGGCAGGAAATGCCCGGACCGCCCTGCGTGGGCCCTGGGCTGGGGGGGGACTGGAGAGAGACAAAGGGAAACACCCGGCATTTTTAGTTCTACATCATTATAAGCACATTCCCTTTTTGTTATTAATGAGTCCCTTATGGAACTTGTGCGCTTCTGGGCCCTTGGGCCACTTCTTAAAATAATCTACCAGCTTTAAGAGATAAAACAGGAAGGGGAAATTGCCTTAGGGCTAATATACTTTGTCTCAGAAGTTTTTCAAGGCTGCATCCTTACGTGTAAGAATGACTCTGTCTTCCCAGGCAGATAGGTGCAGGCCCATTTCCCTACAGTAGGACTTACATCTGTAGATGTAACAATAGAAACCAGTTTCAACTGCAAATCTCTCATGAGAAAAGGGACAATGGGTATGACTGAGTTCTTACAGTCAGATATTAGAGGTACTAAAGTATCAATAAAAGCGGCATCATTTTACATATAAAAAGACTAGAAGAACATGTGTCCAAATATGATCAGTGGTTGCCCATGGGCGCTACTTGCCCTCCGCTGCTCTGCATCTTTGTGAATTTCCCAACTGTTTTACAATTAGCACATACGGTTTCAGTGAAACTAGATATTCTGGGGGTTATGTGGTTTGCTCACAATTGTCTGGCTTTATGTGAGAATTGCGAAGATTCACAGGAGCATCTGGGTTGTGGCCACTCAACCCCGCTGCCCATCCCTGGAGACAGGAAGCGGAAATGGAGGATGCCTCCACGGACAGATCCCACGGCTCATTACCCCACACTCCCAGGCAGACTTGCCGTGCTTATGGACTTGCACACTCACCCGAGGGGCCAACTCGGAGCACCTGGAGGAAATTCTTCAGAATGAAAAGCCATAAATTTGTGTTCCCCCTGAAACCTAGCTGAAGAGATAAACTCAGAGCACATACCAAAGAGAGATTATAGTGAAGGCAGAGGATGCCTGCTCCTTCTCCAGAGAAGAAGGAATTCCAAAACTAGGGAAGGTCATTTTGCCTGATGGTTTCTAACCTGGGAACTTTGGGTCTCTAGGGCTCTTTGAGGGGAGGTTTCAGTCTATTTTTAATATTAACTTTAAAAAGTTTTAATATTTCAAAATTTTTATATTCATCCTAAAAAGGCTATAACACAATACCAAATAATTTTAAGTTTCTTTGTTTTTTTTGGCTGGAAATACATGCAAATTCAATGTATAGCACTTCCCCCCTCCATGGAAGTAAGGAAACAAATTAAAATTATTTTAAAGATGCAGTTTGTTTAAATGAAATAAAAATAACTTCTAAAGTAGATTTTTTGGAGAGCACAATAACCACAGCAGCAAGCACTCTTCTCTCCTCTCTCTCTCCTCCTGTTTTTTGCAGATGAGGAAACTGCAGCTCCGTGAGACTGATAAGGGTTTATGTCTAAGGCCACATGGGTAGGGGTGAGCAGGGACAAGAACACTGGTGTTCTGGCTTCTACAGGAATGTACTATTTCCACTATACTATAATGCACATCCTGTCTTGAACTCCGACTCAGATACTTAAAGGGCAAAAATGATTTGAGATAGAATTTAGTTTGCAAAGCAACTTGTGTGAAACAATCAGTCTTCATAGCTGAAACAATGCAATTATTGTGATGAGTGCTTCTGCGGTTTCTGTTTATTCACAAGAAACTGAATATCCTATGCACCAACATCTTTAATGTGAGCTAGGCAGTGCTGTTAACCTACTTGGATACTTTCAGAACAGGTTCATATTATATGCCTAAGCAAAGATATTTCTTTATCCTATATTTAGTCTTTGGAATGTTTTCCTTTAATTTATAAAAACAAAAATTGCATTGGTGAGAATCCACACTCCCAACCAAAAGAGAAAAAAATCAAAAAAGGCTTGAAGAGAATTCAAGAATTATAAAGCACACAGATCACTTTGTATGTGGATCTGTTCAATGTTAAGGAGGGTCACTAAATGATGGTTTTCCTTACTTGAGCCAGGGGAATATGTACAGCACTGTAATGGATTCCATATGTCCTATAAAAGGCTATACTTACTTCAGAATGAGAACCAATCCAATAATTCCACTATCTTATCAGTAGACCTGGGCTCTCCCATTGGAACCCTCATCATAAAAGATCATTTACAGTTCTTGACTTTACCCTCTTAGGTTCCCTAAAAATTGCTTAGCAGTAAAACTCTCCTAGCTCACAGCTGTGTAAGTTATTGCTGATGGCAACCTTAGCCAATGAAACAGGCTTCTGTGCAGATTACTCCAAGCAAGACTGGTTCACATTTGGACAGGAGGATGCCCCACTGACTATGTCAGGAAGCAGAAAAACTGCCTTTTCCCAAAGTTCTCTAACAAATGAAGCCCCAGATTGCTTGCAGGTGTAAGAATGGCTTTGCAATCACTCTGATTTGATGGGCATTGTAAAGTTACTTTGGGATTTATTTCCTGGATATTATCCAAAATCATTTTTCCTTTTCAAATCTGATGCATATATATTTCCCCATAATCAATTTAATAAGTGGAACAGAATATATTAAAATATCATTCTGATATAACAACATTCAGGAAATTGTCTTGAAATTACCATAAGGTTTGGAAAGGGATTGACAGTCATTTTTCTACACACACACGCCCCAACTAGAGTTTTGCTTTACCTCATCTATTCCTTTACTGTGAAGTGACTTTTTTTTTTTTTCAGGAAATTCCATGAATCATCCATTTCTTTCCAAATCTGTGTTAGCTTAAAAATTTTGTGGTGACAGCTTGAAGAATATCACCTAAAGTTTCCTAATAGTTTGAGAATTACCAGAACAAAAATACATCTAGGGAATCTAAAAATATAATAGTAATAGCACAATCATCCTCCAGTATTTTAAAAGGCAAGTTCAATAATGTCCCTTCAGAAGAATTCCAAAGGAACTAAAATACTGCTAGGATTCAAAATTCCCTCTACAGAAAGAATGTTACGTCTTCTTAAGATCCATTACTCCTTAGCAAAATTGTTCATTAAAATATTTTGATCTAAACTTTGGGGGCATTTATGATACCCTTAGGTGGGTGCTCTATCATTATTCTCATTTTGCAGACAAAGAAAACTGAAGTTTAGATGGAGAAGGTAATTCCCCAAGACCCAGAGCTAGCTAGCGGCTGAGACTTTAAATCAGACTTTTGGTGTTACCAATTGTTCTTTTTGCTGCACAGAAGTTACTATTTTCAATCACAAGATCATATTCATCATATATTTTAACCCACCCAGCAGAGGAATTCCTACTGCACAGAGCCTCTGAGGGACCCACCCAGCTTCCACACCTGCAGACAGGGAGGCCACCATCTTTCAACACAGACCATTCTGGAACAATATAATTAACATAAATAAATATGACCCAAAAAACTACAGTCAGAATAACAAATTCAATATTCACACAGCCAAGGCTTACCTCCAAAGGGCCCATTAATCAAAGATAATTTTGTTTTTCTCTGGTATTCCATGAACAAACACTTAGAGTTAATAGTGCCTCTTCCCTTTCAGATGCTGAGTGCATATTTTCTGTGTCCCCCTTTTGATCTGATACCCACTCCCCTTCTTTGGTGGGTCCCTCCAACCCAACAGACCCCTCTCTGTTGAGCTCACAATACACTGGAAGAGCCCAGGAAGCTGCACCAGATCCCCTGATGCTCTACGTTTGCCGCCCACTTCTGAAGCACATACGTGAATAACGGCTGGCAGGACAGTGAAGGCAAACGTTAAAAGTGAACCAGGCCAGGACCGAAATTCTGGCAGAAACCATCCCTGCTGCTATGCAGGTGGCAGCCTGTGTGAAACCCGTGTTGCTGGCCACAGGGTCTGGCCAGCTGTCAAAGGTTACTGATGGGAGCTGGCCTCCTCTGGAGCATTGCAGGGCAGTGTTCCATGGGATCCGCAGACCTAATTCCTCCCTCACCTTGGTTCTTTCGTATCCTACTGCCTTTTTCTCAAAGCAGAGCTTTATCCACTTGTCAAATGATCTTTTCACCAGTTCTGTGTACAAAGCCAGAGTCTGGCACACACACCCCTTCCCCCCATAACTTTATATCATCTTATCATATAGCTGCAGTTCTTATGAGAAAGAACCAGAGAATCTAAACACCAATGCCAGGACACTGCCATTTTCTTAAGTAGTCTGAAAAACCCCAAACAAAATTAAACCTGAAACAGACATAAAGCCAAACTAAAATCATAAGAAGGCAATTTGTAGCATAGATTACTTTAGACTGTTTATATGCCATTTACAAGAAAAAGGGATAATCAAAAGCAGTCCCCAGATATTAAAAATGCCTTATGACACACAGTGGCTGTGCAGAGCCGTGTTCTCAGTTTCTTGTCGCATTCCCGGTGGTCCCCTCAAACCAGCCCCGCACAGCCCCTTCGCGTGGCGGTCAGCACATAACACATTTCAGCTTCAGAGCACACAAAACATTTCTGTTTCAAAGCACACGTCAATCAGCCAAGCGGCCACCTGAGAAGAAAGAAACCGAGAGAAAGCAGCAGCGTGGCCCGAGCCTCCGCGGAGAGCTTGTGTACCTAGGTCAAGGATCCAGTACTTGCAGGTGCCCGGCTGCCCGCCACCGCAGTAGGCTGGGCTGACAGAGGAGAGCGAGTCCAGCGTGTCCGCCGGCTTCACTCCGTTTGGCATGGTGACGGGGAGCGGGTTCCAGGCCAAAGGCTCCGAAGCCCTACCCTACCTCCACGGAGCCTAAGCAGCCTGCTCGGCAGCAACACCAGACACTCAGGCAGACTGGGGCACACAGACTGGGACTGGGGCAGCTCTGCTGGCGCCAGCCCGTGGCCCCGCCGAGCGCCTCCTCTGCAGGGCTGGTTCCTGCGCTGTGCTGCCGTTGAGTTTCACATGTGGGAATATCCAGCGCAGAGGATTACATTCTACCACACTGACTCTAATTGGAGCTCAAGGAAATTCTTAAGGCACCCTGGAAGCCAGATGTCTCTCCTCTTCTGCACCAGCCAGAGCTGCAATTTCCTCAGCCAGGGAAACGCGGAGTGACAGATGCCCTCCCCACGCAGGGCTTTCTGGGCAGCTTCACTGACTTGGGCTTTGTGTACATCTGGAGGGAGGGCCTCTCTGAGACATACAACAAACAGCTCTGCCTGATGTGACTTGATTTAAAAAAAAAGAGAGAGAGAGATGTAATGTGGTCTAATAGCCAACTGGTTACATCACGGTGCTGCAATGCCACTCTTTACTTATTAAAAACATATCTTCATTCTTCTTACAGGAAGTGGCCATGCAAGTGAAAATAAATATCCTCACATGTGATTTGTAAAGGCGTTCTTAGTAAAGTATATTTTAAAAGCTCATTTTTGTCTTCCTCAGAAATTAGATATTTTCCTTAGCCTACATAAATTCTTACTATTTGAAAGTTTCCATATGTTCTCTCCTCGTCTCATACAGCACAAAAGGGAACATCTAGTGTGGGAGAATCCCAGAGCTTGGCTTCTCAACTCAGGTGGGAAGTACGAGCACTCTCTCCTGCTCCTCGGATCTAAGCAGCACGCACGGCACCCTCCACGCCGGGCTCCGATGGCCCATCTCTTGTTTTGAGGTACAGCTGCCTGGAATATCCTCTATGTATCTGAAATTGTAATGTGGCCCTTAATTAAATTAGTTAAAATATTTTTGAGGAGGTGTTATTTGTTGAAGCTTACACTTAGTTTAAGAAAATCACACACTTGTTCTGAGTTCTTTATATTAATAATTCTTCTCATGTCTGCTTTATCTAACCTGATAGTATAAATGATTTCGTTTGTGTTGTTCTATGATTTTTCTAAGAATGTTGCCTTTTTTACCTGCTCAGTTAAAAAATAATGAAATTTTCGTTCCTCTTCCTATCCCCTACATTTGTTGCAAAGTAAATTTCAAAAATTCTCAGAGGAAAAAGAAAACAGCATAGACTTCTAGTTTCTTTCTGAGTTTAAGACAGCTAACAACTATAAAATACAAGATGATATTTGCAGGGCACTCGAAGACAACTGTCTCCGATACTGTAATAACTCTCTCACACAAACTGCTGCAGAGGGGGTTTGGCATTTATGGGCCCACATTAGGCCTCAGATTCTTCTTACAAGACCAAAAGTAAAGCCTAAAGTTGTCTTTCCCTATAAATGGTCCCATGATAGATCCAGATGGTGTATTTATGCCGGGACCAAGAGAGTGGCAGTATTCTGCACAGAGGACTTTTTATGCAAGAAAAGAAAACTTTATTGTCAAATAAATAACCTCCTCTCTTGTTGGCAAAAAAGCACTAAAAATTATGACCTAAAGGAAATCAAGTTAATTGACATTCTTAGGTTTCATTTACTACAACCTTGATTAAATAGTTTACTTTGTCCCTTTGCACAAATACAGACTGCCAAGCAAGGGCCGTTAATTAAAAAATAAAAAAAGAGCTGTCAGGGAAATTAATCACTTTATGTGTAATACAAGTTTGATATGAAAGAGAAAGGGATTAAGCTTAAAAATGAATAAAATAACTTTGGCTAAAGATGGATGGGAAGTTTCCCCAGGGGCTGGGCTCTTCAAATTTCAAGTCCACATCTGTCAGAGGGATGTCGCCCAGCAGGAGGAAGGCAGACGAGGAAGAAGGAAGCCTTTCTCATCCCCTCCTTCTTTCCAGCCATGGAAGTGGGGGACTGCGGGGCACTCACCACCTGATGGGGCACTTTATATAGTAAACGAAGATAAATTATATCGATTAAAGGTACCAGATGACTGCCCTGGAGGGTGACGCTCTAATCTACTAGACAAGAAACGGACGTGGCAGGAACGCTGAGGCTGGTGAACCAGCCGAATGGGAAAGAGCTGAGGCGAAGACAGGAGGAGGAGATGAGTTCTGGACTCCACGGCTTGTTTCTACTGCGGTGGCAGGACCAGGAATCTGTTCTAAGAGTTCGAACAGATTCAGTTCAAAAGAGAAAGACCCAGGGTTTTAGTAACCTCAGTAGATTGTGGGAAGAAAAGCTGGTTCAAAGCTATGGCTCTGAGGGTGGGAAGGAGGAGGAGGTGAGAACAGAGGTGGGTGACTTCAGTTACCTGGAGAAAGTTTCAGAAGAAATAACAATGGGATGTGACCAGAAGGGAAATCAGAAGCCACTGAGAGGCCTGAGAATGGGTAGAACGAAGTTCAAGTGTTGGACTTTTTAATCTCATTCTACCTGTTTAATGAGCGCCTCTTAATGAGTCTACCTGCAGCATGAGAACGTTATCAAGTAAGGAGAGGTGGTCAGGAAATGACAACAAAAGTCTGGATTTTAAATGATCAGGACCTAGAAAAGGAATGGAATGGTGAGATCAGTTTAGAACAGACGAAGTTACGTTTTGCGGAGAAGGAGGAGAGACGTGAAAACTGGGTAAGCAGTGGGTTAAAGACGCGCGCTGCAGGCACCTGGCAGAACAGGAGACAACTGACGCACACAAGTGGAGTTTGTGAAAAGAAGTAAGAAAGTCTGTTTGTTGGTATTTTTGACATGTTTTTGACACTTTAAATTGATGGCTGGACATATAATTAAAAATGCCACAAAGAGAATGGAAGGTCCACTGTGTAAGATAGTGCTTTAAGGACACGATGTCTGTTTATGAGGACCAAAGGCCAGGGATGGTGGGAAGATGCAAATGTGTGTTATCTATATTAAGAAAATCGAGTGCTGACCCTTGCAATTATCGTTATATTTCACATACTCCAAAAACACATAATTAAAATCAACCAGGATGGGGTGAGTTATGGGCTGAACTGTCTTCCCAAATTCACAAGCTGAAGTCCTAACTCCAGGTACTTCAGAACGGGACTGCATCTGGAGGCAGGAGCTTTAGAGAGGTGACTAAGCTAAAATGAAGTCAGTAGGGTGGGCTACCGTCCAATGTGCCTGGTGTCCTTACGAGAGGAGATTAGGACAGACACACCCAGAGGGAATTCCATGTGAACACACGGGGAGAGGATGGCCATTTGTAAGCCAAGAACAGAGGCCTTAGAAAAAATCTATTCAGCTGACACCTTGATCTCTAACTTTCAGTCTCCAGAAAATAAATTTTCTGCGAGAAAATGAATTTCTGTTGTTTAAACCAGCCAGTGTGTGGTACTCTGTTATGACAGCCCTAGCAGACTAATGAAGGGGATGTGTGGGGTGTGAGTGCTCAAAGGAATAGAAACACATGATACATGAACCTAGCTGAAAAAACTGACTTAGGAGGGGAGGGAAAAAACCTAACTAACTTTGAAAAACAGCATTTTGACTGTATGTTATAAAACCAAGGGGGGGAAAAAACTAAGTTTGTTTCTCACAGGAGTACGGGTCAGCAATTCTGAAACTACTACAGTGACGATAGGTGGAGCTGTGTCTTAAAGTCAAGTCATAATTAGTGAAGAAAATATTCAATTTCCAAAAAATAGAACTTTTAGACTAGGATTGAAAAAATAAGTATATTCTGGAATGAGATCCAGGTGTCTCACTGTCAGAGAACAAGGTTACAAATAAGGAGAGGAGGAAGATTAAGAATAATGCTTTGTTGTTGGACTGTAGTTGAGGTTTCAGGATGATGTGAGCTCTCTCTCTCGCTCTCTCTCTGACACACATACACAAACACACACAAACACGGGGGGACAGGGCAGGAAGGGAAGGAGGGTGACAGAGAATATAAATACGGATGTTTGTGGGCTGCATGCAGTCGCTCATGCCTGTAAGCCCAGCGCTTTGGAAGACCGAGGCAGGAGGATCGCCTGAGGCCAGGAGTTCAAGACCAGCCTGGGCAACATAGTGAGATCACCTCTCTACAAAACATAAAATAAAATAGAATACAAAATAAAACATAAAAAATAAAATAGAATAAAACAAAACAAAATAAAACATAGCTGGACTACACCTGTAGTCCTCCTAGCTATTTAGGAGGCCGAGGCAGGAGGATTTCTTGAGCCCGGGAGTTTGAGGCTAGAGTGAGCTGTGATTGAGCCACTGCATTCCAGCCTGGGCGACAGAGCAAGATCCTTTCTCAATCAATCAGTCAAAAAGTTTGTGTATACATGGGTTGGTACACATACATGTCTGCCTAAAGTCATGGCGCTAACATAGTAAGCAGACCTAGTACGCAGATCTTAGTTATCTTAGTTCCTAAAACCATTCTCGAATAAGAGGAACCAGGAGGGCCTCTTACAGAAGAAATGATTGATTCCAGGACTGTAGCAGGGAAAACACAAGATGAGCCTGGAGCATCTCACAGTGCCAGAAAGAGAGTGCTCAAAAAATGATGGCAGCACGTCAACAGTATACAGAAGAAACTCCTGATGGCCAAAGCTGGAACAATTTGATAAAAAAAGAAAAAAAATAATAATAATGACAATATTGGATTATGACCCACAGAGAAAAAGATTATAAATATGTATGACTCCAACTGACACAAATAATTAAATAAACGAGGCAGAGGGACAGCTCTTCCTTACAGAAGAATTCCAATTGATAAATTTAGAAGGAATAAGGAAAACAGAAAATATCATTAGGCAAACACTACGGTAATAATTGCTACAGACAAGAACTGTTGACAAATGCCAAAATTAGTGGGTAAAAGTTCCATGAGAAACAGGATAGCTGCATAGTTTAAAAACATCTCCCCATATGCTGTCTATTAATTGCAAGAGAAAAACAGCATTGTTACCATGGGGAAATACTGCAGGCACCACTTTCACCAAGTGATCAAGGTCAACACACTGGCAAGGAGAGACACATCAAGATCTTCTGTGCCCCCAATATGATGTACTAAGAAGGGCACGATGGTTTCAGTGATGTCCCTACCAATAATGTATACGCTAAATTTAGTAAGAGGAAACACCAGATAAACCCGAATTGAGGGACATCCTACAACATAAAGGAACAGTATGCCTTGAAATTGTCAAGGTCATGAAAGATAAAAAAGTACTGAGGAATTACCACAGGTTGGAGGAAATTTAATATGATGGGGATCCCAGACTGGATACTGAGCCAGAAAGAGGACATGAGAGCACCATCCGGGCTGAGGCCGGGGAAAGTCAGTAGTACCGCGTCAGGGCTCCCGTCCTGGTTTGGACCATTGTGCCATGGTTACGTGAGGTATTGCTATTGGGGGAGCTAGGGACAGGGTGCATAGAAATTCTCTGTACTATTTTTGCAACTTTTCTGTAAGTTCAAAATTGTTTTAAAATAAAATTTTTCTTTAAATAAAGAAGTGTTATTTAAGTGCAAATATTAATAGCTTAAGAAATTGAGAGTATGAAAAAGTCCCCAGAAAACAGCAGGCAAAGTCAGAGAAGATCTTTTGTGGGAAAGAAACATATTAGGCAAATAAAGGATCTGTGAATAAAAGGATGATTTATTCTAAAAAATATGCTGAAGAAACACAAAATTATTATTTCTTCACATACTTGTGGGGCAAAAGCAACAGCCAATCTCATTCTCATGAAAATAAAGGTATTTTTATTTAGATTGGCTGAAAAGAAACTTATGGTCATGGTCAAAGTTAATGCCAAAAAAATTATACTTTTCACGTAACCTTCTCGTCATAATTGTTTCTCAAGTATTTAAAACTAGCATTTCAATATTCAATATTCAATTGTCTGTTATTAATCTACTTATAAAAATATGAGACAGGTAATTTTTGTCAAAGGAGGTCTAAAACAATAATAAAAGAGATCAATATACAAACGGTGGTGCTTTTTAAATGTGGACTAGAAGGATACTTAAAGAAAGCTAAAATTAAGAAGAGCCAAAGGACCTGAAGTCTTTCTATTGATATTATATTGCTTTTTGATTAATAAACCTATAAATAATTAGGCAGCTAATATAGGATGAAAAGATCCCCAAAATCAAAAGCAAAAGATCAGAGGTATAAAACATCAGCTAAATTTTGAGATTATATGTTGAATGATGTTAACTACTACAATTATAATTTTCTCTAAAAACTTGGTAGTGTTTTCTTGAGACTTGACCACGTTATTAATAACCCTGACAAATTTGCAGCATTGTATCTTCGAGTCAGTTCTCAAACCCCCATTACTGAAAGGAGCACACAGTTCTGCCACTGAGGATGCTGGCCCTTTGAAATGCCATACCACTTTATTAAAGTCGCAATTCTGGACTGTTTTCCTTTCGCCACCTCCCCGGCCCTCGTTTTCTTCCCTGTGCGTTTCCGTTCTGCACAATATGTCCACAGTGCTGGCCTCAAGCAGCTGCGCCACCAAGATCGCGTCTCTCAGGTTCCATGCACAAAGATACTCCTGTTCACAGGAAGTTTTCTCCGGTTTCTTTACCCCACAGATAATACCTCCTGCTCTGGAGGGAACGGGATGACGAAACCCTTGCTTCTTAGGGCTCCATTCAGCACGCGAGCCCCTGCTGCTCTCTAGCACAGTGGCCAATCCACAAAAGCACCTTTATTGAGGCAGTCAACACGCGATTTGGGTGCCAAGAATGCGACAGGCTCCTTTTCATGGCTTTATTTACTATCTTTTCACAAACGATGTGAGTTTTTCCCTTTCTGCACAAAACAAACATTCAAATACTCCTTTTTTACATTTCACTTTAACTCACTATGTGACATTCTCTGTTTGCACTGGCTTTGTGGATTAGTTGCAGAACTGCAATATGAGACGGTTTCCTCACAAAAAAATAACGAAAACAATAGTGCTCAAAAAATTAGAGCCACATAGCCAACCTTTGACAGCCAATATGTGCTTTTGATGTCCCAATTCTGTTAAACTTCAGAGAGTGAGAGAGGTAGGTCACAAATTCACAGGGGTAGGGGGCAAGGGCTGACAGGAAGTTCAATTCCCCAGCTCTTTCAAGGAAGAGCCAGGGAGACCGAGCAGCTGATTTTGATTGTGATTTTGGGAACAGGGGCAGATGAGGGTTGTGGAGCAAAAATCTTTTTCTCCTAAATGCAAACTGATAATGAAAAAATGGTTTTTACTTCATGACTGGTTCTTCTATTTATTCACTCACAACAAACCCACTGTGAGTAAAGTTCTGTGATTAACCTGGGGTAGGAGGGAGAGGAGAAAAATGGCTCGCCCCCAAAAAAGAAAAAAGGACAGATTTCCATTAAGATGACTTCTTTGGGCAGTGGAAGGTGTATGGAATTATCATATCATAATTCAAACTGAAAAACTGAAAATGGATCCTTTTCCTGGAGAGGAATCGTTGGAGGGGCCGTGGCCTCTCAGGAATGTGCAAAGGCACGGGGAGCAAATAGCCTCAAGTGCAGTGAACCCTGGACACCAGCTTCTAGAATCAGCTCTTCCGTAAATGACGTCTGGCCCTGGGCAACCGAGTTTGTCTCTTGAGCCCTGCTTCCTCCCTGGACCAAGGGTTCCTTTCAACTTGTATGGAGGGCAGTAGGGACAGTGGTTAAGAACTTGAGCTCTGGCCGGGCGCGGTGGCTCACGCCTGTAATCCTAGCACTCTGAGAGGCCGAGGCAGGAGGATCGTTTGAGCTCAGGAGTTCGAGACCAGGCTGAGCAAGAGCGAGACCCCGTCTCTACTAAAAATAGAAAGAAATTATCCAAACAACAACAAAAAAATAGAAAAAATTAGCCAGGCATGGTGGCACATGCCTGTAGTCCCAGCTACTTGGGAGGCTGAGGCAGGAGGATCACCTGAGCCCAGGAGTTTGAGGATGCTGTGAGCTAGGCTGATGCCACGGCACTCTATCCCAGGCAAGAGAGTGAGATTCTGTCTCTAAAAGAAAAAAAAAAAAAAAGAACTTGAGCTCTGATGTCTGACTGCAGTTTTTAAAATCTCATTTTATATCACCTGCTATGCTTGGTTAAATTATATAATTTCTCTGTATTTCCCTTTTCCTATCATAAATTGGGGATGAAAACGTGTACATCTACATACTGTCATGATGGTATCTTCAGGATGAAATGTGAAGAACAGCAGCCCCGTGGCGGGCACGCTGCGAGTCATCAACACATCCTACCTGTCGCCACTGTTAATCCTCTAGGTTCCAACAGGCCCCTTGGTGTGGGCTGAAGTGTGTCCCCCCAAAATTCACCCTCGGAACTTCCAATCCCTAGTACCTCAGAATGTGACTGTATTTGCAGAAAAGGTCTTTAGAGAGGTGATTAAACAAAAATGAGGCTCGTAGGGTGGGTCCTAATCCAGTTTTGACTATTGTCCTTACAAGAAATAGGAGGGAGTCTGTACAGGCAGACACACCAGGGCACACACAGAGGGACCGAGGCAGGGGCAGCAAGAGGGTGGTCATCCCAAGCCCAGGACAGAGGCCTCGGGAGAAACCAACCCTGCTGACCCCTTGATCTTAGAATTCTGGCCTCCAAAACTGTGACAGAATAAATATCTGCTGCTGAAGCCCCGAGGCTCTGGAATTTTGTTCTGAAAGCGTCGCAGACTAATACGCCTACCTCCCCCATCTGATAACAGTGTGCTCCACCATCCGGGACTGAAATGGTCTGTGTATTTTTGAGACAGTAGGAAACTAGTCTATATCTAAGAAAAGAACTTTCATATCCTTTCCTTCTAGTGAATTCAAAGTTCTACGGACTCATGAAAAGCGGGGAGGGAGAGAAAAGATGCAACTGAACACGGGGCTACATTTCTTGACAATTAAAAATAATAAAGAATTCCAGAGCTGCCATGCAATGCGGCCACAGCAAACGAGCCTGTTCACTGTCCTCCCAAATGTTTGAAAGGGCCCTTCAAATAATAAACACCCTGGGTCTCTCATCCTATGTTTAGCTAGAAAAGTTTCCGGAAAACGACGACCCCCGAACGGTCAGCGATGTGGAATGACCAATCCGCCTGACATCTCCGGCCACAGTTGGTCAGACCACAGTGTAACGGTTCAGACCCTGAAGTATCTCGGAAGACTCCGGGCAGCCCAGCTTGAACCCACACAGAACATCAGAGAGGGGAGCGAAGACCTCCGAGAAGAGCCGGCTGTGGGGGTGAGAGCCCAGAGGTCGGCCTCCTTCTGCTCTACACCCCTCTCTGTCCCTTCCACATGTCTTCACTAGTGTCAGTAAAGAAGGAAGGAAGTTAGATTTGAGAAGGCTTTTTAAATTGTATTTTTCAAAATTCATTGTGAATGTTCATGATAAGAAACTGAATTCCTTGGCAAGTACAGAGATTATACAGAGACTTTAAAGCCCATTATAAAAGCCACCGACAGCACTGTATCAAGAATGAGGGATTCTGTAAGCATGGAAGGCATACAGGGGCACCACAAAAGTGATTTTTATACACAAACTGAGGGAAGAGAAGTTACTTGTTCTTTGGGAACCACCACCATTTATTTTCATGTGGAAAACTCCTAATTTGCACTCTTTGGCTAAATCTGAGATAAAAACAAAAAATTGTGGTGAACTATTATTTATATAAATATTCCACTGCATGTTCCTCTACAAGTTCTGTGGGAAAATGTCCATCAAAATCTCATCTCCCAGATGAGTCACACAGAAACTCATGATTTAATTTGTATGAATGATTTTAAAGAGGTACCCATTCAAAGGGGACAAGTTTTTGTTCTAAATGGATAAAGTAAAATTAGAGAACTCAAGGGATTCAGTACAGCTCAAATATCATGACCGGTACAGAAACTTAAAATATGTACATACAAAAGCAAATGTCATTGTATGGCATGTTTTATTGTGATTTTTACTGAGGCGTTAGTTTATGATTCAGGTAAGTCTTCTCCAAAAGTTGGTTTTCCATAAATGCATTTATCCTTTAACCCATCAATTCTACTTCTAGGATTCCATCTTACAGATACACCTGCTCATGAACCAAATGATATACATGCAAAGTTATTCACTGCAGCACTGTTTATAATAATCAGCAGACTGGAAACAACCCAAGTGTCCCTGTGTAGTGCATTAGTTAATAAACTATGTGACATGCACAAATGAAGTACTAACACCCATTAAAAAGAACAAGGCAGGCCTCTATGTTTTGGTATGGAGTCAAGTGATAAAAGCTAGGGGCAAAATATGCCACCTTTCATGTCAGGGAAAAAAGAGGGAGAAATGAATACATATTCATTTGTTTGTATCTGTCTAACAAAACACTGGAAATGTAAGCTAGAAATCAATAAAAATGGTTATCTAAACATGGCAAATGGGACTATGGGAACAAGACTCAGTTTATACCTCTCCGTGTTTTATTTTTGAACCATGTAAAATATCTAAAGATAATTTATAAGTCTTAACATGTTTTTCCTTCTCTTACTTAGGAAAAAAGTTCTGAATATGGGTGAAGTCTCTGAAACTGCATTTAAAAGTTCTGTGCCTATGGACGTTTTTCTGGGACTAGGTACCATGGCTTCCATCAGATTTGATCAAAGACTTTCAAGGCCTGCTGCTTCAGAATCAGCCAGAATCACTTAAGGTATTTTCCTTTCTCCTTGTATTTCAGCTCAGTTATGAGGATCTATAGTCTAATCTATCAAAAATTCTGTCTACGGGAAAGTTAGCTCTAGGAACACATCATGACCACAAAATCTCATCTCACACTTCTCTGAAAACAGAAGGGAGCACAAGGTGAAAGCCAAATCGTACTTTGGTTTGTCTGGTACCCACTTCTCGACAGGTGCTTGGCTGCTGTTTCCTTAGGTGTCCTCGGGGCCACAATCAGATAAACACTATCAGGAAACAAGTTCAAACCTACATTACAATTGTTTCCCTCCACCTACAGCATCTGTTCATTTTCGAAACGCGTAATGAAAAACAGCACGCTGAACTTTTTAAGCCATCTCTTACCAAACACATCACCTCTCTGTAATTTTTCACAGCTTCAGCAAATGCTAATTAGAATGAATACATTTAAAAGGGAATACCAGTTTATGTAATAAATAGCAAAGTCTGATATCCACAAAGTGTCAGAAAGGAGGCAGTTAAAAATGTCTGGACTCCAGAGAGTGGGAGGCAGGCATGGACGCTGCGGTCCTGCTCCTGCAGCCAGCCCTGCCTGGCCCCTGAGTGACCCCAGCAACTCCCCTCTGTGATCTCCCTGGTGAGCCCCTCCACTGATTCTACCGCTTGCCCTCAACACTGTGTCCTGGCCACTTAAAGCAGTGTGGGAAGATGGTTTCTTATTCATTGTTTATGACTCTTCCATATATATAATTTTGTGATGATCTAATATGGATAGTGTCAATACCTGCTGATGGTTTCTTCCTGTTTTAATAAACACTTTAATGTAAAGTTGGAACATCAAAATACCTCAAACACGCAGCATTCAACAGAGTAATGGCCCACTTGTGTGGCTCCATAATTACACGCTACATAGAAAACTTTCCTTAATCACAGGTCTTGGATTGATCTTTTAGTCTTGGATACACAGTACTCAGGAGAGGGACAATGTCTTTGTTTCTAATTCTTGGTGTAACTCCGTGTTCCTCAGTTTTTCTTCCCACAGGGATCTGCATTAGCAGCTGTTCAAACAGAATAAAACTGCTCTTTTCTAAGCTAATTGAAAGAACTGTATATAGATCTTCCAGTATATATATTTTTAAGACTATGTGGGCAGATATGGGTTTGAAATGTCTATGCATTAGTGTGCCTGGGGTGTGTTTTCTGATAATAGTGGCAATTTGGTATGAAGCAAATGTCTAAATATACCAGAATCACAATGTCTTCAACTAAACTTTTTAACGTTGCTAAAGTCTTTTTACTACCCTACGGTTTTTGAAAATTTATTAGGCCATTTAGAAGTCATAAGCAGTTTCAGTCTCACATGAAGCTAAAGAGATTTAAATTCACCTTTGGGCAGTTCATTTTGTGCTCTGGGAAAGACCACACATGGGGTGACCACATTTAAACTAAGTCCTCTGATATACACCTGGGGAAATGCCAGAGGCCTCAGAGTGCAGAGTTCTGTGTCTGGTCACAGAGACTGCTAGAGAGGTCTTGGTCTCTGCAAGCTGGTGCTTTCTGGGTGGTGGTGGGGATGGGCAGTTTCTTTGCTTAGTATAGGGTTGCACTTGTGTTGATGGCCGTATGTGTGTCCTTGTTAGAGTGGCTGCTCCTGACCTGGAAGCTTGAGAAGGTGGGTCGGCACATCAACTTGGCTCGTGTCAGAGCAGGCACCAAAAAGGGACCTGGGCCTGGCTTCTGTGGCTCAGCCTGGACCGCTTATGTGTCATTTCAGACTGGAAAACCCTGGCTCTGAGAACTGACCCATTCTGGACACCTCCACCCTGGTGTGACTGCCCAGGTAGGAGCAGAGGATAAGGTTACAGCCCTAAGAGTAGAGGTGGGCCCCTCCTCCAAGGAGAGGACGTCCCTTTGTCAACTGTCCTGGGCTGATGAGGGGCTGATGCTGTCCTGAGAACTGGGAAAGTGGCTTGGATGGTGGTGACGTAGTCTTTGGTAACTGCTTGTATTCTGAATAGCCTTGGCATGGCCTCCATGCTGGGGGTTGGCTGCGAGTGCAGGCGGTTGGGCCTGGGCTTGGGTGTCTGAGAGTAGACACAGCTGGTAGCCTCTGGAGTCTTCCCTGCCATCATCTGCAAACCTCCGGCAAAGTCCTGTCACCTGGTCTCATCTGTACAAGGGGGGATATGAAAGGAACAAGGGAGCTATGGGGAGAGACCTGGTCTCCTCCCAAATCTGGGGAGGGGGAGGGGATGGAGAGATGGGGGCACCAGCAAATAGGCAGAGCCTCCCAGGGCCTGGGTGGGGTAAGGACATAGCCTGAGGGAGGGCAACAGGCACCCAAACACACTGCGATCTGGGTCTTAATGGACACACGCCCTGATTTTATATTCGCGTAGCAGTTATACCAGTGGTTACCATTTCGGGCTCATAACCTCTAGGCACAGGGACTGGGCTCACTCATTCATACATTTTAAGAAATTACAAGTGATTCTGAGGGGTAACCCCTGGTATAAATAGTGAGTCCATTTCTAGGAATG
Source organism: Propithecus coquereli (assembly GCF_000956105.1). NCBI lineage: Eukaryota > Metazoa > Chordata > Mammalia > Primates > Indriidae > Propithecus > Propithecus coquereli. The sequence continues at coordinate 1,619,249 of NW_012133859.1, read as the reverse complement.
TTGAGTAATAGCCCCAGCGAATCAATCTCTATAAAATGTGTAACTTTAAAGTTAAAAACAAACCAACCAACCCCATCCCACCCCCAGAACGTGATAAACAGGATTACAGACTAACCTCACCTATGACTCCATGAACACCTGCGGAGGCAGAATTGCAGCTGAGGAATCCCCAGCGCACGGGCCTCTGCCTAACTCCGCCCGCTGTGACCCACCGTCAAGGGCCCACTGCCTCAGGTCACTGCTCTAGGTGCCGGCTGTGTGAGGAGAGTCTTTGCTTCCCTCCATCAACCCTACTGTTTAAACACCTGTGTCATCTGTGGCTTCTCTACGACAAGCCTGAGTTTAGCGCTATGTCTGCAACCATCATTCCTGCTAAGACGACCTGTCATCACATTACGGGTTGGCAAACGTAAAAGGCAGAGGTTCTGAACTGGCTTTTATTCCGAAAGGCCTTCCAAGACATAGGAACTCAGAATGTCAGAGCTGGCAAGGACTTGAGACCATCCACATCCACCCTAACTCGGGCCTTGTGACAGGAAGAACACACTCCGCAAGCTCAATGCTGGCCCCTTCCGAAAGCGTTCACCACGAACACCACCCTTACTATGAAAAGCTCTTCCCTTAAAACTCTATTTTAGCAAAAAACAATTTTGTGCGGGCTGAGAGAGACCTTCCAGATTCAACTCATCCAAACACACCACTCCCTGTGGTGGCAGCAGTGTGGGACACAGGCCCTGTGGGGGTTCTCCAGGTGCCATGAGCAGTGAGCGTGATGTAAGGCCCTCGCCAAGACGGAGGGTGATTCTAGGCTCAGCCTCAAAGAAGCTAACAGTCAAAGGATTCACCTTCTGTACTCTAGAGACGCACCTGGTAGAAGGTAAGTGATGCTTATTTGCCTACGTTAGTGACACAGGTGGTTCCACGTTTTTCTATTTTCCATTCTGATCACCACCAACTCTGGCTGCTGCGCCCCTCAAGTGCCCCTTGCGTTGCCCCTGGCGTGCTACGCTGGAGCTGAACCCTAGGTTCCATCCTGTAGGGCAGCTCTCGGATGGGAGGAAAGGGGAAGGATGAACTTAGCGAGAGTAGTGTAAGGCAAAGGGGACGTTGTGAATTGGTCTCGTTGGAAATATAAACATTTCTAGTATTTGTTTCCTTTCTGTGACCAAGACTAAGTCAATAAAAAGAGCAAAGTGACAAGTTTTACAAGTTGAGGCAGTGGGAGGAAAAAAATCATTTGGAGTTACTGAGAGACTAAAGTGATGACATGACACCTATTTCAACAGTACGTCAATGCCTCCTGCGCCCTCGGGAGCGTAAGGCAGACCTGTGGTCCTCAGCGTGGCCTGCGTCTGAGACTTGTGGGGGCACAGATGCGGTCTCCATGCCTAGGCCCCAACCCCAGCGATTCCGGGGTAATGGTGGACGGCACCAACCAAACACAAGTAAGGCCAGCAGCGCACCAGGACTTGCTGTATCCTTATCCTATCTTAATACACCTAGTGTCTGTCTAATTTGTGACTACAGTGCTATGAAGAAGGAAGAATGTCCCCAGAGCCGGCCCAGAAGGAGCCATCGAACACCAAGGCTGTCTCTCTGCAAAGATGCGTAAACAGCAATCTTCAAAAACAAGCTTTTCCCACGAAACACCAAGCACTTTTCAATGGAATAATGTTCACAGGGAAGTCTAGTTTCAGACACAAAATTACTGCCTTGAAAAACAAATTGTGGCATGTACACGTTTGTACATATACACATACATGTGTACATGTCCTGCTTCTATAAATATAAAAGCTAAAAAAAAACCAAAAAAAAAACAAATTGTGTACTTAAACTTTTTGTTCATTTTAAATAAGTTGTATCTTTATCCTCTCCCCAAATCACCTTAACAATACATAGCTAGATGAAAGAAACCCAGTCCTCTCGAATTCCAAGTTTTCTCTTTATTCAGACTTTCAAGTCTAGCCAAGCCTCGAGACCACCAAGAGAACCTGAGCACCGCTCACAGAGAGCATCAGGCCCTTCTTGGCTGATCTAAGTATTTATATCCATTGCAGTCATTAAAATAGCTTATCGTCCACAAGCAGACAGACACTTGACCTCAATAGGTGAGTTTTTCATATTTGAAATTTATGGAAATTTAAGTTGTTAACCAGAGAATTATGGAAAAATTGCTGAGGTATTAAGGCTGAGAAAATTTTGGAACTGGAGATTAGGGAGTATGCTCCTTCCTTCTGTCCGGAAGGTCAGAGCAGTATGAATCAGAGACATGTAAGATGAACAAGTGAGGAGAGACAAACATGTAAGGACAGCTCCGTAATGTCCCTGGGGTTTGGAAGGTGGGAGAGGCAGACCACTTGCTCACCCGACACTGCCAGAGGGTGTGACCCAGCCAGAAGGACGATGCACGCCAAGGTTGGAGAGAGAAGGGGCCACATTGAACCCACTCACTGTTGTGTCCTTCAAGCCCAAGAGGATTCTTACAATGAAAAGGGGCTCAAAATGCGATGCTAGACGGGTGGATGCTCGTGGACAGCAGGCTCTGCCAGCCCAGCACGCACAGATCTATCACGGCTACAAAGGCAGGCCCCTTCCACACGCAGGGCAGGAAGGGGCGGGTGCAGGTGGGGCTGAGCAGAAGCAAATCAAGGCCTCCTGCTTCCTCAGGCAGCTGAGGCCTCTGGCCCCCGAGTCTGAGTGTCTTTCTTTGGACTCCACTCCTAACTCCTCCTGGCTCGTTGCCCCGACGTGTAGATGAAGGCCTTGGATCTCCTACACAGACACTCTGGTCAAGATGCCTGATTTCCTGGACCTGGACAGGACTCTGTCAGAGGCTCGTCAAAAGCCCACAGGTGGATCTCCCCTTCCCCGATCCACACTTGTCGCTGACCTGGTTCTGACGCTGTAAGGGAACAGATCATCTTAAGAGTTTCTTTGCATTACCGGGGGGAAAAAAGGAGAAGAAAGGGAAAAACGGTTCTGATTTTGAGCCCCTAATTGCTGGCTGCGGTTAGTTCACAGCAGGTCTGCTTGTCAAAGCAACATCTTCTTGGTAAAGATAGGCATGAGCGGGTTTGTGAGGGGCAGGGAAAGACTTTGCAGGTGCTAGAATGTCGGAGAGAAAAACAAAATAGTGCTACGACTCAGCACCAAGCAAAAACCCAACCTCCACCAGAAGTTTACAGGACAAAGTCAAGTGTGATGAATACCTAGTTCTTTCTCCTTGGTTAGCCTGCAATTGGGAACACCAGGAAGCAAGGAACACACCACGAGACAGCCATACCCTCGAAGAAATCTTTCAGAACAACCGTTATTTTGTAGCATGCTTAAGTTTACCAGGGCTCCTCTGCAGAACAGATTAACTTGAAAAAAACGTTGTACTTTATTTTCAATTCAAACTCAAGGACTAAAATACACGATGCAACTTTAGAAACACGCTGGCAATGGGCTCAAAGACAGCACGGCCCGATCCCTATCCGAGCTCAGTGCTACACCACGGGAGCCCACGGCTGTGCCACACGCACAGGCAGCTTCGCCAGAGAGAAAAGAGGACACCTCGGCTTTTGGCCAAAATCTGAAAATTCTTTGCCTTTCTCTTTGGATTTCTGGAGAAATAATAGCCTAATTCTTCCTGCTTCTTAGTGAGGTGACAATAAGTTCACGTCTAGGCCCCGAGGGAGCTGGAACATGGGTGGGCCTGCAATTAATGAGAAGAGCTAATCAGTAGCTGTGTCCTGCGCAGGTTTGTCTAGCTCAACGGGATGACTAACCCTCAGCAGCCAGGGGACGGCCTCCGGGAGGAGTCATGACTAACGTAAAGAGGGCGCAGATGATAAAGGAAGGAAGCAACTGGAATGTTCCAAAATTTAAAGCAACTGGATATGGCAGAGTGTAGTGATGTTCTCTCTGGAGGAAAAACAAACTGCATACTCCTAAATCTGAAAGGATTGGCTATTTGCCAGTATTGCAGAAAAATGAAGAATGTGACATAGTGTGGTTCAAAGCCTATAAACTCTACCCATTCTGTGCTTTTCTAGAAGCTACAGATAGACCCATGTTTCTTAAATGGACCTAAAGTCTCAAACTAGCTTTTCACTAAGATGAAAGACTACACCATGCTGTAGTCATACTTTAAAAAGCAAAAAGAATAGGTAAATTAATTTTAATAATACATTTACTTAACCCACTCTATGAAATATATTATCATCTCCACAGGTAATGACAATAAAATAAGTACACATTGTTTTTTCACACTAAAAATACAGTGTGTACTTTATGCCTGCAACATCTCAATCTAGACTAGCCACGTTTCAAGGGCTCAGCAGCCATGTCTGTGCAGCGGCTGCCAGGGTGGATATTCAGGATAAAGACTCATCTCTCCACGGGAGCCGTTACCGATCCATCCAGATACACGCACCAGAGCAGTCCTGCTCCAGGTACCCTTAGCTAAAGGAGTGGTCTAAGAAGGCCGAATGCTGTTCTGTTCCAGTGTCCGGCTATTTATTTCCATTTCAAAGCAATTCTTTCACGAGGCCACAGTTGCAGAATCCCAGCACTGAGCCCTGCCTGACTCAGCCCCAACCTCTCTCGGGCCTGGCGCGATTCCCTCTCCGTGTTGGCAGCTTGTGGAATTTGGGATGTCCTTAGACGCTTTTGTTTCCATAGCTAGAAAAATGGGGTGGTTTAACTCTCAGGGCCTGCATGTTTGATTTTCTAGAATTTATCACTAACAAAAGAAAGACTGAATGAGAGAAAAGCTGACTGAGGAGATGCTGAATATGGTGCGACCTCCCCTCCCCATTTCCAGCATCACCTGGAGGAGAGCAGGACCCTCTCTTTCTTCTCCATTTATGAATGACACTGGCCCCAAAAGAACACCCCCCTTCCTCTTCTCTAAACTGATGTCACGCCTTACTACATCACCCTGGCAAGTGAGGAAATCATTTACTTCTGACTAACAGGTGACATCCTCACTTTCACCGCAGCTGCTGATGGACTAGAAATGCCCCGAGAGACAGTGACAATGTGTATGGTTCACAAGGAGGATCACACAGGTTAAAAGGCAGCAAAGCCGTGGAGAAAGAAGGCTCCAGTGCCACTTCCAGCAGGTATTTGTCACCTACGTTCTACGGACCCCTACCTTTGTGGTTGAAGATGCCCTCCATTTCCATGCTGCTTCTGGAGTGGGCGATGCACAGAGAGCCGCAGGGGACCAGGCCTTCTGCCGCGGGGGAGCGGTCAGTGGTTCGCACCAGACACCAGTCAGGCTTGTCGTGCGGCCGCTCCAACACCTCCACAGTCTGGCCGCGGCGGATGGTCAGCTCGTTGCTGTTGCAGGCCGTGAAGTCGTGGATCACCACCGTCAGCTCACAGCCACCGGAGAGCTGGGAGGGACAGAGGGAGAGAGGACCTGTCAGCAGGGGTGAGCCACGGGGCCTTCGCGGTGGAGCTCTGATCTCAGCCAGGAATGCCACCTGCCATCCTCCAGGTGAGTCGAAAGCCTCACCTGCCACCCGGGTGAGAGCTCCCAGGCTGTGCACCCTTCACTTCCCTTTGGAATCACACAATTGTGTACTTTTTCATATTTGAATATACAATGATGATTTTGTAAGCATTTCACTATCAGAATTGGATATGCTTTTTCAAATTTTTGTACCTGAGACATTCTATCTCCCTCTTCACAAAGTGCTACATACTCATTTTTTAACCTATAGCAAACTAATAAAAACTCTGCTTGAAGGCTATTTGGGGAATTACTGTAAAATATGGTGATAAAATGAGATACAGTTCTGCTCCAGATTTCCGCTCTGACTTGGTGTTTGAGTGTTCCCTGCTTCGCAGCACGTGGTCTCTTTAAGCGTCGCTTGGATCAGGAAAGCAGCAGCCACAAGAGTGGGGAAGAGAGAGGCAAAGGGTTCGTGACCCCGAAACACGGAGCCACGCACACCCATCTCCCCTCGGAATCCTCCAGGAGGCTCCTGGCGTGCCACCCCCGCCCGCTGCCCTCTGACTCCCCTCCATGCTCAACACGCCCGAACACAGGCTCACTTCCCATGTGCCCTGTGTTTTCTGGCCTTCCCATGTTTGCGTGTGCTGTTCCTTCAGCCTGAAATCCCTTTCCCTTCTCTTCTCTCACTATGCGCACTCCCATTCCTGCCCACTGAAACTCCACAATTCTTATGCCCTTAGAAGCCCATCCACAACCTCCATATGACACGCACTCCATGATCTCTGCCTGTAAGACGGGCACACGGCCCTCTCGTTGACCATTTGGTATACATGGCCTGAGCCCTGAGTGTCCTCCCCCAGCCTGTGAGCTCCTCGGGGACAGGGCTCACATGCTCATTCATGTCTTTCCTACGGAAGTAGCTTATGGCCAGCTCCCTGTCTCTCCGCTGTCCCCTACATGGGCTCTTCAACCACACCCTCGTACGGATGACTGCCCGGTGTGTGTCCCACCGGCAGGCCCATGCCGGGCAGCTGGGTCTAAATCCCTGTCCCTCCATGCAGGGAGTTAGGGCACGACTCATGGTGCCCCAGCCCCCGTCTGTGTCTCTTCCAGTGCTGCCTTTGGGTGACGGTGTCGCCACCCGAGCTAAAACAATCCCACTCTTTCCCCTCCAAATGCTGCCGAGCTGCTGTTAGGGTGGCTTGCTGATCCCTCTCTTTCTCTGCATCCCCACACCAATCACTCCATTGGGGTTCTCCTTCCAAACCACCTAAACCCCGCTGCCAGGTGACCATTTAAAAACATGGATTCTTCTACTCAAACACGTCATCCTTCTATTCAAAAGCCTTACACACAAATTGCTTAGCACAGGACTCAGAGTTCCCACAGCCGGGTCCCCACCCCCTTCCCAGGCTCACAGGTTTTGTGGCCAGATGTGCCTCTGTCTCGCTCTGTGCTGTTCACTACCCTCCTGTTCTAAGAGCCCATCTTTTAGGATAAAGTTAGATATTTAAAATAAGAAACACATGTCCACTAGACAAACACAAAGAGCAAAACAAAACAAAACTCAAAGACAAAGCGAATCATCTTTGCCAGGCCACCAAGAAACTTTTCATTAATGTTTAATCCCCTCCTAAATTTTACAAACTTCTCTGCGGAAAAACCATGCCAAGTTTTACACATGTCTCTGTGAACAATCAAAGATGCTAACATTAAAAGGTCCACGGTAGAGGCCTGATCTGGAAAAGAGCTTTCCTCCTAGAACGACACTCGTGGAAGTGGTTAATCCCAGTAACAAAGAAGGGGATGATTCCTGTTCCAGGGAGGACAGGACCAGTCTACAAGCCCAACAGAGTCCAGCTTGCCTCGGCCCCCCAGGGCCTGCCCTGCCTGTCCTCTGTGGCTGGAGCTCTCCCAGGTGCCAGCTGCCTGCTCCTTCACCGGAACCCCCACTGGGAACCCCCTGGGTCTCCCTGACACTCCTCCAGCGGCCCCCACTCCGGGACCCTGGGAAGCACACTATCTCCCCTCGCCCCTGCCTGCCTTGCTCTGCAGAGTCTTATTAGTTTTCCAGACTGCTCAAAGCCAGAGCTGCGTTCTGCAGGTGGGGGAAGGGTGGGAAGGGGAGAGAGGGGCTGTCCAGGAGAAGTAAGCTGGACTTTATTTCTGGCACTGATTTCTTTAGCCCCTTACAGAGTAATCAAAAACTATTAGAAACATCTGTGTACTTGACAGAGCATAAGAAATAAAAATCAAGCCTGTTCTGCCAAAGACTCATATACAAAGTTAAAATTCTTTTTTAAAGGCTTTTGAGAACTTGTTAAGAAAATCCAGTACCAGAATAGTATTTCAAACAGTGTTAAAATTATCATCTAAAAAAAATCTCCAGATCTCCCAATCAATCCACTGGCTTTGCCCATGAGAACAGACAGGAAGCATACCACTAAGGGAACGGCTGTTTTCTAGCCCAGAGAAAAGCTGTCCCATGGATTTCTGTCTCAGTGTTCACATTTGAATATGTTAAACTTCTTGCTGCAAAAAAATCTCTTTAAAACCAGGCTTGCTAATTAAAAGAATTTTTTTGTGTATGTATAAAGGACTTGTAATAACTATTTTGAGGGAGCAATGTAAATCACTACTGCCTTTTAAGAAGAGCTGAACTGCTAACTAGAAAAGTTCAGATACTACATCATGTATTATTAAGTAGGATGGATGTCTTGCTTCCAGTGACATTTCCACCCCCAGTGGCCCAATGCCATTACTATGCCGAAAGAGTTACCATTTCATTTATCTAGTATAAAAATTCACCTTTCTGTTCCAACAATATTTTGCGAAAGTTTTCACAGTATTTTTTTCACTTTTGTATATTTTATGGAGTTCTATAATATCATGTGCTCCCTACCACATGCGTTTAGTTTAGGATTGCAATTTATGAAAATCTCAATTTCTATCGACATGGATATCAGAAGATAGATTTTCACCTTTAAAAAATGAACTCGGTGACTAATAAGCATGACAATAAAATGGCCATAATAGGACCACAGGCCACGGAGGCACCACTGACATACCTCCTCCAAAGGCCACACCATGTCCCTCTTCAGAGGGCCATGGGGGGAACTCCAGTGACCCAGACACATGGACAATTCAGCCAAATCAAATGTGGGTTCCTTTCCTGAATTTTCTCCAGAATGACTGAAAATAAACAACTTGCTGTGTTTCACCCAAAAGAATGAAATACTCATCTTTGGTTGTGACCGTTTAACCTTCAACAATCGCCACACAGAATGGGATTTTACTTTTTATATTTTCCAAAGAAACCATGTCCTACCATTGCCTTGCCTGACCCCACCCACTCAATGAGGTAACTGAAACAGACCCGTGGACGGGGAGTCTCACCCCTCTGCCCGGGGAGCACGCCCCTGCCCTGGTGTACCATACGAGGCAGCTTTATCTGACAAGCACATAGAGTTCTTGGTGCACAACAGCAGGCCCTGGCTTGAATTCCCAAGCCCCAAGATGAGTTCTGGGGCAAGTTCTGCCAGAAGAAGAGGGGGCTCTCTGTGACTGGCGTGGTGGATGATGCAGTCCTCGCTGCAAACGATTCCACTTCAAGAACCAAAGTCTAATGCAGTAAAGATCAGTTGCAGGTGGGTATCTGGCCAATTTTCTGAGAGCGATTCAAAAGGAAAGGGGGAATGTGGTCTAATAAAAGCCATTTTCCCTTAAAGAACAAAGTGTATCAACGCCTGTGAACAGTCACCTCCTACAGCCCGCTACGGTTCAGTCATTCAGAAACCTCACAAAAGGGTCTTGCAGTTCTGTGAAGGTTTCACACAGAGTAGACCAAAAAAATGATCACTTGGCTCAAGGGGATTAGCGAGTACAGCTCTATTACTGGCAACGGTCACAAAAAGAGGCAACCACAGGCAGCCAGAACAAACTCCCTAATAAATGCCATTGCGTCCCAGGCTCTCGCCCACCTAAGCTTCTCTGCTGGGCAGCTTCATGGAGGCCGGGGCGTATCAGCGCCGCCCTGACAGCAGGAGGAACGGGCCTCCTGTGTTCACGCCAACACCGGTTCACATGAGGCCGTGTTCACTAAAATGTGCTGCCCAGAGTTTAAGAGGACTACTGTGATAGGCTCCTACACACTGGGGGCACAAAAAGGAATCTGTGAGAACCCAAAAACGGTTAAGATGATAAATTTTATGTTACATGTTTTCTACCACAATTTTTAAAAAGGCAAAAAAAAAAAAAAAAAAGAAAAAAATCTATGAGAAAAAACTTTTTCAAAACCAGCAATTTACCACACTCAACATTTTAGCCAGAAAAGAATGAGTGAGTCCAGAATTTGGGGATGTCAGTTCCTCTACTCTTCACTCCCATGACCACACACCGGTTTTCTTATGTGAAAGTAAGTCTTGGAAGCCTTCCTTGAATGTGTTATACACACGAATTGGAATGGAATATGAGATGTACAAAAAAGGCTGAATTTAAAAGATAACAACTAGAAGCTTAGGCAAATCAGGAAGAGGACAGCCTCTGGGTGCTGCAGCCCCTCACGCTCACCGCCGCAGAACGAGCGGGGCCGCAACAGGCCACACGGCGTGCAGGTGGTACCCAAACAAACCTGTCTGCTGCACTTCCTGAGTGACCAAAGCAATCCTTTATTCAGAAAACTTACTCTGAAATGTCTCTTTTTATCTTTAATGGAAGGACACCAATCTGAATAACTAGCACACTAACCAGCTAACATTAACCAGATGACTGGGCCCCTCACAAGGAAGGAAAGCAACAGAATAAAACACCTGCTTCATGTCTGAATCAGAACTTTATCATCATCTTCAATAGCAACTTTGAGCACGTCATGTAAAATTTACATTAAAAAGCACTTTAGTGCTCTACTATTTTTATAAACACTTCTAATTTGTTACATTTCTAACTAAACTTCATTCATTCGTTTATTTATTTTAAATCTGCCTTTTCTTAGAACTGAAGCTTTGTACTTCAGCGTGGGGGATTTTGTTTTTCTGGTTGGGTAACTAAAGTTATCAGAGACTACATTCATTTTGTGGTTTTATGAGAGTACTTAAAAAACTTATCTAAAAAAATACTACAAAAAGCCACAGCCACTTAGAAAAATAGAAAACAAGGATGAATAAAAGAATGAAGCAAACATCACATGTAATCCATCACTCAGAGCTCTCCATGAGAGCAGGATTTGTCTCCTACACCCATTCTTGTGCCCTAAACACCTATCATGGGGATGGTACACAGTGGGTGATCAATAAATATCTGAGAATGAGTGAACCTACCCTGTGAATATTATGAGGTCATTGTATATGCTTCTGGCCGCAAAGCAACTAATTCAGTAGGAGGAGAGAAGAATAGCTGGAAAAATACTTTAAGCAAGTCTCCCCCTCCTCTGCAGTCACTGTCCCATTCGACACAGTATTTTGCTGTTGAGACACCAAAATGCAGGAAGCCAGGCACTAACACAGAGCAATTCATTCTCAGTACAGCTTCCAGTTCTTAATGAGCACAATTAGCTTCTAGATCTATTGCCACCCCTAGTGCCCAGATGGAGGAAAGTGAGGCCGTACAGAGTGATCTGTAAAAGCAGCAACAGAGGCCAACACCCAGGAGTGAGGATGGAGGAAGCCATTTTTATAATGAAGACACAGAAATAGCTAATATTTATTTGGTGCTCAGAACATGCTAGGCACTGTTCTAAATACATTACACACTTTCAATGCTTGCAGCTCTATGAAATGAGTAGTAGTACTATCATCCCCATTTACAGAGGAAACTGAGGCACAAAGAGCTTAAGTAACTTGCCCAAGACCATCAGCTAGCTGCCAGGGCAGCGAGGCCAGAGGTGTGCTGGTGAGCATGTCCTCGTCCTTAACCATCTGCTCTTTGACATGTTCATATCTGTTACCGCTACATAGGGTCTGAGTAGAGAAGGATCAGCTGAGGTCTAGTGCTCTGTGAGGAGATGACAACCATGCACTGTTCTGCAAAAAGGCTTCTGAATTAAATGACTCAGTTTCTTGCTCACAGGGGTGCAGACCTACCTGAGGTGCTAGGAAGCTCAGACCTGCGGACAGGCCAGGAGGTGGAGCGCCTCCTCCCTGAGCAACTCCGGCTCGTGGGGAGAGTATAGGGTGCAATCTTGCCCTCACGCCGGGCAGCGCCTTTCTGCGCCTTGCACACAATTAGGGAGGCAGAGTGCAAGAATGCAGGACAACCTCAGCAGCCTAAATGCAAGCATTGTAAGTAGATACATTTCCTTTCTCAAGACCCTGAATTAGGCCATATTTTAAAATGTACTGGCATTAACTACTTTACATACAACCTCAACTCTGCCATTTATCTAAGTCCAACCAAGTTCCCAGAGTGTAGAATGTCACCAGACAGGAAAAGCTGACTGACTTAAAATTACAAGAGCCCCATGTCCCCAGCACAGTGCAATAGTTTCATTAAGAGTAACTGAAACCACTTCTTTAAATATGTGGATTCATATGTTTGTCTTATAAGCTTAAGGGGAGTTCATGCAAAGTATCAGTCTCAACTGAATTTTTCACTCATTAAAAATAAGAACCATATTGTCTTAGATCCAAGAGACAGCTCACAACCTGGGCCCTGGGGGCGCGGGCCAGCTTTTCCACAGGACACCTCATCTAGCCTTGGCGACTTTTCCATATTGGCTTCAAGATGCTTTGTTCTACGATACCGTATGGTGATTTCCACACTTTCTATTTCCTTATAATATAAATTTTAGTTAAGGGATATAAACCACAGACTAATATAGCAGAGAGTGGGAAAAAGGTTTTTAAAGATGCTTCTTTGGTATACTAAAATATTCAGTTCCAAATTCACGTCTAGTGTGAAATAATATGGTCTAGAAAACGACAGATGATTAAATCCACATTCCGTTTCTGGCTTTGCTCTCTGCTGCTGGGCGGCCTTCGATCTCTTCAGTGCCCCAGGCCTGGCCCAGCCCTCTCCTCCCCACCTCAGGGAGATACGCTCAGGACAAATGAGATAAGAATCTGGAAAGCATTTGATTTCTTTGGAACCCAAATCATATTTTCCTAAGATCATTTTATCAGCCTAAGTACCATGAGTATCAGCAAGAATCGGTGCTAAACTCACTTCTGGAACAGAGATGGCTTATTTTAAAACTGGTGTTTGCAAAGTAGGAAATGTGCTCCCCGGGTGTGTGGCTTGTGTCTGTGACCAGGCTAACCCGGCTCTGCGGACAGCGTTCCCTAGAAAGAGGGCGTCTCCGGAGCCCCTCCTTTATGGACTCTTTCTTAAACCTTTTGTGTCTCATCAGAGAATTACTAACAGTCCTGGCAGATAACTTTTTCCTTAAGAATTCTCCAAGACACTGAGTCAAAACATCCCCCCACCCAGTTTCTGAAATGGAACCAAATTCCATGATAACAACTAACTCATAACAGACATCATAAATTAAGTCAAACAGGCAGAATGTCATTAAGTAACTTCCCTTGCCAGGCCCATCTGCCTTTGTTATCAGAGGCTGCTTAAACTTGAAATATGCAGGGCGGAAAGAACCCCGAGACCTATGAAGTTACTGTCATTGGAGACAAGTTGCTGGCTAAGCTTAGTTCACAGAAGGAGTGCATTTTACAAACTGACTCAGGAAAGGATGGAGTCCCTAATTTTCAAAACATATTCTCTCCAATATCGACTCTGAAATGTTTCACCACAGAAGCACAAAATGGGAGATGGCTAAAAGAAACTTCAAAAGCAGAGCACACACAAACGCAAGCCATAGGTGGTAGCAAACACACTCTTTCCATTTTATAAGGCCTAATGGGTATGTCCTCTCCAAACTCCAAATTCTGACTTCTCTTTCTTTCACATGCCGTTTATTCTAATCCCAAATGCAGATCCCAAGAACTGAAGATAACCGCTGCGCTGGAGGACATTGCCTCCCTTTTTTGTGCTTTAGAGCCTAGTAAGGACCTGTGGTCTCAGCGAGGTGTATTAAAGGACACGTGCCAGGTCCATTTCAAAAAGTGAGTCAGGAGTGTCATCCCTTCAGGATGGTTAGGAGCCATGACAATGTCAGGGTGAGCGTGGCTGAGTGGCAGGCTGTGCAGTAAGCTTCACCCTGAAGTGTCAGCAGGAACCTCCCAGAAGCCTGGGTGGAGGAGGCAATGGCTGATCTGGCAGGGATGACCCTTTGGGGATTTCTGAGCTCATGAATGAAGTTTAGAGATAACACATTAGATGAGGTAAACAGAAACTGGTGAATTATCTTCACAGATAAAATATCTAATAGGCAATTCTTTTAAAATTCTCATATCCCAGTAGACTCCCACAGTAAAGTTACCCACTACTGCAAACCTGTACTTTTCTCTTAGTGATTTTTTCTTCCTCTCTCATTGGGCACAATATAATCTCCTATATTCCAAGTTCAAACATGCACTATTATGCTATAACAGAGCTGAAGCAGTGCTAGTTTCATTATTCCTAACTCTGGGATAGAGGCTCATTTCTACGGAAGCCCCTGGTGAATGCCAGTCAGCCACAAGCCTCAGGGGACCAGGGCTCACTGGGGGTGGGGGTTGGGGAGGTATAGTAGCCCAGCAAAGGAATTCTCCACATAGCAGGAAGCCAGGCATGGCACTAGGCACCTCTATCTCAGGCCCCTGCCGAGTAGAGGTGTCAGGTAGATGTTGAGGGATTCCGGGTCTCCTAGGCATGACAGTGGGTGCCTTGCCTTCGTGCTGCTTTGAGCAATTGCCCTTTCTGGGAAGAAGGACAAAGGCAGGCCCCAGGCCCCTGACTTGGCGCTGCCCTCCCTCAATCCTGTCACAAGTACTGCCATACCTGGGGGAGGAGGGAACGCCCTACCAATCTACCAATCAGAACTTAGCACCCCAACTGCAAAAGAATGCATGGGGCTCTCTAGTCCACAGGCCAAGCGGCATAGGTACAAAAGCATCTGGAAGGCAACTTACGACAACCTAAGGCTAAATCTACTTTGCAGTTCATCCCCTCAAATGGACTTTCACAGAGGCTCCTGGGAGATCTGCATATGCACTAAGACTCAGGTCCTATAACTTCCAACTGTCATCAAAGTGGTTCCACTATGACGTCTGAACCATGGGGAGGTCCCTATCCAGACACTATAAAACAAGACCCAGACCATAACCAAGGCCTCTTTTGCTATGATGAAGAGTCCAGTCGTCATCTGTGGCATATGTATCTTGTTCTGTAAACCCCTATCTTGCTCTATAATCCTATCTTTCTCTCCTCAATAAACCTCATTTCACGCTTGCCTTACTCTGGTGTGTCTTCTCATTCTTTGGCCAAGAGCGCACCAAGAACCAAGAACACGGAACGAGATTGCCAAACCCCTGTTGCCACACATTCACTCGTAAACTACCTGAAGAAACAAGTCACCTTTGCTTCTTGGACCAATCTCCAAAAAAGTCTTAATGAAACTTCCAAGGTATAACTTTTACATTTCTCTCTTTGCCAATTTCCTTCACATGATTTATTTTTTGTTAATAAACTTTTGAACTCTTTTCTAGGGTAAATCCAGAGTAAATCCAGGAGAGTTTATCTTATAGGAATGTAAATTTTGGGTGTGACAGTGATTCTCAAGGAGAGACAGTGAAACACCCTGGATGAAGATGGTCATTCCCCTTCGCACCCAAGCGCGGACCATTTCTGACTTTTCTTGCAGGTGGCAGTCCAATGTAAACTGATTAGATAACTCAATCACCTTGCTTATTTGAAAAACAACAACAACAAAACAACAAAAATTATCAGTATTATTCTAACAAAGTTTCCAGGTTCAAATTTTATTTTTTAAATCTAAATGGTTCTGGGGTGGGGCCTCAGAGAGAAATGCTATCAGGCACCAAAAGGCCTGAATATGTCATTTATCTTATTTCTTCTTACTACTGGCAAGAAATATTTGCTGAATGTGAATATACAGGGCCATGAACAAAATAAAACGAGACATTCTTTTTACTCTCCAGTCTTGTTATTTTAAGACCTCTAAGTCCTAGGACTTATTATTTAGTGAAGTAGAATGAAAAAAAAGACCTAATTACTCAAACTAGAAGGATTTTGAAAATGAAATCATTGTAGCAGAGCAATATTTTAAATTTATTTACTTCTGTCCTAGAAACTATATCATTAAATACCACGAATTCTTCTGCAAAACCAAGTGAGAGAAGACCAAAGTCTGGGACCGTAAAATACGCCATCTGCAACAACCCTACATAATGGACTCTGTCCTTTGCCTGCAATCATTTCCTGATGACAGTGGGGCCAAGGCCTTGTTCCCTCCTACCAACGAGCGGGCTATGGAAACAACATGCAAAGAACAGACTCCTGCGTCCCATGATCAGGTCTCACGTAACAAAGCACAGCTTGCGCCAGAGTAAGAAACTCAGGAATTCTGAGCTGATGGTTATTTAAACGAAATCCCTATTTATGTCAATTTTTTAAAAAAAGAATTTGGTCCTGCATTCTAGACATGGAATAGACCAGATGCTCATCTTGGTAAGCCAGAAGATTCATTATGATAAATGTTTCCCACTGGCTTCCCCAGAGGAGTGTTTTGGTCTTTTGTCCATCAGGTGAACCCAGGATTTCAAATTCTATTGTCAATTTACTTAGTAGTCTTTTGGGACTCTACCAAGACAAAATCATGGGATACTCTAAAGGCCCTTTTCAAAGAGGGTATACCCACATAAACTTTTTTGATAAAAATCAGATCTGTCCTCCCAGTGGTCATCACTTTTACAGGCTGTGCCCTGCTGCACCCCAAGGTTCTACGAAGGTGCCACCAGCGAGGATGCCGGCACCCTGCCTTCCATCAGAGCAGCTCCACTTTTGTACACTGTAACGGATTCTTATAGCTTTATGCTGCCTCGGCATCCATTTTGAAAACGAGTTTAACTTTCTCACACCAGAAGCAGGGCTCAGTCACCTTTGACACAGTTTCCAGTTCTCCACCTTCGCACCCCAGTTCCTCAAACATGGTCGATCCTGACATCCGCCTTATACAACTGTCCCTATGGGACAGCTAGATGCAACCTACTTTATAAGCCCTGCTGACTGTAATACCCGACATGGGCTGTGCAGATTCGCCACAGCGACCACTTCTCAGTCACTGCATGACCTCCTGAAACTCATGCCTGCTTGCTTTACACTCATCGATTAACACTCCCTGTGGAGAGCCTGTTTCGACGATGCCCTGGACCAAACAAAGGCGTTGGCCCATGGGTCCCCTCTCTCTCCACATGCTCCCTGACCTCCATGTGTGTGGCCTCTGTGTACCCCCCAGGACCTGTAAGTAATAAAGTATTTCCTTCCTGTGTCTCTGAATCACTGGAGGAGTGCTCGTCATCCTGAACAGACTAAGCTACAACCTATGCTGGGGTTCTGTGTAGGATTCTATTTCATAGGATAGGTTCTGCTTAAGAGTGAAATAAAGCTTCAGCACACTGTCTTCAAACATCCTGTAACTATGCTGCAAGGAGTGAGTGATCCTCCTGAATCCTCGGGGTTCAAGTCTTTTAATCCTGAGACCCCAAAGTCTCTGCCCCTGCCACAAGGTCCTGGCCCTGCTCCTGGCACACAGCGAACGTTTGAAAACGTTGATGATGAACTGTCAGTTACAGAGAGAAAGAGGCTACTTCGACCAGACACCGGCCACATTCACCTCCCCATAGAAAGTGCTGGGGACAGCTTACCTTGTCGCTGTCCAGTGTGTTCTGAGACGTCCGGGAGGCAATTGAGATCGTATCGGGCTGGCTGCTGCCATCGCCTTGGCTGTCCAGGTCCTCTCCATCCCTGGTGGTATAAAGAAACTTTTAACTCCTGACACTGCTGGGCTCCATCAGTCCCTGGGGAAATAACTGACTCGTTTAAAGAGGTGCGTGTCAGTCTTTGTGACTGCCTGCCACATGCTAACGATGACACATCACTCTATAGCAAGCATGAGCTTTTTGCTAGGCACTGTGCTAAATGTCTTAAATATATCATTCCACTGAATTCTCACCATTATAAAATACGGTTGATAGGATTGTTTCTATTTCAGAAACGAGAAAATAAAAATGTCTGGATGCTCTACATAACTTGTCCAAGGTCACAGTGTGATTTACACATGTGCACTGAATAGCACTTGGGTGAGGAAGGGACATGGTGAAGGAGGACATCGACCTTCATTTACTTTAAGCCAATAGAGGCTCTTGTCTTGACAAAGAATTTCATTACTAAGAATGATGTTATACACAAGTGGTAGTGTTAAAAACCTATTCCTCAAAACGTTTGAGAAAAATGATTTTTGAAAAATGGTAAGCTAACCCTGCCTTGTTCCCTCCCTATCAAACGAACAAACCTGCAAACACATCTGGAGCACTCACCTCCTTCCCTTCTGCCTTGTGGCTGGAGCTGTCTTGGGAATGTGAATGGGCTCCTTCAGGGCTCCTTTCAGGTGAATGGTCCTTTCCTGTATCACCTCGCGGATGTGCTTTATCCAGTCCTGCTTGTTCTCTATGCTGGAAGCCTTAACAAGGTGTCAGAATCACTCAGGATGCAGAAGGACCCTTTCCAGACCCTGCACTGCCCACACTCTGGTCTCCTGCATTCCTCGAGCTTCCCATTTTCAAAATAACTTTTCAGGAGAAAAGCAACCACATCCTACTAATTTGCCACCAAATAAATATTTATGACTCTATTTTAAAAAATTTTTTCATCAAAACCATTTTTATCTTACAGCATATATGTTATTCCAGATCTCTGACTTTTCTAATAATACATCACTCTCCAGTCCTGAAACCTTTTAAGCATCCCTGGCCAATTAAGCAAACACAGCCACCCCCAAACCAAAACGTCTTGGAGGCTACTTAGGCAAAGACTTTGCTGTGCATTGGTCAGTGGCTCGCAAACTGTCAGCAGGACACTGAACTAACCCTTGTGACCTCTTGCCTCATCTGCTGGAGTCA
This sequence comes from Propithecus coquereli, assembly GCF_000956105.1. NCBI lineage: Eukaryota > Metazoa > Chordata > Mammalia > Primates > Indriidae > Propithecus > Propithecus coquereli. Next base: position 1,600,793 of record NW_012133859.1, on the reverse strand, counting down.
TGAACATGTGCCACCCTCACTCTACCCCCTCCCTCCCCCGTGCTAGGTTAAGTGCTTCCCGTGTAATCTCTCACTCACTCCCACAAGGGCTCTATGGTAGGGGCCTCCATCATCCTCGTTCTATAAAGGAGGAACTGAGGCACGCACGGACACAGCAAGAAATGTGCCCAGGTCACCAGCTGCTAATCACCTATGGTGGATTCACCCCCAGTGCCATCACGACTTTGGAGAATTGTTCCCTGACAATGACACAGAGTAGAAACTCAATAGCATCTGTTGAATGAACACATATGGCATCACTTTTTCCAGATTTTTTTGTAATGCTCTGCCTCTCAAAGGAGGTGTTTTTTTGCTTTTTCTTTTTACATTTTCTCGGCCTTACTAACGGTTTTCTAATTTCCTTATGGAAAACATCAACCTCCTATGATATAAGCATAATTCCCTGTAAATGATTAAAATAATTGTCAGTGGGATCACAGATGAGATCACGAAGGGAGGAGAACCCAACATTTCTCATTGTGTATCATTTCTCGAAAACAGAAAATCAAAGCCCATGCTGGGAAAGGAAATTAAAACTGATCTGATAACCCTCTTTCTATATACAATGTTTTAACTGGAGGGTATGTCTGTAAAGTTACTTAAGCGTAGTGACAGGGAAATGGATGAAGGATAAAGGAAACTTCTTGCTCCCTCTTCCCAGATCTGATGCATGACAGAGGTGAGACCAACGCCTCCTGCGGCTGAGGCAGGAAGAAGGCAGAGTGCCCAGGGAACAGGGGTTCATGTGGGAAATAAATGTCCCAGGAAAGAAAACTTTAAAAACTACAAATCTATTGGAATTTAAATGCTTGATTACAATATTTGGAAGGTTAAACAAAGAGAAGTACCCATGAAAGAACATTTGGCAGAGTTTGGAAACAACCGAGGAAAACTGTTAACATGGTTCAGAAATAAAAAAGAATTGATCATGCAAATTGATCATGACATTTATGGAGACTAATTCTCTTAACTAACTTTAAAAAAATTAAACAAGAAAAAAAGATGTCAATTTTTTCAGAAATAATAGGAGAAAGGTAACAGCCAAAGTGTTAAGTAAAAAATCCTACTGGGCTAAGAGAAGGGAGTAATTTGTTTCATACTCTTGGTAGTCCAATCTGTTTAAGGACGAACTTAGAAATCAATTCTCCTTTCCAGACCACACAAGCAAAAAAGACCAAATTTTGTTGTACGGCTACTAGGACATCACCATTACCACTTCCACCACCGTATCACCAGCACCATCGCCACTCCATCCGCACCCTCACCACCACCACCACCTAGACTTTCCCCCCAAATCTACACCACTACCTTTGTCTATACCCTCACCACCACCCTAGACCATCACCACCATCTATCCCAGCACTACCACCAAAATCTACACCCCCACCACCATCTACACTCTTAACCCCCACCACCTCCACCACCTCCACCACCACCACCACCTAGACCACCACTACCTTCATCTACACCCTCAGCACCACCACCACCACCACCTATACTGACACTATCACCCAAATCTACATCCTCGCCACTACCTAGACCATCACAGCCACCCAAATCTACACCACAACCTTCATCTACACCCTCACCACCACCACCACTCCTCCATCACCACTACCACCAACACTATAAAGCAATCTCTGAAATTCATGAGGACATCATTTCCTTTAGTATCTCCCTGGAAGAAAGATATTATCCAAAAATTCCCTAGAAAACTTTCATCTGGTGAAGCCTGCAGAAAGTCTTATCCTTCAACTGTATCTTGAGCATTTTATTATGTCCTAAATGAAAACAGTCCATATCTGGCTAAAATATCTGGCACTATTTCTCAGAAGCACCTTTTGGTCTCTGCCACTGTAGTTAATCTGGATAGTTTATATAAAGTTGCAAGTTTTAAGGTCCTGAGTATACTTTAAAAAGTTTATGCCTTAGAAAAATTCAGTAATTTAAATTTAGCTATCAGTGCAATTTGTATTGTACAGGGCTTTATGCCAGTACTAACAAGAACACACTGGGCTGGTAATCATATATCTACTGCAAACCAATCCATTGTTTACATGTGAATAAAGATCTTAAAAACACAATGGCTTCCACTAAAGAACAGGTTCTGAAAGAGAAATGCACAGATGAATAACTCATAGTCACTGGTAATACCAAAGAGAGATGAAAAGGTATGCAAGAGACGCAAGAGGTAACATGCAAGTTCACACACCAGAGTCTCATTACACTGCTGGCTTGTCTCCCAACATTCTACAAATCTTAGCTACATCTTCCCCCAAACATCCTGAAGCTGCTTATGGTTTTTCCAGATGACATAAAAACACAGTTCCATCTGTATTTCCTCAAATGCAGAGGAGGAAAGTATGTAAGACACTCTGAGAGTCCTTTACCGTTCTTGGGAGAGGTTAGTATAACCAAAACAGTTCAAATCAAATATCCAAAGATATTTTCCTCCCCAAAAGCCTATATACCCCAGAGCACCCTGAGTGTTGCTGAACTTATAACAGTACCAAACCCTGTCATTAATAATCATCCCTCTTTTTTCTCTGCCCCAAACTATTAAGCCAAAGAGCCAAGGACTCCATGAAGATACTTGGCACACCTGGCCTCAACTTCCTGTCAAAGGCCCTCACAAATGCACCAGGGGACTTTTTCCCTTTGGAAATTCAAGGTCAAGTGTGCAATGAGAGTTATTGGTCTGTATCTTGTTCTTCCAATACCCCAACATCCTGCATGTCTTATAGAACCAACTAACTCTAAGACAGGAAGAATGGGAGAAGTTTGAAAAGACCTTTCCTTCATTTGCTCTTTTAGGAAGCAAGCAAAAGTTCAGCTCAAGTTCTTCGTCTTCAGAATACCTGAGTTTATTCCACTATGTCTTTTTGTGGTAGTCACCAATCCTGACAGAGCACACACATACATACCCATAAACGCACAAAGTAACATGCTTCAACTACAGGAAAGAAGGCACCAACAGCCACAATAAGCTTTCCACACACACATTCCCCAGCTTCAAATGAACATACCTTAAGGACAATTTTATTATCTGAAGTTGGTGTTCTCCCCACCCACAGTGCAAATTTGCAAGGATCTCCTTCAACATGTTCTGTGACACCCAACTCTGAGGTCTGGATAAAAAGACAATTACATAATTAGGTGACAGTAAAATTCTGGCAGGATATAGAACAGAGACCAAGAAAACTGTTTTTGGTTACTTGCAGTCATGTTGGTAATAACACAGCCCTTTACATTGATGGGCAATCTTAGATCTCATTTTAGTCAAAATGAGGAAATTTAGAGATTTTGTTCTTAAAGGTTAGTTTCATCTTTTACTTCCTCTGAGCACTTCAGAGGAGCAGGTCAATAAACAAAAATTCCAGAGGAAGGATACCAAAAGATCTGAAAATCCTGCTATTTGGAAAATCAAGATTTGACTATTTTGAATCTTATAAGCAACAAAATAAGTCTTTCCTAATTCCGAAAGGGCTGCCACCATGAATTTTCAGCATTAATGATGTAGCTGTTTTAACATTTCAGTTATTTTCCAATTTATCAACAGTATTAACTTTTAGTGTTTCACTAACAATTTTAAGGGCTAAGAGGCAGAACTCCGCTCTGTGATATACGCAGAACACGGAAGAGCACAGATGAAGGCCCACATCTTCAGCCCCTCCCCCTCAGTTAAGTTCACCCCTGACGCATTCTCCCTCCACCAAAGGAAGTGATTCATAACCTAGAGCTCCAGAGGTGGCCTCTGAGGAAATCTTAACTTTTAAAAGATAAATTAAGTGAAGATGTATCGGCTTCTAAAACAGACTAGGTTGGTCTCTAAAGGCAGATTAAAGCCAGCTAGTGTAATTACCAGCCAGAAACGTTGCATTTTTTCTTTCCAGTCAGAATGTGACCTAAAATGATGTAAGGCAAGCTGTGATCCAAAAGACAATCTCGAATAGGATGGAAGCCAAAGAAAATGGTATGAAAACCATTAGTTGGAACCTGCAAATTCCAGATTATTATTAAGATGATTTCCACACTTGGGGATATTTTATTACTTTGGGAATTTGATTAATATATGACAATCATAAAAATGTATAATGTATAAGTTGTCCAAACAGCAAACACCAATATTTATTAATATAAACAATCTGTCACAAAGAAACCCAACTCCATTGCATTTTCTATTCTTTTTTGGATGGGTGATTTCTCCTTAGTCTCACCTGATCCTCCCCTCTGCCCAACCCTGCCCAGCAATTCTGTTGCCAGCCCTCTGAGAGATGGCCTGCTAAGGAAGATGAAGTACAGTGGACCCAGAGGACTATACCGGTCTCGGGCTTTTCTTACTGTACACATGTAGCTTCATAAAGATGCTGGTTAAGCTGGCTACTAGGAACAAAATGGCACCAGGTATATTTCTCTTGCCAAGAAGTGCACTGACCGGTAAAATAAGAATTCAAATGCATCACTGGATCAGACAAGCACTGAAGGGCAGCTGTCCGCACCTAGGTGGGACTGTGAATCTTTCAACTTTGTTTTTGCTTTCACATATTTTGTCTAATAATGATATTTTGCTACAAAGAACTATAACTTTATTTGTGCATTTATTTTCCATAAATTTATTAATTAAAAAATACCAAATCTCATCATTAAGAATCTACAGGGAGCTACCCAGTAAGGCTGCTTGAATGTACAGCAACGTTTATGGATGAAAAATTAATTACAACGATATGAGAGTTTACAGTTAATCACAGTCTGATATGATCAATGTATTTATAAAGCTAGTTAAGGCAAAGCGATCTAAAATCACTTAAAAAATGTCTCCTTATCCTACAGTTAGATGATCCAGAGTTTATAAAGAGCAAGTTTCCTAAGTCTGTGAAACTCCAGCATGCCCTCTAGTGGACCCAAGGATGAGAGAATTTCACTGAAGATGGAAAACATTACAATTCAGACTTTTTCACATTTTAGGATAGATTGGGAGGTTAAACTGAGGGCAAGAAATGATATTTTTTTCTCACCTACAAAAAGGCTGCAATTGTGTTATCTTCAGACTTAACGATTCTGGACACCTATACTTACAAACAATTTGCTTTTGTAAAGGTACTTGCTTCTCCCGCTGGAATCTTTCACTTCTTTACTAAATACTAGTGACATTTCAAAAAGGAAGAGATGCCGTTCTCGACCCTTTCGGATTAAGGTTTTTGGGTCCCACACTTGGAAGGATTCTTGTAGGATGAGTTCTCCCTGAGACTCAATGTTTTCATCAAACCCTACAACATGAGAAAAAGAAAATCAATTTAAAAGAAAAATAAATCATGCACAAAAGAGCAGTATTAATTACTGTTTCAACTTTTGCAAAATGCCCACCAACTAAACCTCAGATTAGGGTTCCCCTGACTCTAATCTCCCCACTGCTGACCTGTCCCACAAAGGATAATTCTTCCTAAAACACCACTTTGTGTGCATTTTCCCTTCACATCACCCGAGATGTAGTTTAACTCCCTACCTCTCTTCAGCCCTCTCCCACAGCATTCCAAACTTCTTCCTCCTTCTGGAACAGTCCCCCCACTCTTCTCTAAGCCCCCGCCCACATTCCTGCCTCAATCCCAAGTCCCTTTGCTTCCTCAGCCCAGCACACCCTTCCCAGACATTCCACTCAAGTCCAGCCTTTCTTCAAGGACTGTTCTGGTCTTGCTCCTTGGAGACATCCCCGCTGCCCGTCCTTGGTGAGCCCTCCCTCCTCTGTGACATTCTGCACGAGAGCCAGCCACGCTCAGGCCACACGCTGGCCTTCACCACTGCTCCTCTCTGGGGGGATGTGGCCTGCTTTATCACCTGGACTTGAAGTCACCAGGGCATAGTAAATCAACATCTGGGGCACTGGCTGGCCCTACCCTCCCTTCCCTAACAGCAGAAGCTCCCTCCAGGGCCACTCAAGATAAGTGCTCCATTCCCCAGCCCCCTGTGCAGCTTGGAGCAGCCGGGCCATGAGGACAGGGATGGGTACAACTTGTAGTCTCTGCCCATCCGCCCTCCCTTCCCGCTTCCTGCTAGATGGAATGGTAGTCTGGTCTTGAAACATTCTATACAGAGCCAATAGGACAACATCTGGGATAGAGAGAAACTAGCTGGAACACAGCCTGAGTCCTTGATGCTGTCATGAAGAGCTGCCGTACCAGCTCAGCATTTTACATCAGAGAAAGAGAAACTGGTCTCACTCAGCCTTCGAGTTTTGGGTCTCCATCACACACAGCAGCACCTATGTGCGAACTAATATATTGCTCAATATTACTGATAATAACGACACAAGCTAGCAGAAGCATTTGGAGCAGGATTATTTAAAAATAATTCTTATAAATAATTCTGTGTAACCTGTTAAGAGCTAAGCTTTTCAACACAGAAAAAGCTTTCTTAAACAGAAGCATTCATGAAAACTATGATTGCTATAATAATTGTTGAACATATTTATCTAATTTTCTCTTTACCTCGTCACACACCAAATTCAACTGCACAGGCAGTATCTGGAAGCAACTATGTTCAAGGCTCAGGCAAGTGATGCACTGGACAGAGATGGGGAAGCAACAAGCTCTTTTAAGGGTTTTGCAGTCTCGGGGCTCCAGCTATCCTTCCACCCACTCATCTAACAGGGAAGCCAAGCAGCCTAAGGCAAGTGGCACAAAGTGCTATTGAGCTCAGAGTGTGGAGAGGCCATTTCCAGTTAAGGGACAAGAAAAGGCTTTCAACAAGGTAGGAGCATTTATGTTGTGCTTAAAAAAAAAAAAAAAAGCAGTGACACTGATTCTTTTAAAAAAAAAGAAGACACTCACATCTAAACTCTTAACTACTAACTAAACGGAAAGGCATAAAGCCAAGATATTTAGGTTCAGGAAATCCGTTCACAAACAGCATCGGCAGAAATTGTGCGAATGCACACTGGGGCCACGTGGAGTCCAGCTACCTTCCAGCATGCTGAGGTGCATGGCGTCGTTGGCTCTCTTGGGCACGCTGAGCATCACCTCCAGGCCGTCCTTAATCTCCCCCTTTCCTTCCTCACAGCACGTCAGGAGCTCCTGTGAAGACCAAGACCTGGGTAAATGCTGTAGAATGCTCCATCCACAAGAACTCTGCAGAAATGAAGGAGTCTGTGAAAACCCATGGTTTTTAAGACAAAAACAGACTGTGGTCAACTGGGCATGTATTCTCATAGAAAACAAATTACCACCTCTTCAATCAGTGGATGGCATGGTTTATTCTGCTCAAATCAGGACATCAGGGTAAAGCAGACGCACATGTAGTTTAAGATGGACTTAGTATACCTCAAAAATAATAAATACAAATATTTAATTAGTATAGTAATGCTAATCAGCTACTGGTTATAGCTGATGGTCTTGCCAGAGTCCAGCTGTAGGCCTATCACACGACCCTAGCATGACTTCAAACCCTGGTGCCATTAACAAAACGCCCCATCTAATCTGGGAGAGCTAAACCATGTAGCTGGAACAGTGACGCCACACGAGCTCCTACAGTAAAATGCGTTTCCTTTGTGTGCAGGATGTTTACAAAAGCTCTGATGGTTGAATGACACCTCCCTGGAAGCTCTATGTATATAACTACATTTCAGAGCTATTTAGAGGAACACCTGTTATTAAATGAATGACAGCAGGAACAATAAGTTCACATTCTGGCGGGCTCCAAGATACTTTTTTCCTGGTGTATTAATGATTATTATCAATCAGTAACAGCAACAATAGTTTTTTGTGTCCTGGTAGCCAACAAAAGAGGGACATGACCCTGCAGCCAGCTTTGGTCTCACACCGGACAGTTTAGAGTAACTCAGTTACTGGATAAGTACCTTCACTCACGACCAGATAGTGTTTATCTATTACTCTGAGCATCCTGGTAAAAACTGCTTTAAAAATGCAATGTACTGAGGCTAATAACGTCACTGGCAGAAAACCTTCCTTGTTGGGAAGCTTAATGTAGCTTCTTACTGTTCTCCTGAAGAACCTCTAGGCAAAATAAGGTAAGGTTTATAAATTTAAGTGTTAGTTTAGTAGAACCACATGTTAAAAAAACAAAATTCTTAAATCTTGAGGACACTAAGAGGTAAAATGCCTTTGCAGAATGAGAAAGCAAAGGGCAAATTTGAATATAAACAAATTAGCCTCCTGACTTTTTATTTCATGTTCACAACAACTACATATTTCTGTAGTGATGGTCATAAAATCACTTGATGGAATTTTGATATAAAGTACAGGAGAGCTTTCCCAGGAAAAAAGAACATAGCCACTTCATACTGTTTCTAGATTTTTCTTACTACCAAAAAGGGTAAATAAGAGTTTCATAACTCCATTTTCTGAATTTCTTTTATATCTAGAACAATTACATCATACCTTCCTGTTGTAGTGCCTAGGACAGCACCTGGAACATAGTAGGAGTCACAAAATACTGTCACTGGGATGAGCGGATGCTTTCTATGTTCTAATGCTTAATAAAATTCACCAGCCAAGGAAACAGTATGGTAAACATCACCAGACAGAGATTATAAATTATTTTTATGTTGCCAGGAAAATGTGTATTGATGATCTACAATGCATTCTGTGACAACTTTTAGCACAAATTGTAAGTTTTCTTTGACTTTCTGTTGTCAAGACTAATCACTATTAGATTTTTCCAAGTGTGATTTTAATTACAATCATTCACAACCAAGAAAAAGCAGAGATGAGTCTGACTCAAATACCTGTGACCTGAGTGAATGACATGTCCTATAAGGTGTGTGTGATAAATGACTGATGATAACTGAGAGGAAGCTACCTGGGGGTGGGTTCTTCATGGTTTCGGTGGGAACCTGGGCATTGGCCAGACCTGTGTTCAAAGCTGAGCCCAGATAACAGGTATCCGTAACGATTCTGAGCACATTCCTACCCTCTGGGGCTATTTCTCCACCTGCAGACTAGCATGGTTGTGAGGTTGATATATACAAAGTACCAAGCACAGCAGATGACCCATAGTCGGCAAGCCACACCAGGAACTAAGGGTACTAAAGTATCGAGAAATGACAGTTCCTCATGCAGATCTCATTTTATGTCAGAGACTAAGGTCAGCCAGCGCAGTTCAGGTGCATAACCAAGGAATACATTCTTATTTAACTGCTGCAAGGAGAAATTAGGCAGAGCAATAAATGGCAAAGAATAACAAAATAACATTAATTTCAAAAAATTCAGGGTGAAGTTCTCTACATAAATACAGAGAAAATGTCAAAATAGTAATGCATAATTCATAAAACTTTGCAGGCTGAAGATGCTCCACACATACTTTTAAAAGGAGCTGATACTTCGTTATTCGCTGAACCGGTTTAATAAGGTAGGAAGAGATGGAATTGGCTAATCCATGCCGTTGCTGTATCTCCTGCATAAAAAAACAAAACAAAACAAATCTTACCATAGGGGTATACTAATAAAAAATAGCTACGAGAGCACATTACTTTTCGAATACTGTACCTGACAAGTGCTTCATCCTGCTGAAATAATAAAGTTTCCTTTTCCTAAAAGGCTGTTAGAATATTAACAAAAACTTTGCTTCTAAAACTTTACTCTTGCATAGGAGAGAGGAAACTCTGGAAAGGGAAGGTCTTTGTGGGTAAAAGGGAGGATCTATATTGTTGGTCAGTGGCACACTTCACACGATTTTCAGATTTTCACTTTGCATTTCATAATTATGTCCCTTCCACCTGCAGTCCCCAACCCCTGGTCCACGTCCTGTTAAGGACCTGGCTGCAGAGCTCCGTGCCTCCCCCACCCCTTTTGTGGAGAAATTGTCTTCCATGAAACTTAGGAATGGGGGGGTCGTTGAGCAGTAGGCAAGTGAGCAAAGCTTCCTCTGCATTTACAGATGCTCCCCATCGCTGTATCACCGCCTGAGCTCTGCCTCCTCCCACCCCACCCCTGGTCTGTGGAAAAGTTATCTTCCATGAAACCAGTCTCTGTGCCAAAGAGGCTGGGGACCACTGCTTTACACACAATCATCTGCCGGCCTTTTGTATGCCTCACTGTGAAGGTGGGCACCCTGTCTGCACTGTCTGTCAGTCTAAGCTAAGCACCTATGACCAAGCTCAGAGTTAAATGAACACCTGACAGATGTTCAAAAATGTTTATAACCAGAAAGAAGTATAATCGAAGGGTAACAGGTGTCTTGGAGAATGGACTAAGTTATAAAGGAAAGACTCTTTAAAAAATAAAGCAACTGTACAATGAATATTAAAGGCATATAATTTGTGAAATCTCTCAGACAAGCATGATTTCTTTTATTGTTAAAGATGTTTTAGTTCACAATAATTTTTAAAATGGCTTTGATTCCAAACATTAAATGTGCCACATGCTCTCAATGCCTAGGCCTTAAGTAATACTAAGTCTGCATGCAGCCATGGTGTTGGGTTTCATCTAATGGCAAAGATCTAGGCTCACGTAAAATATTAAAAGAACAGGCCACACTGGGCTGGGAGCAGGCTTCACATTTACAAAGGCAGTGATGTATAATTACTGGTCATGGGAATGACAACTAAAATAGGGTCATCTCCAGGCAGGGCTTCATCTCACAGATAGAAATTAAAGTTCTTTTCTAATTTCCCAGACTTTCAGGTAAGAGCAGATTATCACACTTGTCCACACACACTTTACTGTGCACACATTTGACCAAGCTCTGGAAACCCAAAGAGCATTCTGTGTATCGCGTCATAAGGCTCCATCCCTTTTGTGCTAAATAACCTCCCTGCAGTATCTTCCCCCAAACAGATGACCTCTGTCTATGTTTACTCCGATGAGAAGGCGATTAATGAACCTTCTGATTAATCCTAGTTGTTACTCTGCTATTTGTAAAATTTTACTGGTAGGTCACTTTTGGAAATCCATAACATCATGAAATTAACACAGGAAAAATAAATAACATGATTCAAATTTATTTTTGTTATAGAGGGGGAAAAAGCAGCTTAATTTAATAGTTTATATGTTCTGTGTACAATACGACATGTAAAAAATTAATGACTGAATGTAAAAAGTAATGATATATACACACAAATGTATATACATATTAAACAGAGGTACACATTAAAATCTGAATTTCTTATATATAAGAATATATATGATATAAGATATAATATATAAGATACAAGGCTTCCAGTACTTGAATAGGATCTTTTAAAAACAGAAGAAAATATAAAACCATCCCAACATAAACATGATAAAAATGAAAATAAAACAACTAGCACCACCATTTGGGTGAAAGTTATGAGTAATGTTGCATTTTATATACATAACGTGGAAAATTTCACGGCTTCTTTAGAAATCTATTACTTACATCAAAGTAGGACCCTGCATGTTCCAAAATCAGCTGAGTAGAATCAGGCTTATTTTTGCAATATGTGACATACATCTGAAACTTGTCTGCCTATATTCAAAAATAAATCAATAAATAAAAATTAGAATATCTCATTCAAACTGCAACAAATATGATAAACTTTTATATAGGAAAGAAGCTGTGTGGATAAAACAAATTTAAGCCTCAAATATAAGAAATCCTACTTTAAAAAGAAGCTACTGAATAAGAAACACATCCTCCTGATACCACGTCCCTCCAAAAGCCTTCCCTACGCAGCAAGTTGGGGCTGGGGACCTGCCGTCTCTCTTCCCACAGCCGTGCGTGCAAACCTTGGCTGCAGGCTTTTGACAGCATGACCCTATGAGCCCTGGTTCGCCTGTCTGCCTCCCCTCCAGACTGGACAATCCCCGATCAGCACCGCACGCTCATCTATCAGGGAATCCCCAGGGTCAGGGAGAGCCCCAATACACTAAATATTCTATTTCAAACCATCTCTGCTGCCACTGAACAACTCATTCCATAATAACTACTAGCAATTCTAGTTATGTAGAATGTAATTCTTTGAGGTAAAGTCCATTTCTCTGCATGTACGGATACCAGCAGAAGATGGTGACTTGAAAGAAACGAACGACATCCCTTCTAACTTACTCAATGCCACCGAATACCTGAGAACAAGTAGCTGAGGTTTCCTTACCCATGTAACAAAGCAATGTCCAACATCCTCTGGCAACTGTTCATATTTTTCCAGCTCCTTTAGGAATATACTGCGGGGAATGAAAATGTTATCATATTATGAAGGTTTTTAAAAACATTTTACTAGTGGGATATGCTAGGAATTGAAAACTGTGTGCCCGCTGGATTTTAAGAATTAACAAAATGTATAGCTCTTAACTAGAAGCAGCTAACCAGTTTAGCCTTCAAACCTTTCCTAACAGGAATTTTAACCTAGCAGCTTACTTCTGGGAAAATGCTAGTGGTTAGGTAGCTAAGGATAAAATTGAGGGACATAAATGTTCACTGGAAAAACCCATTTGGCATTTTTGTGCCTTCTGCTGGGGCAGGGCCAGGGGAGCAAGGAGACCCCACTAGCTCAGGCCGTGGTGTCATCTCACCACAGGCAGTGGGCTGCACAGACCCCACCTAAAGAACTGCTGCTGCCGCTGCTTTTTTAAGATATTAAAAATAAAATCACGCACCTCCTGTGGCCAGTGGAAAGTACATTTTATTTGTTCAGACTACATATCTGTTCCTTCCTCAGTCCTTCCCTCCCTCTTATTCATAAAAGACCAAACAAACAACACAGGCCAGCTGTCCCGCGGGGGCTCTGCTGTCTTTTAACCCTCAGAAGCAACTCAGGCAGCAGCTGATGACTTGGCTGGAAAGAAGTTGGGGTCCCACAAAAACATTTCCACAGCTTTCCTAATCTTATTTCTGTAGAAAATCGGTACAAATATAAAGTTGAGGTTATTAAAAGGGTCTCTAGAATGTCAGTCCTTTTGTAGAAAGGCTGAGAGACTTAATTCAAATTACAACAAAATCACTGAGACCTGCTTTAATTTAACCGGAAACTTTTATTTCTTACGAAACCTCAGCACGGTATCTAGATTTCACGAGTTAACTACTCCCCAAAGATAAGGCCACTCACTTATTATGAAACTCATAGATTTCCTGCATGTTTCCGAAGATGATGAGCTCTTTGTTCACGATGCCGGGCGGGATCTCCTCCACACCGCTCGTCATTTCCCACAGGTAGGTCTGGCCGGAGGGGAACAGAGGGATTAGACAAAATCAACACCAAATTTCCAAGAAATAGTTACTCCTGACATCTGTAAATAAACACATTCTCAGGATTAATGTATGAATGAAAACATAATTGAGGAATGAATGGAACCTTTTACAAAACATGAAAAACCCTTCTAAAAAAGCCCTTCAGCTGCTGTTAATACTTGAGAGAAGGGTTCCTACAACACCTTCTAGTTTACCTCTAAACATATTCCCAGCTTCAGACTTTGGAGTTAACCTACTCCACACGGTACAACAAATATCCATGACACTACTGAGTATAAGTTGCCAATCAAAACCAGTAGGCACATTTCTCTGGAGCTGCTGTAAAATTCTGCACAAAGAGAATGTCAGTCGGGCCATCATGTGATAAATGGAACGCGAGGATTAATGCTGTATCATCTCTGTCATGAGTGGAAAACAAGCCTGGAACTCCACAGAAGTGCAGAAACATGAAACGGGCCGCTTAAGCACACTTTAAATTTCAAAAAATAACCAAAAAATTGCGATTACTCCAAGAACTACCAATAGGTGAGAATAACGTAGCAAGGTTATACTCAGTATAAACAAACAAACAAAACTTACTTACATCCATACACTCCCGGAGGTCTCTTACGTAAGCCTTTTCTGTTTGAATTAGCTCAGCCATTATGAACCTTAAACAGAGGAAGACAATGAGCAGAGTGTGGTTCACAGTCAGGAAGCGTGTTTAGTTCACTCTCCACTTTTATGAATTTATGGAAGAATAAAGAGGGTCTAAAAGTTGTGGTCCTAAAGTAATGGTTTTGGAGAGGTACATCAAGAATAGACAGAACCATAGTATCCAGCCTCTAATTCAAAGGAAAAAAAAGATTTTTGAAAATATTTTACTGAGACACCTATAGATCAGGTTTCTCAACTCGGCTCTCCTGACATTCTGGGCCGGATGACTCTTTGTTGTTGGGCTGTCCTCTGCATTGCAGCAGGCTCAGCAGCCTCCCTGGTCTCCACCCACTAGATGCCAGCAGCACCCTCCTCTCCCCTTCCCCACTGTGTGACGACCAAATGTCTCCTCACATTGCCCAGTGTCCCCAGGGGGACAAAGTTGCTCCTAGTCGAGAACCACTGGGTTAGAGTAATCTTTTGTCTTTCTTTACATATAGTAGAGTTTACTCACCGGCAACTTCAAAGCACCTAAATTTGTGTTATTAATTTTTCTCTCCTTAGTATTACTACCTAACAATAACAATTTGTTGCCTTCATATGAAACAAAGGCACAAGGATAAAAACATCACACTGTTTCTAAACTAGGTGATAAGGGGATAGAAACCACAGTGAAATCTATGCTGAATAAAGTAAGTACACTCAGAGCAACAAAGTCTCAGTGCTGTTTGATTTCTAAGCACACATAATTTTCTGTTTAAATGACCTTTTCTTCACTTTTTCAATGACTCTTGGTAGACTCTTAAAGACAGGCTTACTCTTTCCTGCGGGCAGATTTCCTCTTTTCTTCATTAAGTTCATGAGCAGCATCTCGAAGTTTCACCTCTGACCCAGGGATACTGGCCGGAATGATATCTAGCTGAAGACTTTTACTCTGTGGAATAATTAATTAAATCAGTAAAGAGGGAAATCAGGAAGAAGACCATGACTTACTCAGTTTGTACAAGGCAATTTACCGATTTGTTGGAGTCCGAAGAAATCCCCAGGGCCTTCTCCAAAGAGGTTCTGTACTTCTCCATCCGCAGAGAGAAATCTCTGTACCTCTTATCCACCGCAGTAACACATTTTTTTATCTCTGCTGCATGGGCATGCCCTTTTTCACAAAAGCCATCAGCCAGCTGTATCAATAGCTTTACTCTCTCTTTGGTTTGCTGCAAAAACAACAGGAAAGTATTGTGAAGCAAATGAACCCAACTGCCAGAAACCCGAAACAGTGGTGACTTGCCTACAACTCTGAGTTCTCACAGGGAGAAACTGGCTGGTGGTAGGAACTTAGGCTATTGCCCCAAGTCCATCCAATCCGCCTCCCTGATTCTAGACTAGCCGTCTCTCCTCAGCTCTTCCACACTGAATGGCACTTTCGAAACTCAAAGAAAAAATCCAGATTATCTTTCAACAATAATCCAGATTATCTTTCACCTCGTGGGTGCTGAGGAAGAGCCTGCAGAATGAATGGAAGGAGGAACACTCACTCAGGAGGTTCTCTCCACCTCTGTCCCTCTCCTGCTGAACACACATGTGCTTGTGCCAGAGGAGCTGTGCTGACCGCGTCTCCCTTGCTTTATGCACCAGTTTATCCCAAGTGCCTGGTTAGACCCTCGGCCCTTTCAGAGCAAGTGGCCGTGTGACCTTCCGGTTTTCCCGGAGCGAAGGCTGTGCCCACGGCAGGCATCCAACAAAACTGGCGAAGCCCCTCACAACACGTTCACTTCTCCTCTTAACTCTCAGGAGATATGGAGGAAAATTCACTAGTCAGGAAGTCATCTTCACGGAGGTATTTTAAATTTTGTTCCTCTTTGAGAACTCTCTCTTTCAGAAGAAGATTATTTCATTTGATGTGTACATAGAAAAGATCTTTCACTAAGTATACTTTATTACTCTTCATAAAGGTAAAGATAGCCATAAAATAACAGTTATAGATACTATATGGCAATTTGAATCAACTCTGATTTCTCAGCAGATCTTTCTCTTCACATCCATTTCATTGATTATTATTACTAATTATTGTTATTAATACTACTATGCTCCTTTCGACATTCCCCTAGCATTTTCAAAGAAGTAAGTTACTCCTCTGCTATGGAACCTGTTTTTCTCAGTTAAGCTTTAACTAGTAAATCTTTTTGACAAATATTTAGGAAACTCACTTTAAAATCCCCCAAAGGAAGAAGGTCAGAGCTCAAAACGCAGATAAATCACCTTAGTTTATAAAATGAAAGTTTTCAGCCAGAATTCCCTGGGCAACCTGTGAAGCCAGCTGTCAAGATACTTCAGACACAAATACCCGCAGGACCCACCGAGCTGCCAGCTCAGCAGCTGCCGGCTCCAGGTTGGAGCCCGCCTTGGGTCCTGTGCACGGGCACTTCTGCCTGGAATGCTCTTCCCCTAGATGTCTCCACGGCTCCTTCACATCTCTGCTCAGATAAAGGCCACCTTCTCAATGGGCTTCCAACAGGCCCTCTCGGACCACCTAGAAACTGCAGCTGGCCTCCCTGCCCGACTGCTCTTCTGCTCTGGTTTCTCCCACCGCACACACCACCTTCTAACAGAGGGTGCAATGTATTTGTCAGGGTCATTGCCTGTCTCGATCCTGTGAGAATGTCACCTCCACAGGCCAGGGATATTTGCTTGTGTGGCTTCATGACATCTCTTCCACTGTCACCCAATGCCATCTGTGGGGGGCACTGTAAACTACGTGTATGCATATCTTTAAGAGATTAAGAAAGCTATTTAGTGTTTAAAGTCCTGGGACACAGAAATGAAGACAAAAAAGACAAGCTGCTTGCCTGCATTAAAAAAGGAAACAAAAACACCAAGAAGCTAAAGAAATATTTCTATACACACATCACAAAATATACCAGTTGCTGCATATACCACCAAGAGACCGATACGGATTACACGACACTATGTACAACATGAACGATTTCCTCCAAGTGAAGCCTAGTAGATTGATACAACTTCGGTGCATAAGCTTCATTGAAGCAAAAAATGCTAATCAGATAGTCAAAAGGCTTCTCAAAGAGGCCTTCTCTGGCTCTGTCAAAGACTGCAATCCTCTCTGCCCCCGTGGCTTTGTTTTTTTCTCTTCTTACTTAGAGATAGAGTGTGTGTGGGGGGGCTGCATGCTCCCCATTTATCATGTTGTCTGTGTCTCTAACTGGAATGTGCAATCCATGAGCCCAGTAGTTCCTGGCACACAGTAGGGGCACAGTAAATAATTGTTGAATGATAAATGGCGATAAAAATTAAGTACAACAAATCTGCTAATCCATGAAAATTTCATACCTCGGTGTATTTTTATTAGTATTTTAAAAATACATTGACAGGATTCAAAAAAAGAGTTTAAAAAGATACAAAGTGAAAACTCTTCTTACCCCACCTTCCACTGTCACCAGCCCCACTGGGGATCACTCCAGAGATGTTTTATACGGATGAACCACCAAGTGCATGCATGTGTATATGTATTTTTTTCCCTCTCACCTAACAGGTACAATGCACACTATCTGGGGGGTGGGCACACTTATAACTTTGACTCACTGTACAAAAGTAATTCACGTAACCAAAATGTTTGTACCCCTGTAATATTTTGAAATTAAAAAGAAAAGAAAAACAAAAATAGAGGTGCTTCTGAAAATATACAAAGGATACAGACTCAAAAACTTTGAGAAACAAAACATCACAGGTTGACAAGGTAACCCTAAAAGAGTCTCAAAACTGTTTTGAGCTAAAAGAAGGAAGCAGTCTCTGCAGGTATGTGCTTTAATTGGGAAAACATTCATGTCAATATGTGGATTCTTATATTATTTCCTTAAAAGTTCATATTTACTCACATATGCCATAAAGATTTAATTGTGTTTAATTAAGTATTTAATTCTATTTTGATTTTCAGGAGAAAAGTGAAAATGCCTCCAGTTTTTTAAGCCTATGAACACCCATTAACAGAGATGCTGACATAAACTCTGCTGATCATAAAACACAGACAACCTCATGGCAGGACTGAGTGCAAGCAACACCACTGGAATATCTTCCACCAACTAAAGACAAGGAAAGACAACACCCACCAAATACACAAAATTCAAGTCGATAATACCCAATAGTGTTTCACAAAAATAGCAAGTAGTCAGAAAATACCTTAGTAAAGAAAGCAAGAGAGAAAAGAGAGCAAGGGAATAATGAAAAGAACAAAGAAGAATGAAAGGAAAGAGAGGGAGGTGCCTGCAGATACCAAAGGGACAGACGGGCACAGATGGGGGAGGGATGAGGACAGCGAGGGGACAGGTGTGAAGGAAGGTAAGAAGTGCCACCCAAGTGAACATGCAACAACCTACTGGCTCACCCAGTCTCTCCAATTCCGTGAGTTATTACTTAAATGATATTTTTGAGAAATCCCTCATTTTCCTGCAGTATCCCATTTTAGATTGTTTTGGGAAAAGCCAGGTTGACTTATGGGCCACTGAACAGAAGTCCAGCACCAATCTGGACTTACCTTGGCAGTTATCTGAAACTCCTCGTGTTCTTTCAGTAGCTCCTGGGTGTGCTGTATACTTGAACCTGTCGAGGTATGTGTGGACAGGTAGAACTCCCCATTGTCATGGATCCATTCTAAGGCCTGGAGAGGGAAGGAATGAAACAATGTTCCTGGGCTGAACATCTGTGAGAGACGTTTAATTCCCGAGTACCTCGTCTAAATGTCAAATCACAAGACAAGGTTGGCACACATCAAGAAACACTCCCTCGAAGAGAGACAAGTTTCTGAAATGAGTATCAGTTCTAAAATTTTTTTTTAAAAAAAGACATTCTAGAAAGTTATAATCTTGTCACTTATGTAGCAACAATAAAAAGTTCAACAGTTTCTTATAACCATGAACCTAAAGGCACAGTAAAAGCACAATAAAAGAAACCACAGCTAAGATCCTTTTTTTAAAGAATCCTGAGAAGATGTGGGTTAAAGGGGTGGCATGAAAGTCTCACACGGCTAAATATCCAGACATTCATGTTACCAAAATTTTAGAGCCTTACTGGAGTATTATAATTCAAAAAAGAACTAGAAAGCATATGTATATTTCCAGCTCTCAACTCTACAACTTTAGGTCTTTCTTCCTATTCCTGTGTCCAGCTGGAGCACCCGGGTATGTACCCACTTCACATGCTTTTTGAGGAGCTCCTGCAGAGGACCCTTCCACATTCTGCATAAATTGCCACTGGGAAGACACGGGCAGAGACAGGACTTAGCCCTTCTAGCTGGAAGAGAGAAATGACCCCACCTGGGGAGAAGAGAACCAGCTAGGTTTAGACTACAACACAATGACAGCTCTAAGTCATATATTGTCTCAAGTGTTTAGGGGCAGCCTTTTTTTTCTTCTATTTTTATACATTTGAAGTGAAATCAGACTTATTTAAACATGCACCCGTAAAAAGGCCATGCTAAGGAAAAGCAGCATAAAGAAGTGGAGGGTTTACATTTGCCTTTGTAATCTCTCAGTTACTCACTATGATCTGCTGGTCTTGGGACAGAAACATTGGCTGTCTCTACTATATACATCACAGCATCTGTGGCATTTTAGCAGGAAAAAATGCAAAGGAAACCTCAACTACTACGAATGGCCGAGTCAGGGCTCCAGACCCATGGCCCAGGAACCCAGACCATCCAACCCTGGGGACCTCTACAGTCTGGCACAGGCTGCCCACTTTGAGACTAGTATCAGCAAACTGGAACAAAAATCTGCTCCCTAAGTGGGAAACCTACGCTGAGGAAAATCTAATTTTTCTTGAGCTAAAAAGATTTTATGGGATGCCTACTCCCAGGCGTACACTAAGTTGCGAAGTGGATTCAGAAGACAGTCTAGGTCTGAGTCAAGGTCAGGATGTGTGTCAACACTGACCAACAACATAGAAGGGCCCTGGGGGACTCAGAGGTCATTCACGCAGAGGACACGAGATGGCACACACCCAGCACCCGGCCTGGGGCCAGGCCACACGCAGGTGTTTGGGGAACGTGCCTTCTCTTGTTTCCCTCCCAATCCCCGAATTCAAGGTGAAGAGTTTATGGATTATTATGCTACCATCAAGGCCAGAAAGAAGTGATAAAAATCTTAATGCTTAAGACAGGGGTCACTCGGATTTTACACTAAAATGATCTCATGACTGATGATATAGGCAGCAGCACTTTATCCCAAAACAGCTTAAGAAGGGGGATATTCTGAATGTATCCCGATGCGTGAACATTTATTAACTATGCTAAATTATTAGAAATTCTGTCACATTTCTTAATTTTAGCTTGATTTACCTGAAAAATAAAACTTTGTCTTGAAAATATAAATACAGCAATATGAAAAGCCACCTATCATATTTACACAAGCACAGAACCAAGATTCCACAATGATTTTCAGTCCTCACCATAATGACTGTTTGCACGTGGCCGACTGAAATGCGAGGTAAGGGAGGTGGGGGAAGCTGAGCGGTGCGCTCGCCAAGGGCTGAGATCGCCCTCTTCCCAGTGACATACTTCTACCAGGCTGAGGGGTTTTCAGGGCTTTCTTTTTAAAACAAACTGTTAGTTAAAAGGCAGTACTGTCTGCCATTCGACAGGGGTGTCTGAGGTGGTGGAAACGTCAAGCCCTGCCTCCCTGCCAACGGAAGGTGAGCACGGCGGAGCGTGCCCGGCACCAGGCGTGTGCTGACCTGCTTGGCGCTCCGCTCGAAGACCACGTACTGCTGACACTGGTCCAGCCGTCTCTTCCTCATGGTCCAATAATGCAATACCCTGTTCTCCCGCTGGAAGAGCTCATTCAAGATATCTGAGAGAAAAAAGGAAAAGATGTGTGTTGGTGCTTGCAACCAATTAAAACACCTAAAAAATCCTGTGCATTTTTTTTCAGATTTTTATGCAAATGTTGTAGCAAGGCAGAACGTTAAATGAAGAACCACACTGCTTTCCTGTCCGAGGTTCTCCATAAAAATGTCCACCAGACCTCTCTTCATTGCCTCATTGTGATTTATTACATTATAATAAAGAGATCACTGGAAACTTAAGGTTGGTCTGTATGTAATACCTCAAGTTAGCTGGATTAGTAGGATACGTACATTTTATCTCCTGCTGGGGCAATGTGACAATGGCTAAAAAAACACCAGCATTAGATACTTTGTTCGAGACCATTAAAACCTTCCTATAGATAGACTTTCATATATATTAAAGGTTAGGTTAAAATGGAGTACTAAAAGAAAACAAAGGTGTTTTTTAAAAAAATAACCAAAAATGAAACCATAAACCCTTAGGAGAGGAAGGGATGGAAGTAGGGAAGCAGAGAAGCATGAAGCCAGAAAGGCAAATAAATAAATAAAACTTATTACACAAAGATTTAAAATGTCATAACCAAATAATAACCACCATAAAATATTATACGAAAAAATTTAAAGATTGGGAACATATAAAACACAGATGTTATTTACTTAACAGTCAACAGAAAAAAGAACAATCCATTAGAAAAATGAGCAAAGCATATGAAATAGCAGCTCACGGTTTTTAAAATATGGTCAATAAATACACAGAAACATGTTTAGCCTCATTCAAACAATGAGACCATCTTTTGCTGTCCTCCTGGCAAAGACAGATACTATCCAATGCTGGAAAAGCTGAGGGAAACAGGTGATTATGATCCTGTATGACTGAGGGAGAAAACCTGAGAACGACTCTCCCAGAGGGCAACGCGGCAGTCGGTAATGACACTGAAAATGTGTGTGCCTTTGAACTAGGAACTCGTCTTTCAGGCCAACGGTGCTCACACCAGCACTCAATGCTATGTGCGCTAAGACGTTCAAACACCGACTCGCCGGCCAGAACAGTGGAAAACTGGCAGCAGTGTATGACCTGCTAACTGGGGGACAGGTCAAATTGATTACAGAAATGCTATATTGGACATTAAACTGAAGACAGCAGATCTTAAATTCTGACGTACAAAGATGAGTAAGAGATATTATTAAGTAAAAGAAGCAAGGTGCAAGGGAATATAGTCCCATTTTTGTAAAAAATTAAAAAGAGGGATGGGTGAGTGGAATATACATGTTTACATTTCTCTACACATTTACATGTATATACATACACAGGATGCACAAAAGTCTTGGCGGTGGTTACCAGTGGCAAAGGAATTAGGTTAACGTATATATATGTGTACAATTTTTGGATTTTTTTTTTACAATAAGTATATTTTACTCTATAAGTTTATGAAACAAACCACCAACTTAGGAAAAAAATTCCCAAGACTGCAACTGCAAATCACATAAGTGGTCCTCAGAATACTATTTTAGTATATTGGAAAAACCTTAAAAACAGGAAGTTTCCCACAAATATTTATTGAGCTCCTGGCAGGCTGTGTACTTGAGAAACAAAAGAATGGCATTTACACACCAGCTCAGTGAACGTGTTTTATTATCTTTACTCCACTGAAAGATGAACTAGTTTAATGAAAAAAATTAGGACACAAACATTTGAAATCTGTCAAAAAATTAAGCTACCACTTAAATGAGAATATCACACATGAACATGAATATGAACCGATGGGTTTTTGCAGTCTTTTCATTTCCATAGTCTCTGCCCGGGCCAGCAGTAATTTTTGGCAAGCGAACAGCAGACAGAGTGGTAACCGCCTCCTGGACATGGGGCCTTTTCGGCCTCCGAGGGACCCTCTGACCATGTGGTCTGACTCCTTGCCTGTGCCTTGGGGTTATTCTGTCTTTTCTGTCACTGTCGCACTTACATAGATTTACTGCACTGTCTTGAGCATGATGAACCTTTCACGTGACCCCAAGTAGACTGTGAGAGAAACAGAACATCTCTATTTTAATCCTCCCCACATCCAGCGCTACGACATACAACAGCGAGTGCATGATGAGCATCTAGAGAGTGAATAAATGAAACATACCCTCCTCTTGCCCACAAATACACGTGCCAAACTATTAATAACACAACCTAGAAAAGACCATAACATCTTTGATCAGAGAAAACAGAATACAACCAACAAACAAAAGCGATATGGAGAGGTGGGAGAAAGGAAATTATTTTTATAGAAAATGAGCCAAGTAAACTGTTTATCAGTGCAAATAACTTGCTGGCAATAAAGACTTTTCATGCAGAAAAATGGTTGTTTTTGCTAGTTGCTCATTTTCCCAGAAGAAAAGCCCTACGATTAATAAATGTAAGTCTCACTGACAGAACTGAGAGGACTTGCTCGTCTGATAGAAAATTATTCTGTGACAACAGAGGAATCAGACGAACAGAGAGTAGAATGTAACATAGAAAGTTTTTGCCAGTAATACTGTTTTAAAAAATGTGTGATGAATCATGTGTTAACTGATTATCACAATTTTTTTCCTATAAAACTCAACTGAGGCTGTGTGACACTGGTCAAGGTAGTTATTTACTCTGTACCCTACTTTCCTCATCTGTTCACCTTTCTGTCCACACCAAGCCTGGTAGTTACGTGTAGTATACACTTTCCCAGACCTTTTTCTATGCATTTACATACAGATATGCAAACATGGTCGTACAGATTTTTATACTGAAATGATATTAAAGTATATAATATTATTTTGCAATTTGTTTTTATTAATTAACCATGCCTTAGGTATCAAAAATTGATAACGCTTTACAGCAATAATATTGGTACATGATTTCTTGATTTGAACTTTTAAAAATATTTTGCCTATAGATAACTCTGGTTTTCATTTTTTTCCTATTTATAATATTTTTACTCACTTTAACAAAATACCCAATGGCAATAAATAACATTCTGAATCTACATTTTCTGTTTACATTCACCAATTTATTCAGTAATTATGAGCCTATAAGTTTGCTTAACACTTTATTATTAAACTAAGATAATTACGAGGACTTCATTAACATGAAATGTACATTTAAAATGAAACCCTAGATCCAGAGTCTAGGACACGTCAAGTCGAGCTCCCTCGCTGCTCACTAGACACCCTGACCTGCCGAGCCCCAGCTACACTCACTTTTTACTTGCTGTTCAGGAGCTTTGATGTGCGTCACCATGCCTGGCATGTTCACGCTGTTCCTGTGCAGGTACTTCAGGAAGACGTCTGCATTCCTCCTAGCAAGAGTGCAAGCCTGCGAAGTAATGGAGAGCAAAGCGTTGTTAACTTGACTTACACAAACACGTATTTTGAGTATACGGGGATGACAATGTCACACGGCTCACATATGTCTTTACCTAAAACAGTTATCTGGCCAACTTGTGGTTTGGAAAATGCAAAGGTTAAATACTATTTCAGTTACAAAAGAATCTCTTTGTCCTGAAGCCCGTGCTCTGAAGACGCCAGCTGCTGTGTTATAAGCTTCTCTATGAGGAGGCCCATGGGACACAGGAGACTGAGGGCAGCCACTGGCCTAAGGCCGAGAGGAAGGGAAGCCCTGCCACAGTCGATCCTTGAGGGGATGGCATCCCCAGGCAGCACCTGGGCCTCAGCTATGAGATCCCTGAGCCACAGGACCCACCTAAGCTGTACCTGGATTTCTACATAAAGGGTAGATAGTAAATACTTTCAGCTTTGGGGGTCATACAGTCTCTGTTTTGCCATCACAAGTCCTCAAGCCAATCACTGTAGATGAAACAGCCATAGATGATATGCAAATGAACAGACGTGGCAGCACTGAGCCCTCAGTTCGTAGTTCCCAACCCTGATTTAAGCCAATGAGTTTGGGGTAGTTTGTTACGTGGTGCTATGGTAGTAACAGGTAACTGATATTACCTGTTTATGTAGTAGGATAAACCAAGTAAGTAATTTCATCAGTATATTAAAAAAAATAGGGTTTTATATAAGAGAAAAGAATACAAATATAAAATGAAAAAGTTAAGGAAAAAATCCTTAATTGTATTCGAATTGGAACTATCTTGTACATTTCCTGTCTCAGATCTGGAATCAGTCTTTTCTGCAAGGAGTCCTAGCGGTAAATGGTCGCTGGAGACCATAATCTGGGAACTAGGGATGCTCAGTGCTATTGGGGTGTCATTGTTTCTAGGCTTTTTCAGTCTAGGGTATAATTTTTTTTAATTAAGAGAAAAATACATCACAAGTCTCTACTGATCCTGGCACTTCAAGTTGTGATACCAAACAGCAAGGAAAATGCCAAAGACCACTAGGATTACGTCTAAAGGACATCTTAGCAACCTGACGTGAAGGGGCCCCTACGGACGAGACAAGGAGAACATTAACAGATAAATGACTGATTGCCTGAAACACACCAAATACATTGAAATCCATGATGAGACTGCAACAAAGTCATACATAAAGGTTGCTGTGGCAATAATGCATTATCCTGAAAATAGCAAATAAAAAGATCAAGCATTTACTCTGCTTTTTCTGTACAAACTCTATTTTAGACTAACCAAGTAGTTGAAGAAATAATTCCGGCCAACTGAGGCCAAAGGAATGACAGAATTAGAATATTACCATTTGCAACTCCTAATGAAACAATACCATCACTGGCTGCTAAACCCAGCAGGCAAAAACATGGTGGGGAAATACACAGGGATGAATGGGACACCCCCCATGTGAACCACCGACACATCCTCGTATCACAGAGATAAAAAAGAGAACCAGATGTTATGTGCCCGCCCTCTGAGGTAGTGCAAGCACGGGTAGCAAGGCATTCTAAGCTCACCACCACCACACACATATACACACACCGCATACATACCACCACACACACACGCTCACACCTGACTCTGACCAAGCCTCTCAATCTAACAGAAATTTAGAAGACTGCAAATGGTGCTAAATGACTCCACAGGTTGCAATTAGCAAAGTCCAGAATGGGAGAAATTTCATTGTATCAATAATCTATTTCTTCAATTAATAAACAGTAATGAAAAGAGGGGTGCTGTTTAGATTAAAAGTGATTCACAAGCCACACCAACCAAATCAATATGTGGATCTTGTTTGAATCCTGATTAAAACCACATGTAAAAAGACATTTATAGGACAACCAGAAAAATTTTAACAATGCTAGACTTCAGATAATATTAAAGAATTACTATTAATTTTAAAGATATGATAATGGTATTGTGGTTATGTTTCAGAAAGGGAGAATTTAATGTTTAGATATATACTACAATATTTACAAATAAAATTATATGATATCTAAAATTTAAAATAATCCACTGAAGGTGGGCATATGCCCATATGTTGATAATCACTGAAGCTGGGTGAGAGTTCATTATGAATTCTCTCTACTTTGCATATATCCTTAAATTTCTATAATAAACTTTTAAAATATCCTATACACAAACACTACAAAATTATGGTTGAACAAAGGAATCCAAACAGGCTTGTGATTATAGATGCCCCTTGACTTACAATGAGGTTACATCACAATAAATTCATCATAAGTTGAAAATATCATAAGTCAAAAATACATTTAATATGCTTGATCTACTCAGCATCATAGTCTAGCCTAGCCCATCTTAAATATGCTCAGAACATATACATTAGCCCAGAGTTGGGCAAAATCAGTTAACACAAAGGCAATTTTATAATAAAGTGCTGAATATCTCATGTAATTTATTGAATAATGTACTGAAAGTGAAAGAAAGGATGGGCGTATGGGTCCTTGAAATAAAGTTTCTACTGAATGTGAACTGCTTTCACACTATTGTAAAGTTGAAAAATCTTAAGTCAAACCATCATAAGTCAGGGACCATCTATATTTTTGTTTAGTAATTTTACCTAAATTATCTTTCTTCATTACACTAGCTTTGTAGTATTCATTTTTCTTTTATCCTAAATAGATTCCTGAAAAAGACAAATTATAATGATTCCCACTCAAAATCCTAACGGTGGTGGGCATTTAGGAAACTTCAGTAGCAGTAACAAGTTGGAGGCAGGAGTTTCAAGGTCTTGTCTGACACAGTTACAGTTGGTGACTGTGGAAACAACACTGCTTTCTCATCTTGACTTACTTAAAAAGTTACCAGATATAATTTTCAAAGTTACAATTTATTTTCCAAGACTAAACAACTCCCTCTGTCAGATGATCAACTTCAGAAACAAAACAAAAATCATTCAACATCACAGGAAATGGTGTGTGTGGGGGGGGCAGGGGGTCAGAATGCTCAAGCAATGATTGAAAATGAGCTTCATAAAGCAACGAGGAAAAGTAAACACCACACCTATCTTAACAGGTCTGAGTGGTGATAACAAGCAGAATCCCCGAAATTCTCCAAGAATGCAACACGGAAGCACTCAGTGTCAAATGTTTCTAAACATAGTGACCACTTTAAAAATCTAATTCTTTCAAAGCACATCTGTGACTTACGTGTAACGAAGGTGACATATTATAAAAATACGACAAAGCAGTCTTGAAAAATTCCTTAAGCTTGTCGGAGAGAAAACTCCCAGTGTGGTCTGCATGGGATCAAATTTCTCTCATGGGAGGTGTTTCCCGAGTAGGTACTCGTGACTGATGCAGTAAGCCACGAGGCTTTGTGTCTACTCCACACTGTGCTTACACCTCTTCTGAGATACGATCTTTATTCCAAAGGCTGAACTTCCAAAGGAGGATTATTTTAAGCTATAGGCATTACGTTTCACCAAATCGGTTAATCAGTCAACCAATCACCCTCTCTGTCCCCAGCATCATTTGGTATTGTGACTTCTAACCAATCCTTATCCACAGAGATTTCTAGCTCTTCCTCCTTGAAAACCAGAAAGTGTAATTCATACATGAGAAAGAGTTTAAGGTTTTCTTTCTTCAACTAACTTCCTGCCGACGCAGCATTGCCCCAATCACTTTCCACACAAGGTGAGAGCCGTGGGGTGTGTGTGGGGTTCCCTTGGAAGGCCCGGCCGTTGCCCGCGGCGGGGGCACCCAGGAGCGGGGCAGCCTGCACTGTTCAGTGGGGCACCAGTGCCCACAAAGCCAGCCCCGTACCTTCAGGAACGCTTCCTTTTGCTCGAGGTGCTTGCTGATCATCGGGGTGACGTGGTCCGTCTCAGAATTGGGGCCCAGCTTGTCGGCTCCACCACACCAGTCTTCTTCTCGCTTGTACTCTTGCTCCAGGCTCTCGAGGACACTGCACACCTGTGGGCAGGAGAAAGTTCCAGGCTCAGATGTGCATCCGCCGTCACCGACTGGCATCTTTGGGGAGCACTTTCAATCCGGCTCTGGGGATGAAAGTGCTGCCGGGAGGACCCAGACCATGAGGAGGAGCCACGGGCTCCGTCTGACTTGAGGACAAATACAGGGCTGAAAGCAGGTGGGTCTTTCAGAACAAGAACTACTCCAAAGCTGAACCTCCTGCCTCTCTCTGACGTGTTTTAGGCCACACATTTAAATAAGCAGAAAACAGGTGTGGTCTCAGCTACCTTCCCACTTACCATCCTTTGATACCTAAGGTAAGCAGGAATAATCTTAATTCCAGAATGTCTTTTCCTTGCTTGACTTGCAACGGACTCGTTCCACAATAACTGACACGTTATTAATGACTGAGCTGTCCAATAAAATTAACCTCAAGATAAAATGTCAGTGGGGAGCCCAAGGAAGGGAGCGCTGCCCTGACCTGCTCTGACGTTTTGTAGAAGGCGACGGAGGCGTTGACGAGCTTGAGGCGGTCCTCCATCTTCAGCATGAGCTGCTGCCAGTGCGAGGCCACCTTCTCCGCGCAGTCTCGGATCATGTCCATGTCGTAGTGATTGGCCTGCAGCATGGCCTCCGCCTTCTGCTGCACCTGCAGTGCACTCTGGTGTGTCTTCTAGTGACAGAAGGGCAGGGAAGGTTTACTTAACAGTGTGTCACCCACTGACTGGGAAGGAACAGGATGGCTACAGTTATTCTGCTCGTCGTGATGTTGTAGAAACAACTTCAGTTAACATTCACCAGGACGCTTCTAAAAGCACAGCAGATGGTTTAGTAAAAAAGTTTTTATGCTCAGCAACAACTAAATTTATATTTAAATCAGCTAATGAAGGGTGAAATACAGTAAGACTTCCCAGAATGGGTCTCAATTGTGGGGTTCTCAGCCTGAGAAACAGTAGCAAAGACCCTTAACAGCCAATGTCTTTTTTAAAAAGCCGTTGAAATGTTCCAAGTTTATTATTCCCATTGATCCTTCTTATAATAGCCACTGGAGGCAAATGAACAAGTGAAGAAAAGGTGGCCAGAGTGAATACTCTTTTTTTTTTTCTTTTAATTTTCACTTGCAACTTAACTTTGGACTCTAGTGAAAAGTTTTCAAGAACTACTAACTTTAAGAAGACAAGAAAAAATTAATGAAAAGCTAAGGATGAACCGGAGGTCCATGACATATGATAAATCTATGAAAATGGCCAGTGCAGTCCAGGGAGAGCTTTGCTCATCTATCCTCATTAGAAGACCCACGAGGGGCAGAGAGGTCAGGTTGTCTCCAGCGAAAAACTAGAGCTCTGGGTGGGGGCGGAGGATAGTCAGAGGAGCATAGGGGTCCCTGTGCACAACAGATTATTTTTTTAAAAAATAGCAAAATTTTGCATTTCACCCAAAAATATGTGAATTATCCCGTAAAATACTATAAACAATACAGTCTCAGCCTTTACCGAGACATAATGACTTAGTATTCGCAATTTAATTACTAGAAATCATTGGCACAGTGTACAGTTTTCAAAAGATGCCCGGAGTTTAAGCCTCAGGAAGAAATGTTAATGTGTGTCCATTGGCAACAAGCAGCTGAAAGTAAATTAACCCAGGGAATAAATTAGTGGTGACTTCTACAGCTTTCTTCTCTGGCTGACAATATGTATGCAAGCAGAGCAGGAAACAAGTTTTCTCTAATCAAATGCTCTTTTTCTCTTGACTTTACCTTGCGACCACCAATCAGAATTATGGCTCACGCTCCTCTACCCTGCAAAAAACCCTAAAAAAACAATTAGTCCACATCCTGAGGGTGAATTTGGGCAGGCCTGGAATTGGCCTGAGTCGTTCTGCCACAGCACTGACTCTCGTGTCAAGGTGGACAACACTGCTTTTAAGCAAGAGTGTGAGTTTTGTCATCAGCACTGTTTCCAGATCGACAGTAACTTCATGATGGTGAGATCCCCAGAGCACTATGCTTTATTGAGGTTGGCTATATAGTGGGAATGTGCCTAGGAGACCAGCAAGACATAAAACATCAGCTGAGACTCCAATCTAGGCTCCCTGGTTGTTCGAACGTTTTTTTTTTTTTTTTTTTTTTTTTTTTTTTGAGACAGAGTCTTGCTCTATTGCCCCGGCTAGAGTGCCATGGCATCAGCCTAGCTCACAGCAACCTCAGACTCTTGGGCTCGAGCGATCCTTCTGCCTCAGCCTCCCAAGTAGCTGGGACTACAGGCATGCACCACCATGCCCGGCTAATTTGTTTATATATATATATATATATACGTATATATTTAGTTGTCCAGCTAATTTCTTTCTATTTTTTAGTAGAGACGGGGTCTCGCTCTTGCTCAGGCTGATCTCGAACTCCTGACCTTGAGCGATCCACCCGCCTTGGCCTCCCAGAGTGCTAGGATTACAGGCGTGAGCCACCGTGCCCGGCCCGGAGGTGTTTCTGACTGGAGAAAGTGTGCCCTGCCAGGGACCGTAAAGTGGGAGAGCAACAGGAACCTTCCCCCACCACCGACCCGCTCCGGACCCCTGCTGTGAGGCCGCCTGGCTGGGGTGTGCGTCCTCACTCCACTGCAGCCGCCACACTGTTCCCTTCTCCTGCAATCTTTTGGGTCCCCTGAGTTTTCTGCACCAATCAAGCCCCATTTGGCTCCCAAGGTCAGTGCCATGTTAGGGGCTTTAGTACGTTTGCCCTGAGGACAGAAAGATCCAGCTCACAGAGACAGGACCAGGCATTCTTACCTCGATGGCATGCTGGAACTGCTCGTGCTCTCTCTGGAGCTGCTCTGCCTCTTGTAATGAGCTGGCTGTGATAAGTCCCGCATTTAACATGGACTCTCCATTGCGGATCCAACCCAGCACCTGAAACGTTACACAGGATAAGTCCAAGCAGTGGACTTTCCAGAGCATCCTGCAGACCACCAGGGACGGGACATGAGCCTGCAAGGTGGTCTAGTGGCTCGGGGCAGGTATGAAGTGAGACGTCTTTACTGGCAACAGCCTGATGTCCTTCAGTGGTATTCGATCCCAAGTGCTACATATTTTAAATCAATTCTGTTATTTTTAGTAGAGAGCAGGAAATGAAAAGGTGGAGGGTCCAGCGGACTGTTAATATTTGTCCCCAGGTTAAAACAGCTTGAGGATGACATATCAGAAAACCTATGGACACAATTCCCTGATAATTAAGAAAAGTATTTTCATTCCCTTTCAGTATTTTTAGGTCTGAAAAATGGGCAAACTACTTGATAAGGGGAAACGATTATTTTAGTAACTTATTTTGCAATCTAATGTCGGTGTTAAATGGCACAATAACCAAAGTGTGAATTACAGTATACTACAACGCTCAGGGTCAAACTGTGAGACTCTCAACTTTACACACGAACAAAAAGAGAAGTCAATTCTGACAGCAGAAGCCACAGAAACTGTGGGAGGTCATTCAGGATAGTTACCTTTGGCGGGGACCTCTAGTAACCCACACAACACCTATTCTCCTCTTATCGTTTACTCGGAAAACCCCAACTTTGGGGGAGAGCTTAAAAATAAAACCATTTCTCAGCTCCTGTTACAGCTTGGTTACAGGTCTGACACAATGCCCACCAGTGAGATCAAAGCTGCAGCTGCTGGGGAAGTTGTGAAAATATTTCTTTTCTGATACTGCTGCTACCTCTTTCTTGCTGTGCTTCCCACTTCCTGATGCCGGGGATATGGAAGTGAGAGTTGGAGCGTGGATAGCCATTTGGCAACCGGAAGGGAAAGACCCAGATCTCAGGCCAATCCTGGGGCCACTAAATGGACACCAGCAATCCTATATCCTGACTCATCACGGGGGGGAAACGCCTTTTTCAAGCCACTGTTTCCCAGTCTTTGTTACAGGAAAAGGCAATTCCTAAGGGATACAATAATTTACTCCTTCATTTCTTAAATGAATTACTTTGTTTTTGGCAGGAGGGAACACATTATCGGCAGGTCAGAATACTTATTTCATTTGTATATAAAAATACCCATACTGATGGCACGTGGGAGATCAATAGGTGCTCTTTTAAACGGTTCAGATTTGATAGTATTTCTGCTCTAACGTGAGACCACCTACTTCTGCACCACACCTTACTCAGGGTCCAGTGGCACCTAAGTCCCCTCCAGCCAAACGTTTGCTTTCTGTGCATGTGCCGGAACACCATGGCCTTATCTCCCTCCACCAAGCCACTTTCACCAGCAGAAGCCCTGCTTACTGGATAAAATGTCACATCGGTGCATGGAATCCCACCAGCACTGAGCCAAAAGCAATCCCTCCCCCATGCCCCATTTTTACTTTGCCCTGCCATCCTGATAACATAAGAAAAGCCCCAGCCATTCATAGTCTGTGATCCGATCCAGATCATGACAATATTTGGCAGAAAAATCACAGTTATTAGCCCGGGAAGCAATGTGCTCAGGGTTTCAAGCAAGACGTTACCAATAACAAAACAAGCTGACAATGCTACTCTCAAGTGCTATACCTGCCAGGCGGGGAAAAGCCTTTCCCATCACAGAGTGGACAGGCAGCCATCCGGGCCACCAGCTCTGCTTCCACACATTAGGTACGGCTGTATGGTGGAGGCGGGTGGTTATCGTACATATTGGGACAGTTATCTGTTCAGGGATCGTCTTTCCCAATGCTACAGGAAGATGCATCACTCACCGGGCGTCTGTAGTGCGGCTTCGCCCGCGTCCAGTTGTTTGCTTACCTGCTTCACTTCTGCCTGCAGATGGCGCAGCTGCACGCACTGCTCCAGGTGCTTCCGATGCTGTTCTGCTGCCAAATCCAATTCCTGCTGTTTTTCATGAAGAAACTCCAACAGGTCCTGGACCCGAGTTGCCATATCTACATCTCTATCGCAGAGCAACTCCACGCCTGCGGACAGTGAAGGGAGATCCTAGAATGCGGCCAGCACTTCAACCTTCTGTTCTTAAACGGTGGATGGCACACAATCTGCTTTTACCAGGGGCATGCCCGCCTGGGGCCAAGCCACACACTGAAGGGCAAATTCAAGGAGGGCACAGCCGAGCAGAAGAGCACTTACGCCTGCCTAGAGCATGGAAGTGTGTGAGAAAGGATGTCTTGATAACCAAACCAAACCTGTTTCCCATCAATCTGCTCCTACTCCCACATTGAGAACTACTGAAAGTATAGCAGCCTTTACAAATGAATTAACTTCAGTTTGTTTTTGTTGTTAAACTCAACATACACAGTATACTCTTTAGTAAGGATTTAATTTGTGAAAATGAGCAAAGCAGTATGCAGGTTGTTGCTAAGTAAGTTTCTAATACTACAGCTACATTTTTGAGCCTACAGTGACATCTGCTGGTAAAATATAAACTAAGAAAAAAACAAAGTACATGAAACTACTTTCTTGGGGTTTACATTTCATTCACAGAGATACAACATATCATTTTGTAAAATTAAAGTTAATGCTTCTCAAAATAATACGGGAGAGTAGCACGGGTAATACTCTAACCATAATGCTAAACATGACTGTATTATGTGGGAAAAAAAACACAAAATGTTCCCTTTTAAGGAACAGGTATCTCTAATATCTGTATCATAGGGGCTAACAAAATTTACAGTCCTCACACTGAAATAAACTGAATTCCCATGGCGACATGAAGTAACCACGAGGGACACAGAATGGAAGGGCCCTTCTCACCAGAAGCCTGTACTTCGTTGACATACTGCAGAAGATCCTGCCCTTGGTGGATGACGTCGAAAGTCAAGTTGTTCATGGTCAAGGCTTTGTCTGCGTGGTGCTGCAG
The DNA here is from genome assembly GCF_000956105.1 of Propithecus coquereli. NCBI lineage: Eukaryota > Metazoa > Chordata > Mammalia > Primates > Indriidae > Propithecus > Propithecus coquereli. The sequence continues at coordinate 1,566,982 of NW_012133859.1, read as the reverse complement.
GCGCTGCTCTGCGATCGTGAGATCTTCTGTGTCGAAGTCATTCATTTGCTGAGAAAGCTCATCATTCCAAGACTCAAGGTCTGAGATGATCTGAACGAGGAAAGTATTTGTTTAAGACCGAGATAAAAAATAACCTTGTATGGCCACATCTCACTGTGCCAAGTAAGGAAGAGACTTGCGGTGTCAAAAGGACATAGAAATTATACACCTGAGATGGATGAGTTTTGTGGTATATAAGTTGACTCTTCAATAAAGCTATTTTTTAAAATAAATGGAAACAGAAGCCAGATGAAGGGGTTCACACTGGCCAAAGTGGAACAATTAGATACTCAAAAACTATCACAACTGAGTAAAATATATAGAACATAAAAAAAAAATCCACTAATTCCTAATGATATTTAAAAAAGAATAAGAAGAGCCAAACAGTCAAAAAAAATTAAAAAGTTTTGGTCTCTGTTAGGGACCAACTGTCATCCTGAAAATTAGTGCTTAAAAAAAGTAACTATTTAAACATTTCATGATGAAGGAATGCTCCTCTTTACAAATTAATCCATCTATTTAATATTAAATGTAGAAAGAATAAAAACAGGAAATTGTTTTCGTATTCTAGTAATATAACTGTCTCAGGCAACAATCATTAATGCATAGTAACTATCGTATGAAAGGCTAAGGGGGAATTTAACCATGGAAGGATCAGGATGCCACTGTCTGAACACGCAGACCAATCTCGGCATCTCTAAATAAGTAGGATCAGACAGGATGTGCCTTCTCACAGGGGGAGCTATGATGTACCACCTGTGGAGTACTTTTGCGCAAAAACAGAACCTGAATCTAATCAGGTCTTTGCATCTAACTTCCAAGTGGAGAGGAAATGCCAGGGAAAGAAAAACAGTTAAACAACCTAGAAGAAATCAAGTGAACAAACACACAATGTGAGAACTGGTTGCTCTGACAACTAACCTAAGTATTTCAACAAATCATGGCATGAAAAAAAAGGAGGGCAGGAGAGACGAGTATAGATTATGAGACTGACCATCAAATTCAAGAGTCAACCCCACATGCCTCCTACCTGAGGCACACCATAAATCTGAATACAGTGGGGAGTCAGGAGACAAGGAGAAATGACTGTTAAACTGGGGAGATGTTCGGTAGATCATGGGTATATAAGAGAGTGGCCTTATTCTTGGAGATACCTAGGAAAGTCTTTAGCAGTGAAAGGATAAACCGGCAAAGATGTTCTCTAAACTACTACAGCACAACGATAACAAAAGAAGGCACGCAAGGGCGGCAAAATCCTGCTGAATGTGGGACACAGGCATATGGAAGTTTCACTGTATTATCCTCTCTACTGTTGGACAGGTTTGAAAACTTTCATGATATAATTTTAAAAGACTAAAAATTATAAAATCCAGAGAGGAAAAAACTTTGTGAAAGAATATACTACACCCTTCAATGGAACGACATTTCCCATGGGTCCTAACTCACTTTCTCCACGAGCACAAACCAAGTCAGCATGAAGACTGAAAACCTCGATCCACCTTTCAAAGATGGAGATGTTACTCCAATGGAAAGATAAGAGCTATGGGCATTTAAAAAAATTAACCAAGTAACAAATGGATTTCTACCATCAATGTCACTCTGTGCTTCCTACTGGCAGGTAGATGTGGCATTTTCCCAGGTAAGAGAGGAAACTGCAGCCAAAGCCTAAACTACTCAGATTTTCACATTTCGGGATTATTAGAGAATAGAGGTTCTCAGGCCATGACCTTCTAAAAGCTTTTAGACTGTAACTGACGCTCGTCTGAGACTGAGCTACAGGTGTAAGCTCCTCAGCTCTGGGACACTCTCACCTGGGGTCGGGCACACTGGCTTTATCTGCGGCACTTGCAATTCTGCAGCTTTAGTGTAAGGAAAATGTATGTTTTTGTTTCCTGATCTGGTTCGATGAAAACGGAAATACGATTAAAAAAAAAAATTCCCATTAACATAGCATTAAGACAAATGAAGCCAATTTTTTTTCTAATACCAAAATGTCCTTAAAAAAAAAAACTTCAACTAATGCTTCTGACTGCTTTGTATTTCTTAATTGAACATATGTATTAAGCAGCTAAGTTTTTTGCAAAAGCAAGACCTCTGAAGTCAGGGAGGAAAACAGGCCTGCTCGGCCTTCTGTTGATCCAGGCCCAGGCCTCGGTGGGCCCTCTCTGGGCAGGAACCGGCAGGCTGGTGCCTTCTCTCCGCCAGGCTTCACACGGATCTAAAGGTCATGACTCTGAGGGCATCTGAGCAGGTTTTACCAGGCAACATGTTTCGGGTTCGGCTCTTTTCTTGTTGTAACTAAAATGATGACAATGAAAAGATCCAAGAAGGTCTGTCTTTAACGAAAACAGTGCAGGAGGTTTGGATAAGCAGCCACCCAAAGGCACCCAGAGAGGCCTGCGCAGGCTGGCCTGGCGGAAACTGCCCCCAGGGTGGGGCCTACAGACAGGTCCACTGCAGGTGGACGGCCCCTCCCCTGCGCTGGGGTGACCGAGGGCCAGCCATGCACCTGCCTGGGGCAGCACTTCAGGGTCTGGGTCCCAGTGCCTCCCAGCACTGTTGGAGCTCTAAACCCAGAACCAGTAATAAACATGGAGAGGGGTGTGCTCTACGGACGGCCGTCGGCAGTCCCAAGTACCACCAGGGCGGCTCACAGGTACCCAGAGGCGGCCTGCGGGCCGTCATTGCCACCAGCTGTGTGAAGCTGCCAGGCACCACGTCTCAGCAGGCTGAAGAGACTTTGGTTCCTTTTATCATGTTTCACAGTCTCATCTGACGATACTCGCTGCTGCTTGCAGTATATTAAGTTCAGAAAAAAAGATCTTCCTTACCATAGAATTCAGGACCACCCTCTTTCTGTTAAAGAAAGATAAAAGGAACCTATACTTCTCTCTTCCATTCACATGTGAGGTGCAAATGCAATTTTTACTTAAGAATTAAAATCTTAGAACATCTCTGAGGAAATAAGGGGAAAAAAAATCGGGTTTCCTACTACCTGAAATGCTATCTGCATAGGCTAAGATTATTCCCACTCTGGAGGGGAAAGAGAAAGGGGGGATAGGGGTGGAGCGGGTGGCGGAGGGAGACACGATGGGAAAGGATCGCCGCCCTAAGTCGACGGCTCTGCTCCAATGACAGAGGAGTGCCGTGCTGGACCCGATCAAGGCTTACACACACGGAGATGAGGAGACAGGTGCGCTTGCTTCCACCATTCCACTCCACACTTGCTTTGCTCTGGTCCTGCTGCCCAAGCTGCCTTCCCTACGGTTTCTGACCTCAGAGCCCAGAGCTGAGAGTCCCTCCGCCGCCCAGGGACGAGCAAGAGAGCCTCCCAGGTGCCCAGGACCACTCCCCCGGGCCCCCCGCCCCCTTCCTCCACCCTCCTCGTTGTGCAGAGGGCGGGGGGTGGAAGAAGACACAGGGCTTGAACAGGGCAGGGGACAGAGAGGGAAGGCCGGGCCCCGGGTGCCGGAGGAGGGACACTCACGTCGATGGCGTCCCTTTCAAAGATGCGCAGCTGCAGGAAGAGCTCCAGCTTGATCTTGCGCTCCTGGAAGAGCTCCTCCATCTGCGACTGCGCCTCGTCCAGCTGCTGCAGCACCGTCTCGATGTGGCTGATGGAGCTGTTGTGGGGGGTCTTGTTACTGGAGATGGCGGAGTCCCTGCGAGAGGGCACACGGGGAAACGGGTTAGCGAGACAAACAGGAACCGATGAGAAAGTGTCACATTGTTAGATACCAGATCCGGCAACTCGAATCTTCAGGGGGAAGAAAGCCGGCAGGAAGCTGGACTGCCCGTCTCAGAAAATGGAACTCGCTGCCCCTCCTGCAAAACAACATTAGGCTTCCTCCTCTGAGCAATACTGCCAAATCTGAGGGTGTGCTGAAGAATCTCTCTGGCATTTTCTGAAGTCACTCTTGCAAGAAGTCTAACAATTACAGAAAATTACTTTAGTAGGGTTTTATTTTTAGCCACTTTTCTCCTTAACTAGAGAGAACAGATGATACCTGTTAGCACAAATGACAGAGCCATACTGGACAGCGGAGCTCAACCTTCAGCGCCATCAATTAAGCCTGTAGTAAGTCACTTTTGCCCGTCTCTATTCTAGCAAAGTGAACATCATGTAAGGTCATCAAGTCAACAATTCAGTAAAACTGTCCTCTGGTCATACAGCGGGGGGGTTTAATTTATGTAAATGGTTCCCCCTGACCCAATAAAAGCAATTTGCTTCCAAGGGAAACAAAACCACCAACCCCAGCACTGCGTCCGCCTCCTGCTACAAGGAGCGCTGGAGGGGTGGGTGGACTGAGCTGCCTGGGCCTGGAGTTGGGAGGAGGACGCTCCACTGTGCTCTCCACGGGCCTGAGGATATGATCCTAGGGGCTTCGCGTTAATCTGATTTATAAAGAAATTTCAATAACGATTAGGTGAGTGTTAAGAGGAAATATTTGAAGCTGATTCTGAGGTTTATTAGTCAATGTGTGATGAAAAAACTCTGAGGTTAAACTGTATGGGAGGGAGGAGAAGGAAGAAAGCACAGAGAGCGGGGAGCTGTTACGCTCCTCTGCCTTCAGAGACGTTCTCTGTTCTGTATCCAGTTGGACAAAGAATTAGCGCTAATTGTTGAAAAAAGTAAAAGAGGAAGGGGAATCACTAGCAGGACTCCGGATGCTCTGTGTTCAGACCGGAGCAAAGGGATGAGGCCCACCTCAGCTGCTGGATGAGGTCCTCCCCTTCCTTGATCACGTTGACGGTCACCTGCAGCGTCGTCTGCTGCTGCTGGCCGAAGCGCTTGATGAGGTCCTGCACGGCCTCCACCGACTCGGCGTACACGTCGTCCAGCAGCTCCTTCTGCAGCTCCTCCAGCCACGTCCAGAGCTGGGGAAGGGGAGAGGGCGGTGAGGCGGGCCGGGCCTGGGTGCAGCCAGGTGGGCCGCCTGGCGTCCGTCCGAGGGGGCCCGGAGTGGCGTGTGACACGCTGGGAGGCAAAGGCTGACAGACCACTCCCAGAGGGAAGGAAGGAAGGCAGGGAGCGGGAGGGGCCTCGCGAACGGTCGGCTGCCAGCAGAACACACGCACAACAAAAGCAGCACGCCACCGCCGCGTGGTGGAAAAATAAACAGGCAGCGAGGCGACCGACTGTCACAAAAGAGAAAAAGGAAAGGGAAGGGAAGTCGCTCTTTCCCATTCCTCCGAGGCTGAATCCCGAGCGCGATGGAAATAAGAAAAGACCCCATCGGACAACAGAAACATCCACTGAAGGTCAGAGGCGTTCTCTGATGTGACTCTCTCACTTAGCAGACGGATAGTTTTATTTTATTTTCAGCAAGGGCATGACAATCCATGTTTAATTATTTAAGCATCACTCAGAGGCAGGAGCTTTACCTCGGAACAGAAGGAAGCAGACGATGTGGTGGGAGAAGCCCCCGCCCAGCCTGGCAGGGGTCCGCGCGGCCCTGCTGGCAACTACGCCGCCTGGGCACCCCCCTCCACGGAAGGAGTGCACAGCGAAAATGCTTACGACCCCCTCGCTGCCACCACCACCGAACATGTCACCGGGGACCTGGACGAGCAAAGACCGCAGGAGCGGCAGGGACTACTTTAGGGCAGGAGGGAGCCGGGGATCAGAGCACTCGCCCACTTCCTGGAAGTCCATTAACGCCTCCAGATCTCGGGGGTACTATTCAGCGAACCGAAAAAGACAATTAATTAAACTGAGCAGGCCCTGGTGGCTTGGTGGTGGTTTGCATGTGGAGAAACTGCTTTCGGCTTCCTCAGGGATGGAGGAGTCATCCCACGCATCTTCCACGTCTGGTAAGCACGGCCGCCTCCGCTGCGCTGAGGCCTTGACCCTTTGTCCAATGGTTGCCAACTTCAGGACTCATAAGTCAAATTTGTACTTGCAGAAAGAAACTGTGCTTGCATTTGGTCTTTTGTTTCCCAGCTAGCTTTTTACAAAACGGCTTTATTAAGGTAAACTGACATATAATAAACTGCACAAATTTAGGGTCCAATGTGAGTTTTGACAATTGTCTACACCCCAAAGTCCACTGCTACTGAGACTGAGCATCTCCTTCACCCCAAAAGTTTCTTGTGCCCTTTGTCATCCTCCCTCCCTGGCAAACGCTGGTCTGCTTTCGGCCACTAAAAATTAGCTTGCATTTTCTTTAAAAATTCATAGAAATGGAATGCCATCGTACAGTATGTCTTCTTTTTTGGTCAGAGTTTTTATTTTGAGACAGATTCTTGCTCTGTTCCCTGAGCTAGAGTGCAGTGGCATCATCATAGCTCACTGCAGCCTCAAACTCCTGGGCTCAAGCAATCTTCCTCCTCAGCCTCCCAAGTAGATGGGACTATAGGCATGTGCTACCATGCCCGGCTAAGTTTTTCATTGTTTTGTAGAGACCAGATCTCGCTATTGCCCAGACTGGCCTCTAACTCCTGGCCTCAAGCAGTCCTCCCACCTCGGCTTCCAAAGCGCTAGGAGTACAGGCTCCAGCCACCATGCCTGGCCACGATTTAAGCAAATGTACATCTGAAAAAGACCCTCAGGACATACTTTCTTTCACTCTGATTTAATCAGAAGAAATATTTCTGAGAACAAAGATAAAGGAGGCAATTCTGACACAATATTGGATCTGCATGACAGTAGGAGGTATCCAATGCATTAGGTGACAAGCTGCCATTCTGGGCACTGAGAAGCCAGGTCCACTGCAGGCTGGAGCCAATGGTGGCCTCTGGTTTTAGCTGCATTGCCTCTTTAAGAGCTAGATTCTTAGAGCACTAATAGAAATTAGTTAGTATCTCTTCTTTTAAATCTGTTGAGAAAAAAACAAGTTTTTTTTAAAAGCCTACTAGAAAAACATAGCAAAATCAGTAAAACACAACAAAATTAATTAAGACAGCTAGTAGAGTATTTGCATGTCCTGGACAAGATACATCTCCTAACAGAGCCCCTGAATACAGGTGTCCCACCCACCCTCCCAGCCCTGCTCAGATGGGGGGGGGTCAGGCCCCCAGCACAGGCTCACTGGGCCCTCGCCCTGAAGCCCTGTCATGTGAGCCTCAGGGCCCCTGCCTGGGAGCTCAGCAGCCTGTCCCCTGATGCATCATGAGGCCTCACTCGAGGACCCAACTTGTGGGACAGGCTGCCTGTCTGGGTGGGGACATCTGCAGAATTCCTCTTCTCCAGCAAACACTACCAAAAATACCATTTATGGTGCCATTTTAATAAGTCTCACTTTTACACGCTGGTGAAGATAAAAAATGACTCTTAGAACTGGCCTGATGCACAATGCACGGGTGTGCTTCTATGTAACTCCACTACAACAGCGTAAGAGTTAATGTTTCTTCATAAGTGAAATTTAAAATGGAACACTTCTCATAAGAGGTAATACAGAATAACAACTAAGAGAGTAGGTTCTGAAATCAGAGTTGAAATCCTGGCTTGACATTTCCTAGGGTGTAACCTTTGGCAAGTTACTTGCCTGGATCCATGTCTCAGTTTTCTCATCTATAAAATGGGCACATCCATGTCTCAGTTTTCTCATCTATAAAATGGGCACAGTAATAATGTCTACCTCACAGAGTTGCCTGGAAGATTAAATGAGATGATAACATGTAGAGTGAAGAAATAAGTAAATGTTAGTTCTAAGAAAAATTCTTATAATAAGAAAAACCAGTTTTAAAATAATCTTTCTCTAGATATTTTTCAAAACATATCCAGGTTTGTGCCAATTGTTCAAAACATATCACTTAGTTTGGTAAGCTTAACATCATCCCACATTTAAATCTTTTACTCCTAAAAATAGTACGGTATAAGGAAAAGGTACAAGGACTCATCTGTTAGAGTCTATAGAAATCACTTCCTCTCAATTCTAGGGGAAGTGCCATGAGTATTTGGGTTTCAAACTTTTCCCCTTCCACTTGGTGGGTATTTTTTTGGTTAAAAAAC
>NW_012133859.1:1486830-1558939 GCF_000956105.1 Propithecus coquereli | reverse complement strand
ACTTTCTTTCACTCTGATTTAATCAGAAGAAATATTTCTGAGAACAAAGATAAAGGAGGCAATTCTGACACAATATTGGATCTGCATGACAGTAGGAGGTATCCAATGCATTAGGTGACAAGCTGCCATTCTGGGCACTGAGAAGCCAGGTCCACTGCAGGCTGGAGCCAATGGTGGCCTCTGGTTTTAGCTGCATTGCCTCTTTAAGAGCTAGATTCTTAGAGCACTAATAGAAATTAGTTAGTATCTCTTCTTTTAAATCTGTTGAGAAAAAAACAAGTTTTTTTTAAAAGCCTACTAGAAAAACATAGCAAAATCAGTAAAACACAACAAAATTAATTAAGACAGCTAGTAGAGTATTTGCATGTCCTGGACAAGATACATCTCCTAACAGAGCCCCTGAATACAGGTGTCCCACCCACCCTCCCAGCCCTGCTCAGATGGGGGGGGTCAGGCCCCCAGCACAGGCTCACTGGGCCCTCGCCCTGAAGCCCTGTCATGTGAGCCTCAGAGCCCCTGCCTGGGAGCTCAGCAGCCTGTCCCCTGATGCATCATGAGGCCTCACTCAAGGATCCAACTTGTGGGACAGGCTGCCTTGTCTAGGTGGGGACATCTGCAGAATTCCTCTTCTCCAGCAAACACTACCAAAAATACCATTTATGGTGCCATTTTAACAAGTCTCACTTTTACACGCTGGTGAAGAGAAGATAAAAAATGACTCTTAGAACTGGCCTGATGCACAATGCACAGGTGTGCTTCTATGTAACTCCACTACAACAGCATAAGAGTTAATGTTTCTTCATAAGCGAAATTTAAAATGGAATACTTCTCATAAGAGGTAATACAGAAGAATGATTAAGAGAGTAGGTTCCAAAACCAGAGTTCAAATCCTGGCTTGATATTTCCTAGGGTGTAACCTTTGGCAAGTTACTTGCCTGGATCCATGTCTCAGTTTTCTCATCTATAAAATGGGCACAGTAATAATGTCTACCTCAAAGAGTTGCCTGGAAGATTAAATGAGATGATAACATGTAGAGTGAAGAAATAAGTAAATGTTAGTTCTAAGAAAAATTCTTATAATAAGAAAAACCACAGTTTTAAAATAATCTTTCTCTAGATATTTTTCAAAACATATCCAGGTTTGTGCCAATTGTTCAAAACATGTCACTTAGTTTGGTAAGCTTAACATCATCCCACATTTAAATCTTTTACTCCTAAAAATAGTACGGTATAAGGAAAAGGTACAAGGACTCATCTGTTAGAGTCTATAGGAATCACTTCCTCTCAATTCTAGGGGAAGTGCCATGAGTATTTGGGTTTCAAACTTTTCCCCTTCCACTTGGTGGGTATTTTTTTGGTTAAAAAACCCACCTTATTCCTTACAACATCTTGGATGTTTTCCATGTGTCCTTGGTGGGACTTGCTTGCCCCGCCTGGCCGGGCCAGTGAAACCAGTAAAGAGCCACAGCCACAGAGGAGACCACACAGGAACTGACCCTGGGCTATCATGGTTGACAAAAGGAAAACTAAATGAGGTAGAAGGAGCAAGGCTACATTTTAAACTATTTAAAAAACCTCTGCTCCTTTAAAATTTTTCTGTCTGGTCCCATAGGAAATATTCTTGTTTCATTTGGAGAAAAAAGTATTAGGTAAAGGTCCTCTCTAATGTCAATCGGGGATGAACTGACATATATCATTATGCAACATCATTCAACCAAAGTCTACTTTTAAGCTTTTAAAATGGTACATATGATGTCTAAAATACTCCTGAATAAAGGAATGCGAAAAAGTCTCTAGGATGCCTACAAAATTCTCATCACAAACTTCCTAAGAGTGAAAACAATGGCACTTCTGAACATGCTGCTAATTTACAATAAAAAGTTAAATGTTTGTCCAACAGCAAGAGAGGAGTTGCATTCTATGAAAGTTCACAGCAACCTGCATTCTACTCAGAACCGCGGGCTGGTCAGACAGCCACAGGATTAGGTAACGCTGCCCCCTGGAGGCCATCGGAGCTGCTGCCGACAGTCTCCAGCACTGAGACGGGATTTGCAGGCCAGTGTGTCTGGTAGAAGAGAATTTAAACAAGTGCTTGGTGAACAGAAGCTATTGCCACTGGTGTCTGTTTCCCTACTCTTGCTTTTGACAAAGATGATCATTCAGGCACTTGTGGGGATGGGTGAGCCACAAGGCCAGCCAGGGAAGTATGAAAGCCATAGCTCCCCAGAGCTGCAGCAGTCAGAAGAAGTAGGTAGTTTCAACAGCAACTTGCAGGTGGAATTTCAGAGGGCAGCCACTATACACGTGAAATGTGATTCAATAAACAGGGACAAGGCCGGGCATGGTGGCTGGTGCCTGTAATCCTAGCACTTTGGGAGGCCGAGGCAGGAGGATCGCTTAAGCCCAGGAGTTTGAGGTTGCAGTGAGCTATGATGAAGCCACTGCACTCTAGCCCAGGAGACAGAGCAAAACCCTGTTTCCCAAAAAATACAATAAAAAGAAAAGAAAAGAAAAAAAAAGAAAGAAAAGAAACGGATAAATAGAGAATCATTCCCACTATGTACAGCATGTTCCTCTGCCTGAAACGACAAACTGTACTGAGGGTGCACACACCTGCTGCCCTGATTAAGGAAGAGTAGGGTTAGAGGAACACTTTTTTATTCCTGGGTAGGTGGGATAAAAATCCCTTAATATGATGAAAAAACATGTATGAAGGGTGTATGGGGTGGAGGTGAGGGGAACAGAGGGTAAGTCAAAGTCAGTACATGAAACACTATCAATACAAACATGTAAGAAAGGAGAAGACACACAGGAACACGTTCAGGGCAGCCCTACATGTTAAGGGACTGAGCGTGGACATTCTGGCATCAGAGGTGGGTGCCCGCAGAGTGTGTGAGTATAGGTGAGGCACTGGTGATACGGCAACAATGCCCAGCCGGGGACGAGAGGGTCGTGACTGACACAGAGCCAAAGCTCAGGGTGGGAATGCCAGGGACTGCAACTACCCGGATAGCACATCAAGTCTAATCCTGCTAAAAACAGAATCTGACACTAGGCATTTTTTGTTTTCTTTCCATTCACTGACATCCCCGAAGGATAAGACACAAATACACTCTCTTCAGTAACAACTGCTACCTGGGAGTGTCAAGTTTGGGAAAAGCTCCTCCCCACCCCCAGGTCATCTGGAGAGAGACCACTGTTGGTCAAAGAGTAATTCCTCTTTGCCATGACAGGTCTTCAAATCTCCGAAGATAGTGCATGTGTTCCCACAGCCTCTTGGCCTTTCCCCTAGGCTGACATTTTATTCCTGAACTCTGTCAGCACTGCATGGCAGGACATGACCTGGGGCTCCTTCGACACCAGCTCGCTCTCCTTCCAACGCTCTCCAGAGCTAAAGAACTGAATGCAATACCCATGTGATCCCAACAGCAGGCAGAGAGCACAGGGACGCCTTTCTTGGTAAGGACAACTTGGGGGCACGACAATATTGTGGACTCTGTCAACTGACATATGCAAAGCCATTTCTTTGTTAAACACATATTGTCACCTATGTGGTCCTTTTTCTGTTTTGATAAAAAAAAAAACAGACTCTTAGATTCAAACCTATGAATGAAATTTTCTGTGACAGATTTTGACTTATTACTGCTGAGATCTGCTGGGATCCTAATTCCATCACTTGACATATTTGACAGACGCTGGTCTAGATTTGGTAAGCATGTCTGCCACACCAATCCAGCCACCCACAGGCTTTCCGTGTGGGGACAGAGACCTGCAACGTGACAGTGGAAGTTTCCTCCAGCCCTGCTGACATCCACTAAACAAGCCCTGCAGTGACAGTCTCACTTGCAAGGGTTTTAATGCAGCAACAATGAGTTCTGCTATGGCACTGATCTGTCCTCGCTTTGTGGCAATCCATCCATTTTTAAGAAAAACAGCTCTCAACACAACAAGATTTTCAGGATGCCTGAATTTGGATGAGCAATCTCTCCAGATGTCACATGCAGACATAAAAGTTCTGAACAGGTTAGGTGGAGTCAGCTCAAAGACATGACTGCAGAGTCCTCTCCCCCACAAAAGGTGACACCAAGGGATAAACTCATCTGTCCTGCAGGAGAGTCATCTGTAACTGGCTCCATGAACACATTTCAGTGACCCCATGTTTTCTATAATCTTCTCCCTTAATTAACTACTTGACCTTTTGAGTTGTTTCCCAGAAATGGCGGATGTTCTGTAAGGCAAAGGGGTTGAGATTCAGAAGGCCCCTGGGCAGACTTCCTGAAGCCAAGACTCGCCATCCTCCATCCACAACATGCCCACAATGAAGGCAGACACCACCACCAGCCCCAAGGCATGTGGCCCCTTCTTAAAAAGCCCATTATTTCTCTGAGTTGGAGAGGCGGATTTGAGGCAGCTTCTCCAGTTCTCCCAACAAGACATCTTTCTTAGTAAAAAAGTCCTTTCTCCCTGGACAATCCTCATTGCCTCAATAACTGGATCTTTGTGTGATGAGCAACTGGGCCTATGCTGAAACTCACTTGCAGTTTCCATACCATGATGAGTCTGTCATCTCCCATCACTGCCTTCATCAGCAAGTCTGAGCCAACTGGGGCTCTGGACTGGAGGTGACTTCCTTGCTCACGTACTGGGTATGGATAACGTCCTACTATCAGAAGCACTTTCTTCCTGGCGTCTTTACCTGGAGGTCAGTATGGAAGGAGGAGGAGAGTCTTGGTTCCACTGATCCTCCCTCACTTGACTCTTTTTCACAGCCATTCAACAGCCTAATTCTAGTGACTGTACTAACAGCCAGCTTGTATTTTCCTATCTGCTTACAAAACAGATGTTGAAAGGCCTGGGCGAATGCCCATGTACTAATTCCACAGCATGCCCTTCATCAAACCAGAAACCTAGTAAAGAATGAAATAAAGTTAACATGCTCTAACTTGTTCCTGTACTGGCAGTTTGAAAAACGTCTCTAGAATTCTGCCTAGGATTAATCTCAACCTGAGTAATGCGCTGACGTCTACCTTCTTAAAAAAGCACAACACGTTTTTGGTCTCTGGTGTCTCCTCTTTCCCACAGTTCCTTGAAGACTGATATACCTAATTGAGTGGCCTAATTATCAAGTTCTTTTAGTACTCAGGGATCTAATTCTCCTGGAATAGACTTGAACTTACTTAGAAGAAATAACTCTTTTCTTACAAAGCCTTCTCCCATTTTGGGCTCTGGCTGCCCCAGCCTGTCTGCAGAGCAGTCTCCTTGAGGACGAGAAGGAACGTGAGAGCTGATGAAGTCTATTTCCTACCTGTCATCCATCAACATCACGGGTCCCTAGCACAAGCCCAACCCTTCCATGATCTTCTGGTTCTGAATTTGATGCTTTAAAAAAAGGAAGAGAAAAACAAAAACTAAACTAAAAAAGCCTTATCAGTCTCTCCAAGTCTCATTTATGTGGAGCTTTTAAGCTGGCCTAGCAAAATCCCAACTAATACACTGCTGGTGACCAATCTCTCTATCTATTCAATAAGAACAACAACAATCAGTACAAACAAGACAGGACAGAAATACATATGGATAGTTTACTTTTCTCACTGAACCAAAGACCTGCCGTGATTCTTTCATAATCAAATATTTAGGGTATGAAGCTACGTATCAAAATAAGAATCAAGAATATTAAAGTGCCCTTTAAAAAGAAATTTAACAAGTAAACAGCATTACCATATTTATGTCCATTTTCAGTTGGGCATTTTAAGACCTATAACATTGCATTTCCTGACCTGTGTTGAAGTTCCTCACCTTATATATTACATTAATCAAGTCCTATCTACAAACAACTAATTAAAGCAGACATTTACAACTCTCCATTTAGAGGTAACCCTTCAACAAGAAACTAGAAAATTTGGACTCGGTAGATGGTCTTACACTTTCAATCTCTATTGTAACACTGAGTTACGAATGAAGGTAAGACATTATTAGCTCATTCATCCAATAAACCTCTACTACGCGACTGTGATGTGTCAGGCATACTGGAGCGCCATATTATCTTCCACGATAACTTCTAATTTCCCTGTTGGCATAAAGATTTTTCCCTACTTGAAAATATTGGCCCAGTATTAACAAATAGAAAATCCATGAATTTAAACCACAGTTTAAATCATTCTATAGGAACTATGTTTTACATAGATTATTTTGACAAAAGGACTTTCCTTTCAGATAGTATCACATCACTCTTTTCCCACTGACCAACACAAATGTTTTACATATATTTATCTGGTGAAAAAAATCATTTATTTATTTTGAAGATTTTGCTGGGATCAAAAGTATTTAGTGATGTGTACAAAATAATGTGTGCCACTATGAATGGAACCCTGAGTAAGGATACTTTCTTGCAGCCTACTCCACTCTGAGGGACTGAAGCTGGGGACAGAACTGAGCTGTGCACATCCCATGAGAGGCTTTGTGTTTTGATCTTAAGAACAGGGCCGGCGGGAGGTGATTACTCTGAGGAAAGGCACCAGAGGTAGATTAGTGAGGCAGAGACCAGATGTGACCTAGGTATTTATATCTTTGCATCTTACTTTAAAATCTGTATTATTTTGTCTATATCAAGAAAGTTACAAGAGGGGTAGGGAGGAAAAAAGAACACTCACTGCAGCGTCTATAAGAAAAGCACTGTCAGGTGCTTTACACAGGTAATTTCATATGTCTTACATCTCAGAGGTTTGAGATGACTCCCATTTTGCAGTTGGGGAAGCTGAGGCCCAACAGAGTAACTTATCCCAGATCACTCAGCCAGTTAGGGGACATGTCACACTATAATATGCTTTCTCAATTATTTTAATAAAGATTATATTTTCACAGAAAGAAAGCATAAATGACTAGATTGATTTTTTTTTGAAACTCTCACCCATAGGAAGAGCACCTATTTTTTTAAATCAGGATGGCAAACTAGACACCACAGTCTGAATAAAGACACAGTGCCACACGAGGAGGGAGCAACTGAGGACCCAAGTCACATCTAACCCTCGGGCACACAGGGCTGATGGCGCAGCAGATGGTTCCAGGCTCGCAGTTTCCTCTTGCTTTCACTGCTTGTGGCTATTTAATTGCTCATTTGTACCTACATCAGATAAATCAATCAATCAATCAAATATGTAAGACTGTATATAGAAAAATCAATGCACTAAGGAATGCCACTAAGGAATTTAATGTTAAACAAAAATTGCTAAGATTTGATCATATAGGATACACTTTGCATCCTAATATCGCAGTGTTGGATCTTAACCTTTCTCACTGACAAATTTATCAAAGCAATCCTGGACTTGGAGATGTTGAAAGTCAAAAGATCACTCACCTATTTGTGGTGTTAGTGTAACATGGTACATACATTCCGGAAAACAGTTTCTTTTAAAACTAAACGTGCTTACCAAAGGATCCAGCAATTGCACTCTTGGGCATTAATCCCAGAGAAGTGAAAACTACGTTCATGCAAAAACCTTGACAAGATTCTTCATAGATTCTGTTTTTGTAATAGCCAAAACCTGAAAATCACTCAAATGTCCTTCAATGGATAAATGGCTAAACAAACATAATCTCTCCATACCATGAACTACTACTTGGCAATAAAGCGGAAAGAACTATTGATACATGCAAGAAAGTAGATGGAGCTCAAAGGAATTATGCTGAGTAAAAAAAGCTCATCTCAAAAGTTATATACTGTATGATTCCACTTATGTAACGTTTTTGAAATAACAAAATAATAGAGAACAGGAGATTAGTGGCTGCCAGGGGTTAGAGATCAGGTAGGGACTAGGTATGGCTCTAGGAAGGCAGCACAAGGGAGTCCTTTGGTTACGGAACAATTAATTCCGTATGATTTTGTATGTTGAAAGTGGTGGTGGTTACACAAATGCATACGTGATAAAACCACATAGAACTAAATACACATAGCACACACACAAACGAGTGCGTGTAAACCTGGTAAAATGCGAGTAAGCTCTGGGCTGTAGCAGAGTTGGTTTCCTGGTTTATAGCTTACTAAGGTTTGAGGTAATGCAAGATGTCACCACTGGGGGAGGCCTTGTGAAGGTGCACGGCACCTCCTTGGCTATTTCTCTTTTTTTGGTAATTTTCCGTGAATCTACAATTATTTCAAAATAAAAAGTAAAAAAAAGAAAAAAGGCTGGGGAATATGTTTAAAGATATGACACATCTTTGTAAGTAAAGATGGTCCCTGACCTAAGATAGTTCGACTTATGATTTTCAACTTTACAAAGGGATGAAACTCCACCGCAGGTTGAGGAGCATCTGGATTTAACGATGGTTCACCTTACGAATTTTCGACTTTACAAAGTCACCAATGTGACTTTATCAAACACATTTTCCACTTACAGCGGATTCAATGGGACATAACCACAACATGAGTCAAGGAACGTTTGTACGTATATGTGGGATATAAATAGGAATGAAGGAAATTAAAAAAGCGAGTCATCTTAGAGGACATATACATTTGATTCATCAGGAGAATTACTTCTGGGAAGGCCAAAGAAAAGGTTTGGAAGTTGGGAACCAAATTTTAGAGAACTCTGCACAACAGACGTGGAGGAATGAAATGCTCAGCAAAGGCTGGGGTAATTAGGGAAACAGCTCCTGTGGCCTGTGGCCTACACAGAGTCCTTTCCACGCGAAGTGTGAGACAGGCCTCCGGAAAGCCCCAGAAGAGGAGGCTGGGCCTGCCAGGTCAACAGGCTAACATGTGCTGGAGGACAGCTAGTCTACGCAAGGAGCACTGTGTACCTTTAGTCAGTTTTCCTGTTTTAGTTTAACCACCAGAAGCCGGAAAGAATCTCCAGCTCCACGAGGGAAAGAAGAAAAAAGAGATCTGAGGGGTTGCTTGAGAAAGCACTGGGTATGTTTTCAACATACTCCTGGAGCAAACTGGGTGAGGACCTGAGGACCAGAGGAAAAGCAGCTCAGCATACCAAGATGCAGAGCGTTCCCGCTTCCCCGCACCCCTCGCCAACTCCAGTACCCTCCCCAACTTCAGGGCAAGGCTCTCTCCCCAGGCTCCCCTCCAAAAGTACTGGCCTGAGCATAAAGAAGTCTGCATGCCAATCCTTAGGCACGAAAATGAAGCCAGACTGGTATGCTGCAACAAAAAAACCTCCAGGTGGGTGGGAGGCCTTTATTTCTGACTTCTGAATAAAATGAAAGGTTCCTCTTTTCCCAGGCATTACTCAAAAGAAAACCTTGTCCCAGTTCAGTGTGTAAGTTTGCAGAAGCAGAACCAAGAGGCTTCTTTACTTAACCCAGCAAGAATCACAGCCCAATTCAAATGGGAATGATCTTTCCTGGGAAACGATGGCTTCTGGGAACAAAATTCAATGCAAGGCCACTGAATCAATTCCAGAAACAAACTCTGGCGGAGAGCTCAATGTCACCACCTGGTTGCCTCAAATAACCCACAAGTTTCAAGTGTAATTATCAGTTAACTCAGGACCTAATTTTGAGAATGAAGTTGAATGAGTATGAATGGATGAAAATAGTTACGCTTTTGCTATATTTGAAAATAGAAATATCATTCAATCACTAAATCTATCATTAAATCTCAGAATGATGTGCTAGAAATAGACATCATTTATCTCACAAACTTTTACTGAGTATCTGCCAGCTCCAGGAAGTAGGCTAAGTAGAGAGAACACAAAGATAATGTGAGACATGGGCCGGGGCTTCAAGGAACTTAAAGTCTATCAAAAGAAACAAATAAACAAATGTCTAAAATGTGTGATGCACACAAAAGCACAAGTGCATTGTTCCTGTAGTCACTCACTTTGGTATCATCTCCTTGCACATTGCAGTTGGCTGGGGATACACTTGGGAATGAGTGAAAAGTGAGTGAATGAACAAATGAACAGTGAAAATGCATTCAAAAGGAAAGGGGGACGGTAAACGGAGGACAAATAGCAGGAGAATTATACACACAACTGATGTGAACCAATGCTACCAGTAAGACTGAAGGGAATTCACACCGAAGGGGCCTGAGAGGTGGAGGGCAAGATGGAGGAGGATAAAAATCCTCCCCAAATTTATGTTAGGCCATCAATATTCCTTTTAAATATTTAAAACAACAAAAAAAACACAGGCCAAAGCACCAGTCTTCAAACCTTCTGAAAGGAGATTAAGCATCTTATGATTCTTTTTAGAGGAAACAGCGTCCTGGAATGCTTCCAAATCTGGTTTAGGGGGAAACTGAGGATGAAATCTTTATCAACCACCTGCTATATCCAACCTCGAGGGAGAAAATATTTGCCCTGTATGTGAAAATATTTCCCTTTTCTCTCTTCCCAGGAACAGTATCCTCTATTCCGCCCCCCAGGGGAACAGAGTCAGAGTCAGGGGTATCTGTCTGCAGCATCTAAGGGCCAGTCTGCGACCAAACTTCCAAACACGACCCTCTGCCAGCTGGAATTCTTAGAGATTCCTGAGCTAACGCTGAGCACACATCACCTTGACCTGGCACCTTCTTAAAGTGAGTTGTTATGACACCACCGTTGTATTGCGTGTTCATCAGAGAGTCAGAAATGTACTGCAAAAAGAGAGGGTGCCAACTACACTCTGGATGAAGTGAGAAACAGAACCACTGCGGAACACCTGGCAGTGAGGAAGGTTAACTTCTATGTCAGAGAGCGCTTGACAGGTAACTTCTAAAAAGCTTCATGAATTTACCTGAATGAAAAAGACAAGCTACTTTTTCTATTTTCCACTATGTAATTTTAAGTGGTATGACATGCTTGAGAAGAACTGATTCAGATATTTTAGCAATTTTTCAGTTATCTGATATGTTAATACATTCAGCAACTTTATGCAAACACCTAAAAATTAGCATGATATTCTCCTCTTGGCTCCTGTCTCACTTTTAACTTTGTTTTAAAGTAATTAAATTGGTTCTAAGTTTCAAAACACAACAACTGAAGAAACTGTTCTTTCCTGCATAAAACCTTCCAAATATTCCTGTTGGTTTTTGGGCTTTTGTGCAGCACAGAGAAAGAACACAGAGGAGAATTTTGGTGCTGGTCAGGAAAAGATAAGTCTACTGAGAAAATGGCTGGGGCTAAAAATGAACTCCAAGCACATAAAAAGAAAACCAGGTGGCATTCCAGCCTACGGGCAGCTTCCCTGAACGTCTGTGCTCTGACTTACACAGGCACGTGTGTGTATCCTACTACGCACTCCCAGCTGGGCTCCGACTCGCTCCTTGGTTCCAGATCACTAGAGGTGCACACATTTAAGAAGCAGCAAATCAGGGTAAACATACTATACTAGTTTCTCCACTACTGTGATAACCTTTCTTTTCTTTCTTTCTATTTATTTGTATATTTTTTGAGACAGGGTGTTGCTCTCTTGCCTGGGCTGGAGTACAGTGGCACAATCACAGCTCACAGCAACCTCAAATTTCTGGGCTTGAGCAATCCTCCTGCCTCAGCCTCCTAAGTAGCTGGGACTACGGGTGTGGGCTACCCTGCCTGGCTAAATTTTCTATTTTTTGTAGAGACAGGTTCTCACTATGTTGCTCAGGCTGGTCTCAAACTCCTGGCCTCAAGCGATCCTCTGCTTTAGCTTCCCAAAGCACTGGGATTATAGGCATGAGCCAGTGATAACCTTTCATATGAAAAGGAAAGGATGAATGCACTGAAAATTCCCCAATTGTAAAACTGAACCACTTAACCCTTAAAACCGATTTAAGGTCTCCTTCGTTTACAAACTCATACATAGCACAAGTTCCTATATATAGTGTAAGCCAATGAAAACAAAATGTATTTTCTTTTTTAAACAATTTGCAAGCCTATTGACAATACAAACTCCATGATCTGCTAAGTGGAATGCTTTTATTATGAGAAGTTTCCTTAAAAAATGCTGCTGATGTCACGAAAACCAACGAACCCAAACAGAGTCTCTGGAGAACAATGGCTTTTGCAAAATGCTTTCCTTCAGCGTCTGCTTTTTGAAAACCATCACATAGTAGTGGAAGAGGTGATCTAAATCATAAATACTACTTCATGGAAAGAGTTCTGTCCTAAAAGGAATTTAAATCCTGACCTTAGACTGCTAAGCTGCTAAAGAACATTGCTAGGCACTTGGCTCCAGAATGGGCTACAGGTGCGAGGCTGTCTGCCCTCCGCCCCTTTCCCTCCATTTGGTCTGAGGGCTGCTGCCCAGCTGCCGGTCACCCTCCCTTCCTTTCCCATGACACCTGTGGCATCCAGGGCAATGGCACTCTGTGGCCTGAGCGAGGAACCCACGGACTGGACGTCCCTGCCAGGCCCTGGCCCTCTGGCGGGTCCAGGCTGCTCTGTGCCCCTGGCCTGTTTTCTGTCTTGTCACTGCTTAATGAACTGAGGCACAATCTGCTCTTATACACCAATCACCTTTAACCTGCTCCCTCCCTCTCAGCAAGGGTGTACAAACACGAAAGATAAAGAGAAGCTAAACACAAACACAACAGTAAAGAGCAGCATACGGCCTAACACGGCATGGCAAGTGCTGTAACAGGTCGTGGCAGGAGAGCTCGAGAAGGTGCTGGGAAGAGCGGCTGACTGCCTGGGAAGGGAAGGGAGGCAGCACGTCCCAGTCTCAAAGGTGTCAGAGGGAACCTCAGGGATTCGGGGACACTACTGAGGGGCAGAGGCGCTGGGAGAGGAGGATACAGCACAAGATGGGGCTGGAAGGAAAAGTATGGTCCAGACTGGATGTGGCTGCTCCCCAGATACAAGAAATCACTGATGTTCAAAAGCAGGGGAACGATCTAGTAAAATTTGTATTTTAGAAAAAGCTCTGCCAGCAGCGCTGCAGGGAGGCCGGGGCAAGGAGATGGCAGGGGCAGGGAGCGCAGGAGTGATCACGGCTCAGCTCGGGATGCGTCAGGAGCTCACAGCCTAGTGCTACGTGCATCGATAACTAGAAACTGCCCTGGAACAATGTCCACTTAACATGTCTCCTTGGAAAAAATACCCTCTTTGTAAATATTTTCAAGTCCTTTTTTGGTTATGGCATTATGAAGAGCAGGCAAAGAAGAAGCTACTTGTGCCAGTTTTCTATTCTGACCATGTCAGGCCCACGAAGCAAGAGCCCCTCTGCAGGATGGAGCTCTGGCTGCCGGCCCAGGCAGGGCTGAGCACAAACTCTTGGGGCCCTAGCAGCCTGCTAAATACGCTCCCTACGCTCTCTTCACGGACCCACAGAGTTTCAGAGGGAAGGCGACTTGACTGAGGACTAAGCGCCCGAGATCCCAGAGCTGGAGGTGGAGTTCCTTTCCTTTAAGTGGATTCACTGGTCCCTGATCTCTGGTGCCTTTAAACAAGGCAATACAGCCTCACACTCTCCCATATTCTCCAGTCGTCCTACTCTTCCCAGATCCTTCTTCCCATCCTACTGCCATAGCTTCCACATGCATCAGCCTAGATCATTCAGAAGGGCCCTCATTTCCAATACACAAAGGGCTGTATCATAATATATTGAGATCCTTTATGAAGCAGGTAATTTTTTTTCATTAGACAGAAATAAGATGCAGTATGGTGACATCCTTACTCGAGACACCCTGAGAACTTTAATTTTTAGTATAATTCCTTTTTTTTCTTCAACAGCTATACAATAGTTTCCTCAATGTAACATATGATTTCTACCATGAAATATATATACACGAGATATAACTAATACCTATTTTTGACATACCAGATAACATGTTATCTCTTATCATGAGATAAATTTATTAACAAGAGCATACCTATGACATTAGCTTTAACGTTATTCACACCATGTTGGTTTTGGTAGATCTAAACTCAATATCATATTATGTAATACTCACTTTTATTAGTGTCTGAGAGTAGCCTCATGAAATCAGAAGATAATCTTGACTTTTGCTACATGACAGGTCAACACACAGAAAGGAAACCCAACAGGTCTGACCAACAGCGTGCAGGTCCTCTATTTATACGAAATGGACATGCTCTGTCCCCTTCTGAGGTTGAAGGATCTCGTTCAGCTCCTCATTTTCCCTGCTCACCTCCAGATCCACACCTCTCCCCTGCTATGCCAACCCTCGTGGGTTCTCTCTTTACAGACACCCCCAGTACGGGCAGCCAGCACACATCTAGCCCCTCCCCGTCCACACAGACGCGCTTGGCACTAGAGGGCTACTTCTCATAACTTGTCACCTTTTGTCCACTTCCTCCTAGTATGACCACATTCAGATTTCTTCTGAGGAGTTCGAAGACCCCTTCAGACCAAGGGTTACGTTCCTGATGCCTTACCTCTTTCACATGGGTGTGAAAGGACACTGACATGTCCAGCAGGATCTTTCGCTGCTCAACACGCCGAACGAAATCTTGTATCCGGTCTTCAAGCTGATGGGCAGCCTGATAAATCTCTTCTGGGTCACATTCCCCAGTCTGAGCCAGCTGTTCTGCCGCTTCTAGTAATTTATCCGCATTGGTATATGTGTTCTGCACAAGGGAACATCGGAGAAACAGAAGGTGAATAAAAAGCAAACCAGCCAGGCTGGGAGCCATGATATACAGCAACGCGGAGGCAATCTGTGACATCTCTGATCACTTACATAATCAAGCAGAAAATATGATGGGGAGAGATGATTTTAGGACTTCTATACAGCAGCTTTTCTCAATATTGTTTGAAATTGCTGAACTCTGAACCTCATGGCAAAGCCCTTGCATCGGAAGGGGTGGCAGGGCACTTGCCGGCAGTTGCTGGCTGTCTCATGACTCAGAAAGGACTTCCAGATTTCTGCCAAGGTGGAGTCAGGAGACAGCCCATAGCCACAAATGCCCGCTTCACTTTTTCTCCCAGTTTTATGACAGAGTGGAGAGTTCCAGTTCTGTGTCTTGCAGCATGACATATTTGCTTTATAATCCCCAAAGTGCAAGTTAAAGGCTAACTTCGAAACAGACATAAGTTGCTGTCCCTTTTCACATGTTTCTACTAATTGCTAATTCTGTGCTTATCTCCTTTCTACATAAGGCTACACGGTTTTTGAGAAAAAGGAAATAACTATAAAGAAAAGTACCCAGAGTACTTTTAAAGAGTTGAAAGCTAAATGTAAACATGGTTAGAACACTCTGAAAAATACCCTAATTCTCAATAAATCAAAGGCTGTAAATGGGCTCCTCAAAGAAACAGACATGCAAAAGCCGGATGCCACCGCAGGAAACTCTAGCGAGGGGTTCGCTGAGAGAGGCCGGAGGACACCAGTGCAGGGAAAGAACAGAGTCCCGGCCTTCCAAGCAGGCCCAGAAAGTCAGCTTTTGGTTCCCTTGAGAAACAAGTTGAGCCCTTCATCCTCCTCAGTTTAGTCCTGAAGCTGAGCAGGGGAGGCATCTCAGCAGTGAGGGTGCGAGGTGGCACACAGGTAAGGGTCACAAGGGTGGCTTCCACTTTGGGAGACTGGTTACATCCAGGGGGATTTAATGACCAAGCGAGCACATTAGGAATAATGGGAGCCAAGTTTCCTTTCTGAGTGAAGGGAGTTATGAGTATAGAAAAGGAGAAAATGTGAGTTAACCCTTGGCACTGTGCAGAAATTGGAGGTTTAGGTGTGACTACATAGTTTTCAACAGACAGATGTGAATGTGCGTGTCTGTGTGTGTGTGTACACACATACTCACATGCTCACTCACGGTCTCCCTCCCCCGCCCTCTGTGCACCGTCCGGAGGAGGGCCAGGGAGCAGCAACAGCCCAACAGCAATAAGCATGCTCAGCGCCAGATTCTGGCCACTAAACACCATTCTCCTCTAAAAGGAACCAGGGCTCCTTGGAGAAACGGCTGATTGCAGGGTTGGGGTGGAATAAAGGACGATATGAGTCTCAAACATCTTTTGTACCCAAAAGTAAGGAAGTGCTCAGGGGCAACATGCTCATGTAGGGCACAGACGCCGGCCTGAGGGGGCTCCTGCCAGCCAAGTCAGGGACGATCTGAGCATCAGAGTAATCGACTCTGACAGTCACAGAGTGCCAGCCACCAAATACGATGAAACCATGAGACCACACTGACAGAAACAAATAAATAACGTTGGGTGAGGAACCAGATATCACAGAATTCCAAAGTACCTCCCACAGAGCGCTTATCGATTCCAATGGGAGAGACTGATTTTACAGTGGAGAAGGCTGGCAGACATCACCCCAGCCCAGAGGCCAAAATGAACATCATATGGGGACAAGTTAAGACCAGGCACCACCTGAGGGATGCCAATGAGGAGGATGTGGCATCACCCTGTGATACTCCTGCCCAAGACACATCACCTGAATCTGGTCATGAGAAAACACCGGACAAACCCAAGGTGAGGCGCAACCTCCAAAACACATGCCACCAATTTTCCCAAGTGTCAGGTCACAAAGTCAAGGAAAGACCACACAACTGCTCCAGGTTCAAGGACACCAAGAGGTGTGACAGTTAAATGTCACGAGTGATTCTTAACTGGATGGTTTTTACGAAGGACAGTATGGGGTCTGAGAGTTACACAGGGTGTCAAGGTTAGTTTCCTGATTTTGATGGTGGTGTTTTGGCTGTATAGGAGAATGTCATTTCTTGGAAGGAAATACACACCAAAGTAAATAGTTCAGGGAGAAAGGTGTGTGTGGGACTATCTCCTCTAGGCCCTTCCCTCCTGAGGCTGGGACTCAGCCCACGCGGCAACAGTAGACTCTCCTTGTGACAGCCAGCCCTGAGCACTAAGGGCTCCTCTGGGGAGGTTCTGCCTGCATTCTGCCCACAAAGATCCTCTGACCGTCAGAGGCTGCACATACAAGCGACTCTTCCAGGGATGGCAGGTTCGAGGTCCTCGCTTACCCCCAGCTGAGCGTCCCCTGGGAGCCATGGTCTGCATCCCTGAGACAGGCACGCTGGGGCCTCGGTGCTGGATGAAGCTACAGAGTAGCAAGCGGTATGCAGGACACAGAGTGCTGCAGACACACGCTTCTGAAAAGTCCTGTTTTCTTATTTTATTGATCATCACTATGGCTTTGAAATCATTTACCTCTCGTGTTTGACAAGTGGGTTTTCAGATGACAATGCCTTCCAACAGCTAAACATTTCATTTCCGAAAGCTTTTCCACTTCTTTGCTAGCAGGCAAAGACACTTTTTAAAAAGTCCCAAAGGAAAAAGTGCATTTTTCAATGATCTGGGACATCAAACAGCAATCATTTATCCCACTTCTCATCTTACACTCAAAGAAAACAGGTAGCGCAAAAGGTTCAAGGGCTGGGAAGGTCAGCACTCGTGTCTCTGGAACCCCTGGCCAGGCCTTCCCAAGAACAGGACCTTCCCTGGGTCCTTTAGCAACGGGGGAACAGAGAGTCTCTTGTGCTAGTATTGACCATACTGATCAGAAATGCTACCTTGTGAGCACTTACTCTGTGCCTCACAACAGCCCTGTGATGTACATACTGTTTTATTCCCACATCACAGGTGAGGTAACTGAGGCACAAAAAGATGAAGTAACTCATCCAAGTCAGTCAGTGGAGCTGGGACTGTCGAAACCACTAACGCCCGAGCCAGGCTTCCTCCCACAAGGAGACGTTCGCTCACGGGACTCAAAGGAGGTGGGGTGTCAGAAATGGAGCAAGTTTTAGAGTCTGAAGACCTGGACTTCTCCTCTCTTCCACTTGCCGTCCTGCCTTGTCCTGTCCTCTGAGGCTTCTCACTATGGCCTGTTTCTTTATCTGTGGGGTAGGGGTTATCCCTGCTGTGGGGATTAAAGGAGACAATGTAAGGGCCTGGCCAGGGTAGGGGACTGACTCGTCTCCTCTTTTTCTTGAGAAGTAAATGCAAGTTGCGTAATTGGAAGGACTCAGGGAAACAAGAGCCACAGTAAGGCAAATGCACTTCATGCCCTCCTCTTCCTCAGGATCCTTAGCTACAGAGCCTGTTTCTTCCCAAAGATGGCCAGAGGCTGCATTTAGAATCCAGTGGAAAAAAAGGGTTTTCTTGATCTTACAACAGATAGGAAAGGAGGAAAACAAGCATTTTAAGGCCTGAATACTTCTATTCCATTTGTCTGGCTTAAAGAAGAACAAAGTCTGCATATAGAAAACTTCCAAGGTATTTTATTACCATAGAAATATAATAAAAAGAATGATGAGGCAGTACTTCTACAGTGCAAATTAAATGCCCAGATAATTTAAATGATCACTTAAAAGGAAAATAGGTCCCCAGAGATCTTTTTGTCCATGACAGGAAAGCACGGTATTATCAGGAGGCCAGCTCACCATTGCCCCTCCCCAAGCACGTGTACATGGCAGAGAGATGAATGGTAAAACCACAAACACAACCAACAGACCCAGAAAGTTCCACGTGACACTTACCTAGCCATAGCAAAATACTGACTACTATCTGTATCTGTTAGCATTTGACCAGAGACACGGCTTTTTTTGCAGGGTGGGGGGAGTTTGGCAAGGTAAGGTAGGTCAGGGATAAATATACCTACAGTGCCCTCTGGAGCCATTTCCAAATGTTGCTAAGTAGCCTTAAAACACAATGCTAGCATTCGCCAAAATATGTGGATAATTTGAATGATCTAACTGTGCTAGGCAGGGACTCGGCACGATGATCACCTGCTGAGCGTCAGGCATGTTTTATTTGATAAATACCTGGCAAAGGCAGGTATTAGAAATCATTTTACAGCCAGGGGAACTGAGGCTCAGAGAGATTGAGTAACTTTTCCATGGTCATACAACTGGAAAGCAGTGGAGTCATATTAGTAAATTTTAGAAGAGTTTTTAATATGAAAAAAAAAAAAGCAGGTGAGAAGATTTGATACCTTGTAAATACATGCCAGCTTAAAGGAAATTCTTGACAGCAAATAATTTGCCCTGAATTCTACACTATTTATTTTAAAAGACTAAAAAACAACACACCTTATATTAAGAACCAAACTTATTGCAAAATGGCAGCCTAATGTACTTAAGCAAGGCTCTAACAGCTGTAACAAATCAGAAATTTAGAGCATGCTACAAAAGTGGAGGCATTCTGTACGTCCATGTGTTCCAGAGGCAGTATCCTCCTCCCAAAAGATGAATGAGTTCAGTTGTGGCCAGGGAGTTATCCGGCCTGCTTCTTTTCTGAAAATCTACAATGAACTTAAGGTTTCCTACGTTCCTAAATGACACACTCTTTATCCAGGGAGACAAGATGATTACATGGCTCATATGAAAAGCTGTTGACAGCAATGGCTTCCTGGAGAACGACTTTGTGACAGGTTCCGTTTCTGGAAGGTAATCTGAACCCCGGGGGTAAGAAGAACAGAGCGAAGGTGGTTTAAGCACTCACAGAACCAGAGATTTGCTAATGATAGTAAAGACATCTTCTGTGCTGTCAAAACCAGCTTCTTCCTGAACCAGAGTGTCCTGGGCTTTACTGGCTGTTGTAATCATAGCTTTTTAAATCTAAAAAGGAACATTAACTTGGATAACTATTTAGAAGGTAAAGGTTACCGTTAAAGAGCATCTTCCCTTCCAACAGTCATCTGCAAAAAGCTTCACATGAAAGTCTTTTTAATTTCTTTTTTTACACGAGTGCATGAAGATGTACTATGGCCGTGCACACCACACACTATAAATCAATTAGCATGGATTCAGTCAACAGGAGAGCTCTACTCACAATCACTGCACAAAGTAAAGGAATGGATCTTCAGAGTAGTCATGAGGAGGTTCTTGGCCCTGCGAAACTGCAAGCAGAAAGGATCCAAGCGCTTCCTGAGGGGACTGCAGCCGAGTCTGAAACAAATCCTGAAACCTAGGCTGCTGCACCTACGTCTCGTGCCTGCAGAAGTTACGCTGCGCTGTATGACTCACTTCCACCAAGTAAACATGAGGCTCAAATTTTTGGGTTCCTCCTTCTCAGAATGCTAGAATTGTTCTATATAATAATCTATATTTAGTACATTTTGATGAACTCAACCATAAAGTTTCACCACTTCCTTTCTGAATCTCTGTTATGTTACTTCATCATGCCACAACCCACTACTTAAGTTGAGTAGAAGAAAAACTTCATTAAATAAATTGCTAACTTAAGATTTCTAAACTAAAACAAATTTAGAATTAATTTTACAAAGGAACCATCAAAACACAACACCAAGAAATGAAAGTAACTAACATTAAACTTAACTGTAAAAAGGAAACTTCTTCTCTCTAGATCCTAAAATTTGTTCTACCTTTGTGAATTTATTTCAGAAAATCAAATAAGGCTCTTTATTAAGCACTCAAGATCCCTGTGTTCCAAATCTCTGGTCCAAGTACTAACCAGGCCCGACTCTGCTTAGCTTCCGAGATCAAATGAGATCGGGCGTGTTCAGGGTGGTATGTCCATAGACCCCTCTGTTCCAATTCTTAAGGTATCTCCAAAGGTTGTTCTGTCCCAAAAAACCCACATAACCCTAAAATATGACCTGTCACAGTACTTCTAATCACTGTTTGCTTTGACAGAAAGCAGACAGAGAGGGGAAGAGCAGAGAAGGGAGGCTGGTGAAGGTAACTCCTTTCAGCAGGCCTCATCCGCCCTGTGCCAAAACGAGACTGGGTCACGCTGTCTTTGGGAAGAGCTAGAGAACTCTCATGAACGAAGCTATAAATACAAAGCATAATTCTGCCTCTAGACGGAGGCCACTGTTTGTCTCTAGACCACATCTACTACACAGGGTCTTAACAAATCAGCCAGGCTTCTTATGGAGCCAGCCACCTAACAGTCATGATCGCTTCCTGATTAAAATGCTACTAAAAACAAATCTTTATTAAACAAGGTGGAGGGGCTAGAGAGAGTTCACCGTTTTTCTTCAGGTCTTGCACCCCCGGCCCACCTTACCCTATTTAATCTGTGGCTGGCTCCTCTCTGGCAGGGCAGTCCCTCTCCCTACAACATTTGATGGTGGAATTTTGAGGCTGAGCAAACTCCTTTCAGAACTAGCCGAAATGGTTCAGGGAGTGTTTTTCTGGGATATGTGAGGTCCGCGTGCAAGGGTGCTAGCATGTACTAGATTCCAGAGCTCCAGGGGGCAGGACCGCGTCTGTCTTGTTCTCTCCTGATCACTTGGTGCTGTCACACGACAGGGGGTCACTATTTATTTATGGACTGAATGAATCAGATACATTCACTCTAATGAGAGAGGAGGGGAATTATGTGGGCAGCTGGGTCTCAGTTCATGGTCAACAATAACTGACTGCTGAGTGCCTGCTGCTTGCAGCTCCATCAGCTAGACCGGAGCTGGACAGTGGGTGGCAAGGAAGCGGAGTACCAGTGGCAGAGCACTCTCTGAAACCAACTGGCACCTAAAAAATACAGCAGCAGCAAGTGATGTTCTTCAAGAGAGGAAAGAGTCTACACATACTCAGTGCCAGAAGAAAAAGATGCTGGGAAGGAAGCCATAATGAAGGAAGCACGTGTGGCTGGGGGTTGGGGAGAGCACAAGGAGAGAGGAGAAGCCAAGACACCAGAGTGAGAGCAGGCCCAGCGGATGGGGTGGAGCCTGTGCCACACCTGACGGCAGGCGTGGAAGGGAGGCGGCCCGAGAGGACAGACTGGGCATCTGAGTGCGGCTCCCCGCCCTGGGAGGCCCCCCAGCCGTGCCACACAACGTCAACCTGCCATCCTCTGCATCTGCCTCCAACACCTGTCTTTGTCGCTAAGCCGAATTCTATTAATTTTCATGTCTTGGCCAAGACATCAAGCACTGCCACAGAAAGCCTCTGGCAGCTTGCCACACCCCCTGGGAGTCGGGGGGTCTGGGTCTAAGGCTACCTGCCCACCCCCCAACCTGGCAGAATGCCTGACATGCAGCGGGTGATTATTTAAAAACCAGATGGAGGGAAAGTGGGTGCAGATATTCGCAAAGTGAACAGAAGTGATTGTTTAAAAGTCTCCGTTCACACAGAGGTCAGATTTGGGCTTAAACACTTTCATTTTGGGGAAAAGGGTCAGGTACCCCTTGGAGTCCCTGGACAATCTGCAAGAGATGGTGAGAAAGGGCAGAAAAAGGACAAGGCTCAGATGGGAGAGGCAGGAACATGACAGCCAACTGCCTTGTTTCCAACCAGGTGAAAAGCAGCCCCTGGTGCAGGGTGCTACTTCAACCCTTTGCCTGCCCTAGAAACCTACAGGCAGAAACATTCCTCAGAAATAAAGTTTTTCTGATCTCGCTGTCCCAAGAACTTGTGTTGACAGCTTCGACGATTGTCTTAGCCATGAGGAAATAAGCTCACCATCAGAAGACAGAGCAACATTAGCCCTAGAAGACACTTCTTTAATTTAGGATAAAAGGAACCAAAGGAACTGGCAGAAAGGTCAAAAAGGGTGGCGGACCCACAAGAGAAACTTCAGGAACCTGTCGTCCTCCATATTAGAAAGTGTTCCAGAAGGTGTGTGGAGGGGAGGAGGGCAGCCAGTCTGCAGTCATGTGTACACATGCCTCTTGAGGTGAGAGCCTCAATTTCTAGAACCTGGTTGTTTGTAGTTCTGGTTCTGCCTCTTAGATTCTTTGGTGCCTGAAGTCTTTATTCATATGACCGGAATTTCACATGCATCCTCAAACCACGGTAAATACAGCAATAGCTTATCTTATGAAAAAAATAAAGGGGAGATAGGAACACATTTTCCACATTTCTTATGCTACAAAGAGGCAAAATGTCTTCCAGCAGGTGAAAGTGGGGAGAGTGCATTTAACATGGAAAAGAGAAATGCTTCAAAGACACACAGAGTGTGTGGCCAGGCTGCAGAATACACAATCGTTCCTCTCTGGTTTCTTGGGATCCGTAAAGCAGAAAGGTTGCGACTGTCATTTTTACTTTACATATGAAGACATCGATCGGGCATGGTGGTTCACACCTGTAACCCTAGCACTCTGGGAGGCCAAGGTGGGAGGATAGCTTGAGCTCAGGAGTTCGAGACCAGCCTGAGCAAGAGCAAGACTCCATCTCTCCTAAAAATAGAAAAATCAGCCAGGCGTGGTGGCGCGCACCTATAGTCCCAGCTACTCAGGAGGCTGAGGCAGGAGGATCACTTGAGCCCAAGAGTTTGAGGTTGCTGTGAGCTATGATGACAACACTACACTCTACCCAGGGTGACAGAGCAAGACTCAGTCTCAAAAAAATAAAATAAAAAGACACGTACAGAAGGTAACATTTTAAAAGCATTTTCACAGAACAGGACTTAAGTACAGTTTGTTATCCTGTAATTCTACCTGATATTTTAGTTCTTGACTAAACAAGTGTATAATCAAACCCTTTGTTATGTGAAACACACTGACTCACATAGCCATGGTTTAGTCCTGTTTATTTTTGTTTTATAAATTTTGAGACTACATTGTTAATATATATTGATATTCTTCCTTTTATAACTGAAGATCCTCTTTATTTCTAACAATGTTTTATGCTTTCAAGTCTATTTTAATATTAATATTCCTATACCAATTTTTTTGTTAATATTTTCCTGCTAGATCATTTTCTTATACCGTATATACTTTGAAGCTTCCTGGGTATTTATGTTCAGGTGTTTTCTTCGGAAATAATACATAGCATAATTTTTAAATGATAGTCAATCTGAGATTCTTTGTCTTTTAGCAAGTATAATCTATTTTGCATTTGGTATAGTTACTGATATTTTTGGACAAATTTCTACATCTTATGTTGTAATTTCTACCATGATTTTTGTTGTTCTAATTTCTTTTGCTTCCTCCAGACCCATTTTCCTGAGTTTTCATTTATCTGGTTTTCTGTATTTTTTTCCCTTTAAAGTGGTTTGGAAGTGATGCTTTCTATCCCTGTACTATTAGTCGTCATTCAAAAATGCTAATATGCACACCTGAACCAACAATCTAAGATAAGCAGCATGCCTGCTGCCATCCTGCTCAGAACATCTTACCATCTCTTGTGTTACCATGAGCTGATACTTTAGTTCGTTTTCAACTCCCTCCCAAATTCATTGTCTTTTCTTTAAATGGTCAATCCTTTGATCTACAAACATATTTCCCAATTTCTTTGCTCATTATTGATCACAGCCCATTCTTCTCATACTTTCTTTTTATCCACTTAATTAACTGAAAAAATACTTGCTAAATACCTAAACATGTCAGGCATTTGTCTAGGTGCTGGTGACACTGAACAAAACAAAGTCCCTGTTCTCGTGGAGCTTAAATTACAGTGGGTGCTTATATTATTCTTACTAAATAGTTTTTACGGTAAGTATGTAAGTGGTAAACTCTCAATCTTGGTCTATAGTTTGTCCCCACTATTGAGTTCAGCTGGGTACAGAATTCCAGTTCAGACTTACTTTTCCCTCAGGACTCCATTCCATTATCTTCTGGAATCTATGGTTGCTGATCAGAAGTTGGCTTTCTCACAGGCGTCATTTTGTCAATTCTCTCTTCTTGTTTTTAAGATTGTCTTTGATGTTTCTTAGTTTTACCACACTATGTCTGAGTTTGGATCTGTCCTGCTTAGACAACTTCTTTTTCAAATGAATTTTTCAGATATATATACATATATACATATATATATACCCACATACACACACATGTGCCACATTGTTGTACTCTCTCCCTTCTTCACTCCCCTTTCTTTCAAAAAACCCAACAAAACAAAAAGCACATTTCCCAAACCACCATGAGCTGTGAGGAGGAACTGCATGTGAGCTTTACAAGATGCTGCCGCACACCGCCTTATCCTTGCTTCCTCTCTAGGAGCCACTCCTGGGCCTATTTTTCAGAAAGCTACCTTTAGAGAGGTTAAGTTACTTATCACCAATGCTCAAACTCTGTAAATCCCACACTCTGGACATGCTGCACTCCTGTCTCCTGTTTCCTAAGCACACGCATTTAAAAGAACTGGAAACAGGACAAACAATGCTGGTCCATTATTACAGAAAGGGATCATTTTTCTCCAACTACGAATTGAAATTTCACAAATTAGTCAACAGACATTAGTATAACAAATATGACAAAAACATCCCAGATATATTTCTGTTTCAGGAACATCATGTTTTACAAAAGGGCCAACTGACAAATCACGTTTCTGCCTGGACAATGACAACTTCACTCTGAAATCTGAGCACTGACCCCATCTGAATCACCTCCAACATATCCAGCTAATGCTAACTTACCTCAAATGTGGTGAAAACTGTAATTCAAAGCCAGCCACAGGGGTACTTACGGGATAAAATAGCAGAAGCCATTACCTGTGCCACTTCTTCAAAATCCTCATGACGTTTCTGCAAAGCTCTGGCCCGATGCAGAGATTTCCCCACACCTGTGTGTTTGCTCAGGAATGCTTCTCCGTGGTTCTCGATCCAATCCAGCACCTGCAAAGAAATACGGGTACATATGCCATAAGAACTATGTCCTGCCTTGTTCAATGTTTAGGGGAATTCAAGGAAGACCCATTCTGTTGTCAAATCTCTAAGAAACAAGAAGCAAATGAGAAAAAAAATCTGGAAGATACAACTGGATATTAATTTAACACATTTGATAATTACAAGCTGATAATTACATCAGCTTTCCCACCAGGACTTTAATCAGCTCTTATGTTAAAAGTGTAAATCTTTTCATGTATAAACGTTACATGCAATAATGATTAAATTAAATCTCACCTCATTTTACGCATGACTGAGCCCCCGAACTGACTGGGTTTTGCATAAGATAGTGATTATCAAGCCACAGAGGACCAATTTAAGGTAACATTTTTATAAGGCTTAAAACTACACAACTCAGGGAATTTAACTTTAACTACAGAGTTAATTTTTTTCTATCTCTTCTGTAGAAGACTCAAAACACATAAGTAAAATCCAAACAAACATTACATATGCCTTAGTCCTGATTTTTAAGGATAACTTATTTTTTAAACAAAGATGCCTGCAAAAGCTAAGCATTCCACGAATTACTTAAAAATTCTTGCTAGTTGAAATCCACTAAAGAGAAGGAGTGAAAGCAAAGCAGTGCGATCTGATGTTTTAAATTTCGTGGTTGGGACTGGTAGTTCATTGGTTCCTGTACTTCGGAAATCACAAAACACCAACAATATCTAATAAAATACAGTTGACTCTTAAATAAAACAGGTCTGAACTGTGCAGGGCCCCCTAATACGTCATTTTTTTTTCAATAAATACAGTTGGCCTTCCATATTGGTGGGTTCCACATCTGCAACCCAACATGGATGGAAAATACAGTATTTGTAGGATACATAACCCATGTATATGGGTTTTCTCATCCTTGGGTTCCAAAGAGCCAACTGCGGGACTTGAGTACGTGCGGATTTTGGTATCCATGGGTGGTCCTGGAACGAGCCCCCGCAGATACTGAGGGATGACTGTATTTACACTACATCAAATGTCCACTTTGTCTCTCTCTGATGAAGAGGCGATAACCAGCAAAAAAACTAAATTATTGATATTTCTAGCTAAAAACTAAAAAATGTAAGTACATTTGTTAATGTGCTGCCAAAGTATTTAAGCCTCATTCATACTTTGCACGTTTGTAACTATGTTATTCTCTTAATCCATTCATGCTGCTACAACAAAATACCTTATACTGGGTAATTTAGAAACAAAGAAATTTATTGCTCACAGCTCTGGGGACTGGAATGGTCAAGCTCAAGGCACTAGCAGATTCAGCGTCTGCTGAGGGCTCATCCTCACTGGTGGCACCTTCTGTGTGCCCTCACAAGGCTGAAGGGGCAAACGAGCTCCTCTGGGCCTCTTTTATAAGGGCACTAATCCCATTCACAACGGTGGCACCCTCACGACCTCATCCCCTCCCCAAAGCTCCACCTCTTAATATCACCACCTTGTGGATTATGTTTTAACATATGAATCTGGGGGAACATATTCATAGCAGGGACCTAAGGATGCAGATCAAAATGATCTTGGATTAAAGAACAAACAGAGGCATGCGCAGCAAACACAGTGGTCCGGAGGGCAGTCTGGAAGCAGGCCAGCCACAGCGCTCTGGTAATGGCAAAATGAAAGGGGCTTAGCTTGTGGTTCCTTGCTACAAAAAGGATCCCTTGCCCTTTATTAACTGTACTGTGGAGAGAGCAGCTGCACTGACAGATATCTAGAAAAAAAGATGCAGCTGGCAAGGGCCAGTGCCTGATTTGTTCTCCATTGCTCCAAATCAGTGACCTTCGAACCTGAGGGTGGCCTAAGGGTCTTTCCTGCACAGGGTCTAGCAAAGTCAGAATTACATGTAAATAAAAAATGGCTTGCAAACCTTGACAAACCTCTTGTGGTCCTCTGTGAAGACCCTTGTAGAGCTGGCAGAAGCTGAGATTAGATGTGCAGGACATGTGGGGTAGGGATGGAGCCAGGCCTGGCAGTGGGTGTGCAGGCAAAGCTACACATTCACCTTATGGCTACAGTTTATTCCTGAGCCTTTGTTGTCAGTATTGTCATTCTGCTGTCCCCTGGGCTTACTGCCAGAGCCATTCTTACTGGCTCCACTGTCTTCTGTCAACTGTGCCAATGTGTTGCCCAGTTCTTCTGATTCTCCTTCCGAAAGCTCCCCCGTTCCCACCCCTTCATTTCCAGCCCCCTTGCACACAGACATAAAATCTAGCTGCTGCTCTTAGGCAAGTTCCTTGCCCTTTCTCAGCTTCCATTTCCTCCCCTGCTCAACAGTGACAATCAGGGGGAGTGGTGAGCATTAGATGGCATCTAGGTTGAGCTTTTTATTTTGAGTGCAGCAAAAAAACAGCACATGTGCCACCCCCACACATAAACCAGAACCTGCAGCAGGCTTCCATCTCACCTTGAGCTCCTTGATGGCACAGGCTATGCACACTGCATTGCTTTTTTACTAGTGTGCTGAGTACATTATTTTTCTTTCTTGAGATGATACAGACAGAAAAAAAAAGGAGAAAAAAGAGAGAGAGACACAGACAGACCCCTTTAAGGTAGTGCTGTATGCACCACCTGACTTCAAGGCAGATGTAAAGCTGCTGAGTTGTTTACAGGACAGTCTCTTGGTATGTATTATAAAACACAGGTCCTGTTCCATTCCTAAGGAAATGTCTCAATGAGAACTTCAAGACCTCTCAATCTCTAAGAATGGATACATGTACTGGAATGTGCCTCTGGGTACAAGGCCAGTGCCATGCAGAAGACAAGCAGTTTAAGCCTGAAGAGACTGTAAAGGTATGTAGGTAACACCTACACCACCGTCCACCTGCCTGCAAGATCTACATGAAGGGCTAGGGAGACTTTTTTTTTAAATACTATATAGTGTATTCTGTATACTCCTCAACTGTAAAAAGAAAAAGCAAGCCACCAGTAAGCAGCAAACCTCGTGATTACTGGCAACTCCACAGAGAATTGAAAAAAGAGCACAATTTCAAAAAGTAAAAGATAAACATTATTTGGTAGAAAGGGCTAGAAGAAGCAAAATGCAGTATTTTAAAAATACTAAAAATTTGTTTTTTAAGCATAAGAAAAGTATTTCAGGAAGTACAAGGTGGAAATAAAAGCCATTATGAACCCACCACTCAGGGTTATGAAGAGCACTTTTATCAGCGGTTCTTTCAGACAGAAATGTAAATACCAGGTAAAGCATATTGCCAACAGACATGAAAGTAATTCAAAGGAGAATGTAAAAATTCCAAGCACTTTATTAAAATAATTGCAGACAGTTATAAAATCCAGCTAATACTCAAAACCAAACTCCTCCACAAGGCTTCTGCTTCTGTTATAAGGATGGGTAGACTTCCCAGCTTACCGAGTGATCCTGAATCAATACACGTACCTAAGTAACATTTTAAAGACATGCCTGTGGAATGTCTCAATTTAAAACATAAAAAGATTAGCAAGTCAGGGGCTTTATCATCCTAGCCCAGCCAGCTTCCTCCCTGACCTCAGTGCTGGCCAGCGGCTGTCATCTATTTGCCCTGTGACCTCAACCCAGGGACAAGGAGGCTGGCACAGGCTTGCTGCCTTCCTTCCAGATTCAATGGAAAGGGCGAAAGCTGATCCCTTCTCATGGCTTCCTGGCCCAGAGGCAGAAGAGCAAAGCTGGGAGGGCACGACCACCTTCCTCTCTGTTTAGAGGATGTGGGGGCTCCTTCCTCTGTACATCAGTGCCCTCTAATGGACACAATGACAGCCCCAAGGTCGAGGTCACTCCAAAGTGCATCACCCTCACTTAAATCAGCACTTAAGTCAAATGTCAGACGTGCAGGAAATCGTATGGATTGTTTAGCTTAACCCTCTGTTTGTAATGAAAAGGAAACCAAGGCCCTAATTACAAGACTGAACATGATGATGGCAAGTGTGATTATGATCATTTATAAACTAATAATCACCTTGCCATCTGAGCACCTGCTGCTGAAGTAGGCACTGACCTAAGGCTGGTTGTGCACTAAGCCATCGGTCGTCACATTGAATCACCGGTAGGTATGACCCTTATCCCTCTTACAGATGAAGACACAGGACACAGGGGTCTCAGCTACGTTGCAGAAAAGCCATTCGTGGACTGGGTCCCAGGACACCTGGCCTCAGGGCACTTCCTTACCTCTAGTCTACTGCCTCTTCTTTGAGTTGGCACAAGTGACATGCATGTAGGTAGAAAAGGAAAGAGCTCCATTTTTGTTCCAGAGAGGTTCAGGCTATCAAGTAAATAACCTCTGAGGAAAAGACATTGTCACAATGGACAGCAAAGCTAGGATACGGCAAATCAGCAAACACTTCCCAACCCTCTATTCAACGCCTCAGGGACCGGCCACAGGCACCTTCCCACCCACTCCCTGCAGCAGAGTTGTGGCCATCCTGCATAACCTAGCTGTAAAATAATTTTCTACAGTAAGCCCTTACTAGCTAATATTTACTAGGTTTTGTGGATTCGTATTTCGAAGTAATTACTATTTCTTTAAGGACCTGTGAATAACTACTAAATCCTCATCGAAGAGGAGACTAAATCTCATAAAGCCCACCTCACAACAACATGTGCTATGAAGACCCATGTAAATGATATTTTTCCTTTAAAATGCAGAGGTGTTTATTTCAAATACTTACTAGAGTAGTTTTCTATCATCATCATGCATCATGTCATTGTCATCAGCATCATTTATTGCGAGGCTATTCTGTGCTACGCTTGGGAAGGGCAATATAGGTCCATAACCCCTTATCCACAAAAAGCTCTGAAATTCCAAATATTTTCTCAAAATTTGGTTCCAAAATTCATTTGGCAATAAAACTTCACCTGAGGGTATTTATAGTCTTTATTGATGCCTTTAATGTGAGTTTTTATACATTTGGCTGCAGAAACAGCCGTGTGTTAGATCATGGGGGGCTGCCCAGACTCTGCTAGGAGTGTTATGTACCATAAACTGTGCTAGCTTTCTAAGCTTTGAAAAATTCTGAGTTGCAAACCAAAAATCAGGACTATACATAAAAGGGAGTGAACTTTCATCATCCTTATTAAGCAAGAAATTGAGCTTGAGAGAAGTTAAGTAACTTGCCTAAAAAAAGAGATTCAAACGCAGGTCTTAACTCCAAGATCACTGTATTACATTACGGTTTGTAAATACTGTCTAAAAACCTTTAAGATACTTCCAAAATCAGAGTTCCATCTCTAGACTTGCTATTCGTAAAAACTAGATAACACATCTGACATAAAACAACCAAGAACACATTAAGCTAGTTTATTTTTACTGGTAACTTTGGATCCAAAAAAGCATTCAGAGAAAACATACAAACATTTGTAGACTCCAGATACTGTTTTAAAGGAGACAAAACATAGTGAATAATAGTGTTTTCTGTCTTATAAATCAGAGCCCCTTCTAAGTCACATTTTATGCACACAAAAATGAAAATATTAAGCTCTTCTGATTCTATATTGAGTTTTTAAAATATGTTAAACAAATGAAAACAAGGGTAATTCTAAAATACGCCAAATGTTTTTTTATACAAAATCAGATTTTTTTCCAGTTGAAAATATGAATTTTCTCCATGCCCACTCTAAATTCTCTATAAAACCAAAATTAATAATCTGGTTTCATTTATTTTAGTAACGTCCTCGTTCAATCACTGTTGGCTTTATTTAAAATCCCTGAGGAAACCAATCTAGAAATGAACATATTACATTTTGAGTTTTCTTGACTATCAAATCAATGGTATTTAAGTGATAGAACAGAAGATGACTGATCGATTCAACAACATCATTTCAAATTTGCTAAACATAAGTATGTAACCAAAAAAGGGACTTTCATTTAGATAATTTCTTTTTTTTTTTTTTTTTGAGACAAGGTCCCACCCTGTCACCCAGGCTGGAGTGCAGTGTAGTCATCATAGCTCACTGCAGCCTCCAACTCCCGGGCTCAAGCGATCCTCCT
The DNA here is from genome assembly GCF_000956105.1 of Propithecus coquereli. Lineage (NCBI taxonomy): Eukaryota > Metazoa > Chordata > Mammalia > Primates > Indriidae > Propithecus > Propithecus coquereli. The sequence goes on along the minus strand of NW_012133859.1, from coordinate 1,527,572 downwards.
GCCTCAGCCTCCTGAGTACCTGGCACTACAGGTGTGTGCTACCACACCTGGCTAGTTTTTTTTTCTTTTTTGTAGAGACAGGGTGTCCCTGTGTTGCTCTCACTGGTCTCAAACTCGTGGCCTCAAGAGATCCTCTTGGCTCAGCCTTCCAAAGCGCTGGGATTACAGGCCTGAGGCCCCATGCCCAGCCAGATAATGTTAATTTTTATTAAAGGCTGGTGTTTGGCATCGCCATGAGGATATTCAGTATTATGCTATTAATGAAATTTACCTATGAAGTGGAAATCACAAGTGAGGGAATATCCAGTTAAATTACCGGAATCCATGTACTTCATCCTATCTTAGGCTGGCTAACACTTCTTTCTTGAGTGCTCCAAACATAATTTACTCCTGACACCAGCGTCTTGGTCATGTGCTTCCCTTTCCAGTGGAGGCCAAGCTCAGCAAGACACTGAAACCACACCATCACCCCCAGCTACCAGATCACCGGACAGAGAGGCAAGCAGGGCCCTTGGTGGCTGAGCAGTGCGGCTGGGGCTGCAGAGCTCGGGGCCAGAAGCCAGTGCCAGGTGCCTTTGCCCTCGCTTGTTCCTTGCCACTGATCTACTCCTGAGGGACTGAACTTTAAAACATTAAAAGGAGAAAAGAGAAAACTCTGTAAGGAGCTATTTTCCTTCACAGTCATGGGCAACTGCTGCTTCTAGGAAAGCCCCTTCCCTCAGTCTGAAAAGCACCACTTAAAGATTCTTTCTTCGGCAACATGTTGATTTTACTCTCTGATTAGCTCAGAAGTCAAGCATCATCCTCAGACCCAGAGCAGCGAAGTATAATAGTAAAGACACCATGAGGCTTCCTGGAGCTTTGGCCAAGTCACTCGACTTTTCCGAGGCTTGGTTTTATTCCCTGAAAAATGGGAGGCTCTCGCTCCAAATTCTATGATGTTCGTGACATAATTTTTTAAAGTGACATGAGACAGACACAGAATTCAGCACACATCTGTGGGCTTTTGGGGATGAAGGGAAGAGGCGGGAACTTTTCAGGTCCAGCCCTCACAGCTGCCTGACAGGAAGGATGCTCTCTCCATCACATTTCTTTATTTTCCTCCACGGAAGCCAAAAACTCTCCATTTCTTCGTTCGTTGTATTTCAAAATCAGAATTAAGACTGTTCCGAAAATATATATAATTATTCTTAATATGTAAAGAGCTTTTACATGACAAATCAGACTAAGCCTAATGCTCAAGTGGGAGAAAGAAGTTATTTTTAAAAAAACCTCAGCAAGTGTGTGACACAGAACCGAAATGTCCTGCATGCAAGAGATGCTTTTGCTTAACCAACATGGGAGCACATGAAGTGCTAGGAGCACGCGCTCCACGCACGCTCCTGGCTGGAAGGCAGCGTAACAGAAATCGGTGAACGATGAGGTTGGCCAGCAGGCTTTTTACCTTTTACAACATCCATCTATCCATCCACCTATCTTACTGCTAAAACAAACACAACTCACCAGTTCTCCCTACTATTACCCTAGTTTTAATTACATAAATACATGAAATCTCTTAACAAAAACAAAGAAGCATAATGGGGGGTGGTTATTATTCATATAAATAGTATCATCATGGATATTCCCATAAAACCCAAACTAAACCATCACTATCACCACTGGTTAATCCTTTCAGTGATTGTCTAAACTTTTAAAAATTATTTTTCCATTCTTAGTTCAGAAATGAATATAAAATAGTCCAAAGTTGTCCCCCAAAAAATCTTTATATGTCCAGATGTTATCTGGGAAATTGAAGTTATTATGTATAGTTTAAATCTAGTCATTGAACTCTACAAATACTTCTAAATACATACATGTTAATACAAAGATACCATAAATATGCATATATATACATTACACACACACATACATGCATGTGTGTGCGTAACCTTCCTTGTTCAGCTAATCCCCTGGCGCTTCCATCCCAGGGGACCGGGCATGTGGCTGGCACTCAGGCACGGGGGCCCATGCTCACTGGGGTCTGCCTTGGCTCTCCCACGCCTGGACATCCTGGTCCCGACCCCGTGTCTCTCCAAAGGCTTGCTGACCTCAGCCCCCTCATCACTCCCACCTAACCCTCCTCCTATGGGCTCTCTGCTTCCTGTCACACTGGCTCATGGTGCCAGCTCACACACCGGGCATTCTTGTATTATATCCACTTTGGGTGGAAGGGTGTGTGGGAAGGAATCATCCCTTTTCCCTCTTTGTCCTCCCACCGTTTAACCTGTAGCTCCTTGCAAGCTGTGGTTACTAAGCTCTCCAGATTCCAGTCCAGTTTCTTCTTGTTCACTGCTACAGAAGGCAATTATGCGCTGGTTCCACACCTACCAGGAAGATCAGCAGTCGGCCTCTGCCCCGCCCAGCAGTTCCTAACCCAAAGCAAGCGCAGGCCCCATCTGTAGTCCCTAACTCTAACCGAAAACTCTTAAGAAAAAGGTGGTGATCCCATAGCCATTCTTATCAAGACACACCATCAAAACTGTGAGTGTGGGAATGTAAACAGAAGAAAATGTTAAGTAGCTAGGGCTGTATGATGACTCTGGTGAGTGGGATGAGATCTGCCTCCTGACTTAATGTGCAGAGGACAAGGGAGTTCAGGAACTCAAACTTCACTTAAAAGCCAGGCCTAGCACAGGGGGTGCTAACCTAGAACCCCCGAGCCAAGCCTCACACATACATGGCTTTTACAGGCTGCGACCCAAGATGATCTGTGAAATGGCTTCTCTACTGACCGCAGACCTTTAGCTTTGCCTCTTAGGCATATGCTGACTTCCCTCCCCCAGCTGGAATCTGGCATTAAAGATGCTCATTTTGCATTCAAATGACCAACATCTTTACTAGAGAAGCTACCACACTTCTAAAATTCCCATGCCTTGAAATTATCCCTTCCTTCCGCAGACACCCCTAAGTCCCTGTTATCAACCAAAGCTTCCATTCCTTCAGGCAGATCTCTCAGATACAAGACTAGCCCTCCCCGATTCCAGAATAAATGAAGAAACTCTTAACCCCAAAAAACCTTAGTTAACAAAATTGGGGAATTACTTAAATTTCTTCATCTACTCATTCACTCATTCAAATACTGAGCATCTGCTGTTCCAGACACTTGGGAAACACCAGTGAGTAAAACCCACATGGCTGCGCCCTGTGGACCTCACATTTGCGCTCTCCAAGACTGGTCCACGGCTTGCACGTCCACGTGGAACCCAGCCAGACTCCTGGCCTTTAGGCTCGCTCCTGCGATTCACTGTGCCGTCCACCCCTATGCATCGGGTCACAGTGCACAGCTTACTCAGCCCTTCAGGGTTTGAACTCAGGTGAGGAAATGGGGAAAGCATTAACTCTCAACAGGCTGGCTATGAGCGCGAAGAGAGGAAAGACTCGTACACATTAGGGAGCACCCACGAAGCACCAGGATGAGCTCAATGCCGTTCAGATGTCACACGTGGCCTTGGCACTACACACTGACATTCAATGCAGCTGAGTCTGTGTCCCTTCATTGGTGGCCCAACACTTACAGAAACAAGCCCCACGCCTTCATCATTGCCACCATGTTTTCCATGCCTGGCCCCATGTTACCTTCCAGCCCCAGCCACACTTCCTTCCTCCACACCCCTCCCCTTCCAACCACACTGCGAATCTGCTGCTCCTTGGACAGGTCCTGCCCTCTCCTGTCCTGTTATCGCTGCAATCCCTACTGCCCATCCCTCCACCTACTGACCTTCTACTCACCCTTCAAAACGCAGCTCAAGCTCTGCTGTTCCCATGAAGACATTCCTGGCACCCCCAGCATGACAGCTGCTACTTGCACCTCTATCACAGCACTTTTCACTTCTCCTTGTACACTAGACACTTGACGCTTGAGAATAATATAGACAAAGTTCTCAGGAACTCCCAAAGTTGCACAAATCACCAAAATATAGATATGTGCCCTCAAAATGCACATGCAAGACAGGTAGACAATATGGATGAGATAGCTAGTTTCATTTATCCCTTCACTTCTGAAAGTACCTGGACAGGCATGATTCAAATTTACGTCTTAGCAAATTATACCTGACAATAACCAAAGACACAAATGCTACATCTGTGTATGCTGTAGTCTAATTTATTAGCTTGTTAAACCATCTCCTTAAAAAAAAAAAAAAACCAAAAAACTGCTCTTACTAGATTATAAATTCCCTGAGAAAAGGAGCATGGAGTTGTTTGACATTATTAACCTCTGTATCTCTTGGAGGACTGAAAATTCAATTAAGATATTTTGAAGAAAAAGAATGAAGGGTGCACAAGAAGAATCTAGAGTGGACTAGATTTGCTTGATCATTTTTAAGAATATCAGTTAATAGTCTGACATCAACCTGGAGGGAGATCTTCCAAGAGTTAACTCTATGGGGGTGATGTCCACACATGAAGGCTGCAGGGGAAACAGGAGGCTTTTGTAGAAGGTCTCTCTGCCTGAGGGGCTTCTTTGAGAGGAGTCAGCTTGCTTCAGGAAAGTGGATTTTTGGGTCATCCACCTCCCCTGACATGTTAGAGTAAACTAAATCCCAACAATCTAAGAGCCCAGCCAACTGAAAAGGTGAGGTAGAAAAATGAGTCTGCCAGCACCCTGCTTCGGTCTGCTTCCATGACTGCTACTCCATTTGAACAAGTACAGCAAAAATACATTATCTTCTCATAGAAAACTAAAGCATACTCTACACTAAAAAACACGACTTAGCAGTAACACAACTATTCATTCATTAATTCAACCAAACCTTTATTGCGGTCACTCTAACGGTCAACACAAAGCAATGGAAACAGGTACATTACATGATCATCAGGAAATGTGACAAAGAGTTTTCATTTTACTTTTAAGTTAATGAAGGCAAGGCTAATATCTAGCAGCAGCCAGCGTGGGTCTTCCCTCTCCCCGCCAGGTGGGGCTTTGATTTGGACCCCTGATGACACTACGCAATAGCAGCTTCTCCCACCTCTCCTACGCCACGCCCCAGACTACTTTCCCAAACACATTCCATACAGAAATTGTAAAATGGTCTCTGCTTGTTATGAGGGGAAAAAACAACCACTAAACCAAAATTAACCACGTCTTACAAATCAAACTCCCCATGCCATTCTCTCCCTGCACTCTTCCCTCCATTCCTCACGGTCCACTGCTAACAGATCGGCATTTGTTCTTCCAACGGACAAGTGTACACCCTTCCGGGGGGTTGTTTTACTAAAACTGTAATAACTCCATATCTATTGTTCAGTAAGTTGTTGTTCTTTTTTCTCAATATTTACAGATACTTTTTAATCACCCAAAACAACCAAATAAGAAACACTTTTGGTATCTCTAAATCGGCTTATTTTTGTCTTTACAAATTTATCTTCTGCTGATAATGTCTTTCTAAAGTACAACTATTTTTTTCCTTTATCCTCAGCTCACCAAGCCTCCTCTATGCTTAATATGGCAAAAACTTCCGTATGTGTTATTAATCTCTTGAGTTTCAGGAATACATTTTTGGTTTTGACATCCTATTGTTAAAGTATTTGCTTTGATTAATCTTATCAGCTTTGCTCTTTGCTTCATGAGTCAAGCCTACAAAGCAACTTCCTATTTGCATAACAAGTCCAAACCATTCTAGATCATTAATCAACAAAAAAACATTTCCCTTAATGGGCAATATATATTTTCTATGGAATGCTAATAGGACAATATATGCATTATGTGTATCGCAAAACACCTTCTCCTACTGACATCTAACCCGATGTCTTGTTCTTCGGGGGAAAAAAAGCTAGCTTAAAGAACTGGGCTCATAATTATCATAACTATCTTTCTACATGTTTGCTGTTTTCAAATTCAAGTGCGTCAAGTAGCTGGTGCCGAATGAGATGGCCAGACCCCTCAGCCCATTCCCAAAGGCTTCCTTTCCTGTGCCTTCCCCTAACCTAAACAGTCCCGTGGCTAGTGGCTTATTCTTATGCTGCTGGGTACCCCAAAGAGCCATAAAAAATGGGGCAGCATCAGGGGGCCCTGTTGCTTTTTCTCAGGCCAGGAAATAGGTCCCCTCTGGGAAAGTGCACCAGTGCACGGATGTGTAATGACACTTGATCCAAAGGACACAAGGCGAGGGTGGGAATCCTTCCATGATTACATTTAAACTATTAATATTTCATGATCTGTGAAAGTTTTGGGACAATTAAAAAAAGTAATATTCATGCCTTCAATCTTACACAGTCCGTTCTCTCAGTAACTCTGACGCTGGCTCCACCCTTTTCTCTCCTGCACTATACTCTTCCCTGGCAATTATCTTCTTGCACTGAAACAGCACTGTTAAGAAGCATGAATATCAAAATGATCATTCCTCTGTAACCTTCAGAGAACTCAAAAAATAAAATTAGAATCAGAGCAGAGCAGAGCATGTGAAAATTAAAAACTACAGGACCATGAGAAGTATTCTGAACTCACCAGACTCACATTAAGTGAAGAATGACAGTCAGTGACACACATCTCGAGTTCATCGGAACACAGGACGACTCTCCAAGATCTCAGCCATTCAGCAGAAAGCCCCTCACCTTCAGAGGACACTCGGGGAGATGCAACCCTGAGATCCTGCATGTCTCACCAACCCCCGAGGACTCTGAGAGCCCGGGGAGAAGGGAGTGATTCTACAGCAGACATCGCCTGGCTCCAGGCCGACTTCCTGGAGGCCAGGGTGTCCCTGCAAACGCCAGAATTCCTCCTCCCCAGAGGTGATGCTCGTTTCTTCCCTTGTCGTTTCCTCTATTTGGGGGCAAGGATATTTATCACTAAAGCCATATCATAATTTATAAGCTCCCACAACTTTAATCCTTAAAATCCTTATTGCACAGTAAGGAAGTAAATAGATGGGAACAGAACTTACTCTCATTTTTGTATTAACAACTAAAACAAAAGAGATGTCAACTGCTTAGAAATGAATAGTCATAAAAGTCCACATTTCATTAATGAGATTACTAATTATAAAGCACCTACTGTGCACCACGGACTGCACTATCTACCAGTCAGGAAGGGAAGCCTGACGACCTCGTCATTTAAGCAGTCAGAAAGCAGACAAGTCTTAAATTGTAACATCATACCCCACCAGCATTATTCTCACAAATAAATACAGTTGAGAATGATGGGTGTCGAGAAGACAACTCACAGACTCCCCGGGAGAACCCTGTGTTGCCTTCTGGGTGCAGCGCACGGGAACCAGTGGCTGAGGCAGCCTGAGCACGCGTTCTCAAGCCCAGTTTGTACTCCTGGTCAGCAAAGACGCTCCTATCCTATCTTCTACTTGCTCCTTACACACAGATCTTCCCAATATGACAACGCACTCACCCAAACTCAACCCAGCGTGAGCCATTCCCCATGGAGAAGAGTACAGTCTGAAACCCACCTGCTGGACGTCCTGCTGGAACACGCACAGCTGCAGCCTCTGATGGAGCCGGACCTTGCGGTGCTGCCAAATGTTCTCGAGCTGCCGCTGGTGGTGCAGCACCTCGTGGATGACATCCAGGACGTGGTGGACGGCCTTGGAGTAGTTGGCAGAGGCCGTCAGGGAATCGGAGCTGCCTGGAGTCAAGGGCCGTTGGAGCTTGTCAAGGAGTGACTTCCCATCTTGGCTCACCTGCCCACAAAATAAATGAGCAATTATTCAAGATTTAAGGCTTTGCTCCAGCTGTGCTGTAGATGCTGTCTTTGGATGCACTAGTGCACACACACAGGCACACATATACCCAGGCATTCACACACAATCTCACACCAAAGTTTTACTCAAAGGCATATTTTATGTAAAATAAAATAAAACTTAACTAGTAAGTACAACCTCTGTGGAAAGCAATATGGAGATACCTCAAAGAGATATAAGGAGAACTACCATTCAATCCAGCAATCCCATTACTGGGCATCTACTCCAAAGGACAAAAGACATTCTATAAAAAAGACATCTGCATTAGAATGTTTATAGCAGCACAATTCACAATTGCAAAGATGTGGAAACAACCCAAGTGCCCATCAATACCTGAGTGGATTAATAAAATGTGGTATATGTATACCAATGAGTTCTATTCAGCCACAAAAAACAATGGTGATCTAGCACCTCTTATATTATCCTGGATGGAGCTGGAACCCATTCTACCGAGTGAAGTATCCCAAGAATGGAAAAACAAGCACCATGTGTACTCATCATCAAATTGGTATTAACTGATCAATACTTAAGTGCATATATAGTAATAACCTCCATTGGGTGTCGGGCAGGGGGAGGTGGGGATGGGTACATACACATGTAATGGGTGGGGTGCGCACTGTCTGAGGGATGGACACGCTTGGGTGTCTGGCTTGGGTGGGGCAAGGGCAATATACGTAGCCTAAACATTTGTACCCCCATAATATGCTGAAATAAAAATAAATAAATAATCAGCACTTCCACAAAATGTCTAAAATTCAGGTATTGAAAAATAAACATGTTGCGTTCTGGCACAACTACAGTTAGAAGAGGATTAAAGGCAGAGAATAGGACATTCCGCAGGCCTCGCTTGCTACGGGGGGAATGAGGCAGGCTGACCGAGAGCTTCCACACCAATTGCTGGTGGCGAGTTCCTCTTCCCTGCTGCCAAGAACTGGAATGAGATGGCTAGAGCATCAGCAGCTATTGATTACTCTGAGGCACCCTTAAAAACAGCAGTCCACCTGCTAATCAATGCAATATAGAAAGACAGAGGATCTTAGAGATCCTCTCACTAACAGCTACTCCATTAGCCCGGGAATGCCAGTCTTTGGATTTCTTTTACACAGGCAGACGGCCAATCTCCATCTCGAGCCACTGTTTTGAATCTTAAACCATCAATATAAAATGACAAAATGAGTTCCTAGCCTTCACCAAGTTTGCAAAAGGAATCCATGTGACACCATTAATATTCTTCTACTGAGAATGGAATACTCTGAGCAACAATATTCCAATGAATCTTTCTTTCCTTGAGTGTCTTTCCAACGGTTTCACAGATCTCAGTAGCAGATATCACGAGAGAATTTCCCAAGGACACACTGGCTCGTGGTGGTGGAGGGGTGGTAGAAAACGTCTGCTGAGCAGTGCATACCTTAACATTAGACAACTCACTGAGCAAAGCTCCACCTTCCAGGAATTCATAAGCAGGGATTAAAGTATCTCTGTCGGTGCCACCACTGGTCTGCCATTTGCTGGTAGCGATAGTGGCAGTAAAGACCCCAGGCAAGGAAACACCTGTTGTCCTCCCTACAGCCAGACAGCATGGAACTCTAAATGCATGTTCATATATAGTATTTCTCCAATGAACCTTTGCGGAAATAATTCTCTTTTATCTCAGTATAGCTTTTGTAGATTTGGCAATTAAAAAGTATTATTTAAGCACACGAAGGGAAACATAGATATTTTAGTAGCTTTTAGCAAAATGTCATTGTCTTTGTTAAGTACAGTAATATGTGAAAAAAATGCTCCAGTTTTATGAAGACTGCTGTTCTATTGTACAGAAATAATGATTTTAACTGGTACAGAATAACCAGAAGAAAATTAACACAAGGAGAGATTGTAAAGTATACAGCAGACAAAAAATTCATATGTAAGTACTAAAACAAAGTAATATAAGTTTACAGTATGTGATATTCTACATTTCTTCAACTACAGAACCAGGTGAATGAATTTATTTCAGTTTAATGTTTTATTTAAAACTGTTTCTAGCTTCTAGGCACTCAAACTGTGTCCCACAAAGAGACAACAGCTACAAAAAGAAAATAAACTTTCATTATCAAATAGCAGTACTTTTCTCTAATTTGTTAACAGATCAAATCAGTTCATTTTTCAGTCTGTTCTTTGTTTTTCTTGGAATACAGGCTGAGGGACCTGAAGGGCAATCAAAATTACATTTTACAAAGAATAACATTTCATAAATATTTGAACTAATGTGCTCTAATATCTAAATGAGTTAAGAAAAATGCAAGTACTCATTAAAGCAAAAAAAGTAATTGCAGTTTAAAATTTTACCGTTATCAAAGGTAATATTTAAGAGAAAACTGTTCAAAATCTAGAACAATGTCCTGGTTCTCAAATATTTACTTTTAATCAAAACTGCACATAAGATTTATAACTTGGATTTCTGCATGTCATCCTTTAAAAAGTTCCATAAAACTTCACTCAGACTTGCCTATTTGTATTTCTGGTACCGGGATCTCTATATTTCCCATCAAATCAGATTAGAGCTAAGAGTCTCCAGCAGGAATATTTTTCACTTGCACAAAAGACAAATGTTGCTCTAAGGAAAAAAAATAGTACTCAGACTTTATCGCAAAAGCAACAACCACCCAAAGACCTACGATATGTCAATTAGGTCTAAATGTAGTGCTTTGGATCTCAAAGAGCAAGGAAATGGTATTCCCAAGATGTAACAAAAATTGGCAAAATATACAAAATACTTAGCCTGTCACAAAGAAATGGTGGTCCTTCAAAACATACATGAAATGAATCACACCGCCTGCACCGACTCAGGGCCCACACTGCTTTAATTTTTTTGCAGGCTTGGCCTGCCATGGCCTGCAGAGCACAGACCTCCACAGGAAGCCTGGGAATGATTTCTCTCTTTTCTCCAGCTCTTGATGAAATTATTCCCATATTAAGGTTCTAATAAAGCAGAAAGAGTGGAAAAGGGTGAGTGAGTACCCAGCTTAGTTTGTAGCATTAGTTAACACTCCTCACCCAAATAGCTGAGCCCTGTGTCTCTGGGTGAGGAGGTCAAAGCTGGCTTGGCTCCAATGGCTACGTTGAGAAGCTCCCACCAACAATGCAGGCCGATTGCCTTCCGAGAGGTCACGTGTTGGCAGCGACAGTTATTTCCCATGCCCCAGGGAGGCCACTCAGTAAAGGCCTGGCTGGTTCTTTCTCTAGACAAAGTTCTTACAGGATGGATCTCCAAAAGCTGGTTTCTATTTCTTCTGCCGATTCAGTTTCTTATTCAAAATCAGATCAGTGTAACCTTGTTTGACTCTGGCACCTCTATCTGGGATTATCGGAAAGGAAAAACCAAAATAAGATGGAAACAGGATGCTGGAGCAGCCCAGCTGGTGTAAGACAGATGTACACTTGTGTTCTCTAGATTGCACTTGGGCTCTACTTTTGTTGCTCCTGTATTTCAAGCCCTTGCAAGGACGGCCTCGAGCTGAGTTTGGGGTAAGGAGAAGACAACTGTCACGTGGACCGCAGCTCTGACGCAGTGGCAGATGCTCACTAGCGCTCCATGCCACCTACAGCAGCGCCGCAGCCTCGGACGAGGCTTTGAAACAACGCGTTGTAAGTGACTCTACAGCAAGGGAACTGAGCTTCCACACACACCGCGGAGAGACGGTTTTAGCAACTTTTCTACCCAGGTGACTCATTTTGCTGTTTCCCTCTCATGCTAGGAACGGATCAAGCCATCACTCATTCATACAGTGCCTTTAAAAAGGAGCTCGACCAGCTTCACAGCAGCGAATCAGTCGTTCCCGCAAGGCCCTGGTGAGGTGCACTCGTTAAACTGAAACCCTGATGTCGAAACTAAACCCTGACGTCACCCGGGATCAGGGCAGGGCAAGGCCCTGTGGCGCTTCACCTCGCTCCTGTCCCAGGGCTGCGCTTACCAGGCAGTCTCGCTGCACGATGCCAACAACTGGCATTCAGGCTTACAAGGTGACACAACATACTGAGGTGAAAATCGCTTTTACGAATTTAGTTTGTCGAGAAACTAGCAGATGAGCTGCCTTACTTAAAATGTTAGGAATAACTACTCTACATGCTGTTTTGAAAACTACAGCTTATCTCAGATGTTTACATTGCACCATTCTCCTCTGATCACCTACGGCAGACAATGTTAGCCCCAGACCGGCAAGCTGAAGCAAGCTGACATTTTATGGGGCGCAAGTCTGCTCCTGTTGCTAAAACACAAACAGGAGCAACATGGGACAGGTCTAATTAAAACATACTGAAGCAGGTGTTTGCGTCCTGAAAAAAAATGCTGGGAAGGTTTCCCACAGAAAACTTATTATCGACAGAGATTAGAGATTGTGAGCACCATTTAAAGAAAGAAAAAAACTGTAGGAAAAAGAAAGGAAAGGAGGGAAGGAGGGAGGAAGGAAGAAGAGAGGGGAGGAGAGAAGAAAGGGAACAGGGAAAGAGGGGAACAGGGAGGCAAGGGAAAGTGGGGGAAAGGCAAAAGCAAGCCCTGCGTATAAACGTGCCCACCCTAAGGACCCTGACCCAGCTCCACGTCTCACAGGCAGGAGGGACAGACACCTCGTCAGCAGAGGGAGGACTCTTTGCAACAAGGTTACAAGTGTTTCTTAACATGTCCTGTAAAATCATTTGCATCAGAGTTGCCGGATCTCTAGGGATACCCCTTAAAAATGGAGATTCACTATCTCTGGGGGTGGAGTATTGCTGCATTTTTAACCAGCACACTCATATTTTAAAAACACTGACTTAGGGAAAGGGAAAAATAAAATAAAATAAAAGCAGTCTTTCCCTTCCCATCCCCCTCCCACTTCTTCTGACATAGAGAAAATGAGGTAGCGAGGGGTGCAGGTGTCCCGTCCCAGGCTTTTGAAGGAGGTGGGTGGTAGGGGTGGCATCCCCCAGTGAGAGGTCAGCATCCTGTGCCCACTGCTGTGACCTCTGGAGGAGAACACAGACCCACCAGGAAGGCACAGCCTGAGCCAGCCCAGGAGGAGAACTACATGGGCCCGGGAGGTCGAGGGTCATGCTACAGAATGGAAGGCCTGTGCTCTTTACGGATGTCAAAGACATAAAGGCGGAGAAAGACTAAACAATGTTCCATCTTGAGGGAGACTGATGAGACATGTCGACTAAATGTAGTACTGTTGCTGGATGGCGTCCTGGACCAGGAAAGAGAAAGAGACACCCTTGGAACAGGTGAGGAAGTAGCGGTGGGGTCTGCGGCTAGGATGGTTGTGTTGTATCGATGTTGATTTGCTGATTGAAGGGGGGAAGGAGCAGATGTGGTAAAAATGCTAAAAATTGAGAAATCTGGGTCCAGGCAATGTGGGAGTTCTCTGTGCTGTTCTACCACTTTCCTACAGGCCTGAAACCATTGTAAAATCTAAATAATTTAAAAGGCAAAAAAGTTGATTCTGTTTTACTGAAGATCCTTTCAGTTCATCCAGTTCATATTATTGTCTCCCTGAATCTATAGCTCAGTTGCAAACACGTCCTGAGGCTAAAATTGTGGTTTAAGACCTCAGCCTGGGAGGTGGTTTACTTCTCATCAAATTACTTTGAATTATTAGTACCAGTGTTAATCAAATGAAACTACATCACAGGTAAACATAAGCTCCTAGGTCAATACGCCCCATTTTTATAGAATGTAGTGGTAACAGTTAGAGATTCTGTATTTAACTAAAAGTGCCCAGGGCAACGGGCAGGCTGAACCGGCCAGCTCGGCTGGACAACAACACTGGTCAGGTCAAGGTGATTCCGATGTAAGTCATGCACAAACAGAGACTGTAACCCAGCTCCTGCCAATCACCTTGCGAACGAAGGCTATTCAATTCTATCTTGGCCGGGCAAGGGCATGCAGACGGCTGGCTGCGAGCCCACCACTGCAATTGAAGTGCACTCCCGAGTGAAGGATTCATGCTGATGAGTGAAGACTTCATTACATGAGTGAGTGACAGGGCCATTCACTTTCTACATTACAGGTCAAAATTATACAATGTATAGAGGTAGCACACTAGAGGAAAGAACCTGATGATTTTTAGAACTCACATAATCCTCATGAATCAATGTCATAAAAAATTACAAACTTGTTCAACTTTCAGTTTTACTATAAAAAGGGTATCGCTTATTTAAACAGTTTCTAATAAACTAGATGACCAAATTAGTTATAAGAAAACACTGGATGCAAAATTAAGAAACATAACACGGAGTTGACTATTTTTTAATTCTATGAGCAACATGAAATGATGCTTTAAAAATGGGAGTGGGGTGTTGTTATGCAAAAAGGTGACTAGAGGAACCACAATTAAATATCAGCTTTCATGGGAAGAAGGACTGCCCACATTCTGAAGCAAATATACAGTCACGCATCACTTTAACGTCAGGAACGTGTTCTGAGAAATGTGCCATTAGGTGATTTTCTCAGTGTGTGAACATCATAGAACATACTCACACAAACCTAGATGGTAGAAGAAACTACTACACACCTAGGCTATATAGTCTAGCCTTATTGCTCCTAGGCTATAAACCTCATAACATGTTACTGTACCGAATACTGTAGGCAACCGTAACACACCGGTAAGCATTTGTGTATCTAAACATAGGAACAGGTATAGTAAAAACATGGTATTATAATCTTACAGGACCACTGTTGTATATGTCTGTCACTGACCAAAACGTATGACTACAGTAGCAAATCACGTGTCCATTTAATTCACTCATGGGTCAAGAGACCCATGCCCAAAGACGTGAGAGTGACAGCTGGGCAATGAAGCACAGCAGGAACTGTCAGAATGACATGCAAATGGCCAATGTCTTCCCAAAAACTTTGACAAGTCTAGATGTGATCAAGATTTAGATTTGAATAGAGCAAGCATTTATTAAATGTCTACTCTGTGCCCAGTACTCTGCTAGGTGCTTTGAAACATTTTCTTCTGGAAGCCGCACAACAATCTTTCTCATTTACACAGAATATTATAGGCATAGATGCTTCCTGTAAAGGGGGGGGGACCATGTAGAAAAAAGCAAGTGCACAGAATCCCTCTCCAGCCCCATTGTGCCTCCAGGACTGTAATCATTATCATAAAGGCAGGCTGGTTCCAAGGGCCAGATAAACAACACACAGGCAAGGGAGGCACTCAACAACCTAGACAACCTATCTGTAGCTGTTGTCATCACTGGTTCCAAAGGCCCAGTGAGCAAGGCACAGGCAAAGTGGCACTCGTCAACCTGTCTAAAGTGTGGTCCTCACGCAGCTACCACTGTAGTAGGGCTCAGAGGCAGCAGAGAGGTGACAGAGGACATGGAGCCAGCCTGCCTGGGCTCACATCCCACTCCACTAGCTGCTGACCTGTGAGATTTCTGTGCCTTGATTTCTTCATTTGTAACCGGGGATAGTAACAGTACTTGCCTCAGAGTTGTTGAGCATTAAATAAATCATCACATAATGTTACAATAAAGCCTGGCACAGAATAAAGTAGCAGAAAATTAAACAGGAACGCATTCAGTAAATAATGTAATATGCCCTAAATTAACAAAGAAAACCTTACACTTAGATGTTTAAAATAGACAGCAAGTAGCTTTACATACCCACAAAAAAGGTAAACCTTGCAATCTAGACCATCTATTCTAAGAAGTTCCACTCTGGAAGATTGAGTTGGACTAGACTGAATAGCACAAAAAATACGTATTTCTTAAATACATGCAGACAAGAAGGTCAGACTTTCACTTATTTTAGCAGACGAAAATACAAGCACCCTAAAGGAAATCCACAGATGTCTCGGGGCCATGGAAAGCCGCCAGCTGCGCACCACCCTGCGTCACTTACTGTCCACACACGCTGGGGTTCAAATAGCAAGCAACTAAACCGCAGTTTAACTTGAAATCAATACGCTTTTTATGGCTAGCCAGAACTTCAATTTTTCCAGCTTTTGGTGCTATGATGTGAAAGCAACGCTGCCTCGCAATTTTAAGTAAAACTGGCCACTTACCTCAGAATAAGCCAGAGTGATATGTTCGTATATTCCCTGGTGGTGATGGATGGCATCTTCTAGATCCTGCAGCTCTGAGGGAAGGTCTACCTCACCGCAGGCTTTACACCACGAATCCACATTGCTCATATACTTGGAAGGTTAAAAAAAAGATTGTTTCTATCAATGACAATTTATTTTGAGAAGCGGATATTTTTTAACATGGTTTTGAAAACTAGGGTAGTTGAGGGAGCTTCTAAGAATGTAGCAGGGCCTAATCTCCACCTCAAATGGTTTTAATGTGAGCTCTCAAACCTGATTCCTGGACTCCACCCCCCCAGAGAGTGGGTTCTGGCAGGACTGGGGTGGGGCCCAGGAACCTGCATTTTAAACGAATGCCTCCGCTGACCGCTGCCCAGGTTCGGGCATGCCCCTGCAGCAGTAAGATCCTGCAGGGTCTGCCTGTGGCATCCTCGTGAATCTTTATTTGCACTCTCCCTGCCCAGCAATCCTCAGCCTCAAGAGCAGATGCAGCTTCCCTGTGGAGCTGTTTTCCAGCCTTACTTCTTTCCTCTGATGCTAAAATGCTAATGAAAAAGTCTAGGGTATCTAAAATCATTTGCCTAACACTAGGAAGGGCAGCCAGCCCATTCTGCTACCCTTTCAAAAGGAAATTAACACTGGAATTGAAAGGAGACCAAGTAAAGGGAGCCTAAACTTCTCCACTGTGAATCTCAGGAAACGCTTAGGGAGGCAGTGGAATCATACAGGTCTTTCCCAATTTTCCAGTGAACAAGAAAAGTCTGAGCCTCACTGACAGTCCAGGCTGCTGACAGCCAGTCTTCTCCACCACCACCCACATCTCCAAGATTCATCGATAGCTGATCAATCACTGCCAAATTTCCTAGGGAGAGCCTATCGGCATCCATCACAGTTAAGTGTCAAAGGCAAGTGCAGAAAGCCCAATTTAAAAAGCTAATTGAATTAAGCCAAACAGACATCAACAGATTTCCCTGGGTTTTAACCTCTTTTATTCCAGTTCCTTGCATGTCTTTATACTTAGCAGGGAGTGCAGAGGATGGCTATTTAAAATGTAGTAACCGCCCAGAAATGAAATGCACTATAATTCTCCTAAAATATAGTGAGAATAACCTCCCAGTTACTTACAGCATTTTTAGGACCCTAAAATAGACAAGTCACCCAAATAATAATTATTGGCTAGGTGAGGTGGCTTGCACCTGTAATCCTAGCACTCTGGGAGGCCAAGGAGGGATGATCGCTTGAGCTCAGGAGTCCGGGACCAGCCTGAGCAAGAACGAGACCCCGTCTCTACTAAAAATAGAAAGAAATTAGCTGGGCGTGATGGTGCCTGCCTGTAGTCCCAGCTACTAGGGAGGCGGAGGTGGGAGGATCGCCTGAGCCCAAGAGTTTGAGGTTGCTGTGAGCTAGGCTGACGCCATGGCACTCTAGCCCAGGTGACAGAGCGAGACTCTTTTGTCTCAAAAAAATGTATTAATAATAATAATAATAATGATAGTTGTTTATGAAAATTCCTTTATTATTAATGTATTTATTAGCTCAGAAAAATATCTGCATGAAAATCTTAGGGCTTGAAACCAATTCATATGACATTAAGTGTCACCTGATAGCAGGTGGTTTCTAAGTATTTCTTGGGTGGAGTGTTTTATAAATGTCAATTAGGTTAGGTTTGATGATTCTAAGTATTTTTGAACTCTACTTCACTCTATTTCTTCCATTGCTGCTTTTAATATCCATCATTAAATTATTATAAACCTTTTTCAAATACAAATTGAGTTTAACTATCACCATTAATAAATCATCAGGTCCAAGTGAACAATTAATTGCTCTACTACAAAATATTCAAAACAAAGAGTTACAACATATTTTTAAGAAAAGGTCAAAATGCTTCTGACAGAACAAGATGAAAACAAATTTTAGTTATATTTCACAATTTAATAAGCAGTGTCAGACTAATATATTTCTGTATCAGAATCACTGTTAAATATATTCAATTCCAATTTTTAAAACAAACAATAAAAAAAAATTCAAGAAGCTTTATATAGTCCCATAATTAGAAGTAACTTATAATTTCTTAAAGTATCCTGAGAGGGCATTGATAATACTTATCTGAAAAAGTACAGCCAGGTTCTAAATACCTAGGGAAGGATGGTTTGCCACATGGGAATCTTGTAGAAAAGGGATTCTTTTTCTGGGTTACCGCAGCCCAATAAGAGAAATAGTCCTGGCCATGGTTTAGCAGGGAGTTCTGCACGAGCATCATTTTTCTGTCCTTTATTTCTAAGTCGGCAACCCTGGACTTCAAAGGGCAACTTCTAGGTCTTGGCTGCTTTCTGAAAGGCTGAACACCTAAGTGTCTGAACCCAGTGCCACCTGCAGAGCAATTCCCATTTAGAGATCCAAGGAAGAGGGTGTTGACAGTTACTTCACAAATAAAAGTATCCAGAGGTCAAGTTTGGTGTCAAAATTCAACAGGTCCCCATAAACAGAACCTCTTTAAGCCTTTTAATATGATAATGAGCACTGTGAATGAGGGTGGGGGCTGGTAAGTTGGTTCGCAAACTTGCCTGACCACTCTACTATACATCGCCCCCTAAACACACACACACACCCCTACTACCGCCTTGAGAAACCCAGGTGCAGATGGCAACACCTGGGGAACACTCTAGCACGGAGCCTGACACTTAGGAGACAATGACAGAAGGTGGCTCTGTAGTCTAATGAGACCAGAGCAGCCGGCCCAGGATCTGATGCTGTCAGTGCTCAGTAGATCAAAATATGTGAACATACAGCATCTGGCAGACGGGGGGCAAAGACAGGACAGCACAGGAGCATTAAACGCTGCTCCACGAATTCAGATCAGGAGCCTGCTTCAGGACTAGGGATTTGGATACTGAGCAGAATGGTGAATTTTTTAAAGTATTACTGAATGGAAGAAGATGAAAGAAGTCTGGGCCAGCCAGTTTGCAAAACAGAGGCAAGCAGATGAGGGAAGAGTGATATATACAGCCTTAAGAGAAGAACCTGAATAATTAATTAGCACTTTCCTGTAAGCATTTATTCCACAACTCTCTATCTGCTGAGAGGGGCCCCAACCTGGCTCCCGCCATCCAGAGTAAGCGGGGGTCCTCCTGGCTAGTGAACTTTAGTCCCGCCCATCTCTCGCCCACTGCCTCTGATGTAGCCTCAGCTGAGCACAGGTGCTCAGCCCGATTTAGGAGACCAAGAAACTGAAACTTCCTAGAATGAGAGGTTTCATCTCTAAGTCGTGTTTATAGTCAACGTTATTTCTAAAATTGTTATGGAAAGTGAAATTTTATAAGACTATTAATGGAAGTGCTAGTCTGTTATTAAGAACTGACTTAGCCATAGACCTCAATTCAAGTTCCAGCTTTGGGAACATGGGCAAATTGCTCCCAAAAAAGGATCATCGGGACAATAACACCACCAGCCCCATCGACTATATTGGGCTGATTTAGGATGAAATGAGATTTCCTGTTACATAGCTCTGTAAATGTTAAGGAACTCTGCAAATATTGGTTGTCACTTTGTTTTTGGCTCTTATCAAAGTGCAGAAGCCATTAAAGTCACAGACAAAATAAGGTGATCAGGTTGATGCTTCGCTCTGAAGGTTGGCCTCTGTCAGCACAGATGGGCTGTTCCACGGCGATGGAACATGGATCTGCACCGATGCAGCAGCCTCTGGCCACACGCTGCTGCTGAGCACGTGAAATGTGGATACTATGAGTAAGCAACTGAATTTTAATTTAACTCCATTTAAAAAATTAGTTTATCTTATCAGTTAATTTGATGTCACTTTAAGTAGCTTCAACAGCCACATGTGGTGACTGGCTACCACGCCGGGCAGTGTGCTAGGTCACAGAAAAAGGAGATTTTAAGGTGTGGTAAAATCAAGTCACTTTAATTGTTTTATAAAAATGTGATTCTAATAATATTTGCTATGGAAGCTTCTTACTATAAAGGACTGTCCTGTGGATATACCACCTGACCAAGAAAAGTGGAGACTGGAGCCCCTAAACAACCTCTACTGGTAAATTCACTAACATGCAGTTGTGCGTCCCACATTCACTGGAGAAGAGGACAGGAGACAGAACGCCAGAGACAGCTCTGGAAGGCATAACATCTGTGAGACGTCATTCTCATCTAGCATTAACTTCCAGACTTATGTTTATAAAGCCGTAAGCAAATACCAACACCAGAGCACCCATGGCGACAGAGGGCCGGGCCGCTGAGCTGAGAGCTGTGGTCCTCACAGAGAAGGCTGCCCCTTCAGGGAGGCCGCTCACCATGGCGTCACATATCTGCATCCTGTGTCCCCCCAACCAGACTTAAATTCCTCATAAAAACACTGGGTGGGGAGTAAAGAAGTGGCTAAGATGGAAACCTAACTTATCACATTCAGGTTTCTGGTCTTTCAGACTGAGTTATGAAAACAACTTAAGCATAACTGGAAGGCCAAGGACTTAAAAAGGGGGAACAACGTTGACCTCTTCCTGGGATGGGTCTCCCAGGAAAAAGAAACTACATTAGTAGATGTGAACTTCTTCCATGCGTCAGCATTTCAAAGATCTTACTGCTGTTCAGGGAAGGGGAAGAGACACCATACGTTTCCACTTGCGAGTAAGGAAACCCTTTCTGAAGACGTCCTAATGTCCCATCTGCACAGTTCAGCCGTCTCGGTGCAGGCCTCGTGGCTTCATCAAGGTCCAGAACACACGCTGGGCCCCTTCTTCATTCAGCTACTCTGCCCTAAGCTTGGATTTGGCTTTTCCTCTCTGTTCAATAATATATTCATCTAGTGTAGTTTCCTTCAAACCCATCAATTACACCCACTCATTTTTACCCAAATGAAAATGCCTGAAGCTTTTTCAACTTTGCTGCACATTTGAAATTTTTGCTAAAACATGGAGGCGGGGGGAATATATGCCCCATGGCACCCACATTTCTAGATTATTTTCCAGCAGGTCAGAACAGCAATTAATTTCCTGGGTTTATTTACAATTCTGAATCCCACCATGTTCACGAAAGAGATTTTCTCTTTGTGTTATGCTTCAGCCTATCTGCATTCACCCAAGCAGCTTGTCCTGCTTCGGATTTATTCACATTATCTTAATGTCAGATGATCAAGTGTGTTGCCACTTTGTACAATAAGGATCAGAGGTGGCCACAGGGTCATGAAGACTGTTCTATTTTATGCTGAAGGAAGTTCCTGTTATTTTAAAGAATTTTGTTTGTGTGTGGGCTTTTGTCTATCTTTTATCATAAAATTATTAATAGTTAAATGCATGAGGTTAGACAGTAGAAAAATCCTTACCATTGAAACCCGAAAGTCCCCACTCACAGCTTTTACATGATGCCAACAAGATTTTTTTTCTCTTTATATTACACTGAGTTTCCTCTTGCTGTACACTTAAAGGCTTCTGGAGTTGAGATCATTGCTAATTAGCGTCTTGTGCAACACTCTGGCTGCCTTGCCAACATCCTAGGCAAGCTGGAGCCTCCATCTTACCTTTATTGACTTCTTCACTCCAACAGACTGTTTCTAAATTAAAGAGATACTATTTCCTTCTTAGATATGCCAGTGCAAATCTCCATGAATCCAGTTTTCCCCCAACATTAACCCTGAGAAAGTTATATCAATATTTTGCCTTTTAAATTAAGCAACTCTTACCCATATATATGTCTTCCTAGTGGCTCAAAGCACCTGTGCTTTTCCTCCGCATCTTGAAAAGATATTCGCTGAGCAGCACGCCTTCCACTAATAGTGTCAGTCACGTGCAAATCCCTTTCATTCTGTCACTTTCAGAGTGTGTTTATTTAAACAGGTTTGCTTGAGTGGAATGCGTGGAGTGTTAGGGCCAATATTCCCCATTACCTCTTTTTCTTTTTCTTTTTTTTTTGTGGTTCTATTAGAACTTTTTTTATCAATCTGGCAGACCAGATTTGATACAACGGAAGCAGTTAACACACCCCTACTTTAGAAAAACTGAGTCTACACCCTTCAGTTACAAGATTTATCTGTATTGTTTTTTAAAATTACTATGGGTACATAATAGTCGTACATCTTTCTAGGGTACATGCGATGTTTTGATACGGCATACAATATGAATTAATCAAATTAGGGTAACTAGGGTATCCACCTCGGGCAGTTAACATTTCTTTGTGTTAGGAACAACATTCCATTTCCACTCTTTTAGTTAAAGTATATCCTAACTTACTGTTGATTATAGTCACTTTGTTGTGCTATCAAATATTTTTCATTCTATCTATCCAATGCCTCTTAAGAAATTTTAAAAGCGTACATCAGCAAATGAAGCCAAAGTCAAGTCAGAATCCATGTATATAATTTCATAATGTGAAATACACTGTAAACTGCCCACCGAAAGCCATTTTTCCATCCTTGTACTTGCTGGCAGAGCCTCCCTAAGGAGGCTGAAAACTAGATCTGCCCTGTCCCCCACCCTTGCAGCCGGGCATGAGCGTGAACCCCAATCCTGGCCAACGGGAACTGAGGAGAAGTGTGCTGCGGGTGAAGGAGCCTTCTGGAACAGTGTTTCCACTATAAAGTGACAGGTGGAGACAGCTGCTGCCAACCCTGCCTCCCTGCCCTGCCCAGGGTGGACACTGCCACTGAGGAGCTGCTGCTCGGAGCTGGGGCCTGCACCTTGCACCTTCTCCTTTCATGAGAAAAGCAAACCGCTGATGTTTAAACTACCGGTAGGCATTGTTACTTGCTGCCAAAGCATCCTAACTGGAATAAAAAGGTAACAAGGAGGCAGAGGAGAGGAGGGGGAGAGGAAGGAGGGGAAACAGAACAGCAGCTACTACTTATGAATATTTATTATATACCACTGTGTAGGGCACCTAATATAATTTACCACATTGATGTGATAAAACAATCCACCCAAGCATATACTTTCATTTCACTTTAGAAATGAGAAAACTGAAGACAGAGAGGTTAAATAATTTGTCTAAGGTTGTATAGCAAGGACTAAGAAAACTGGAATTTAAACTCAGGGCTGAGTGACTTCAGAGCTCACCGTGCGTGCTATGCTACAGTCCTCCGAGGGTTTGGCATACTTGTCAAGATTACTGGAGGAGAAAATATTCTGGCAATGTTACCACCTGATGGGCTGGGGGTGGAGGCACTGACCTTCTCAGCCTTCTGGTGGAAAATGGAGGACATGTCCAGCAGGGTGCTCCGTTCGTCCAGGGCTGCTGCGAACGCCTTCCACTCCTGCTCCAGCTGATTGGCGACCTGCTTGATCTGCTGCGAGGCATAGTGGCCAGATTCCACCAAGCGATTCGCCACAGACATGATGCGGTTTATGTTCACGTACACGTTCTGCAAGGTCAGGACGAGAGGGCTCCTTAGGGGAAGGCAGGCCAAGAGGCTCCCTTCTAACAACCCCACAGAGCACTTGCTGAAACACGGCCTACTACAAGTTATCGTACTTTTAACAGGAGGATCACCTGGTCTATAATATTACACATATTTTCTCTCTGGATTTCCATACACTCAAAGTATTGGTTTCAATTTCTATTTCTGAAACTGTAAAATTACCAATCAACTAGCTGAACGGCATAATTATGAGGCACAAAGCAATCAAATACACAAGTGGGTGCACACAAATACACTATTACTCACTCCTTGGCTCCCGGCACTGAGAAGGGTCCAGATGGCAGGCCTCCTGACAAGCAGCCACGCAGAACCGAAGGAACCTAACGTTTCAGTTTTTAACTAGAACCCAGAAACTAAAAAATATGTACTTAGCAACCGAAGGCTATTTGTGTGAAAACAAGCTCTCCTTTCTACATAAGCCCAAGTCATCTTTTGGTGCCAACAGAAAATATTCTGTAAATGGATCCGCTTTCTCCCAGGAATATGAATTGAGGTAGAAACACAACAATGCTATGTTCAAATTTTAAATAAAGCCTTTCTACTCTGTCGAAACTCCTGTCTTCAAGCCCACTAGTTTACTGCGAAAAATAAGGATGCACAGCTTTTAAATAAAAAAAAAATCCACTGCTTTTTGCAAAACAAGTTCTCACTATGGAGTTTCCCTTTCCACCTCCAATCTTTAAGGTTCAGTACACACTGGGAGGAGGGGGCTGCAAACCTCCAACAAATCCCAAGTTGTTATTCTTCACGTATTTATTATTTTTGTAACACTTTCACCCATCGCTGCTCTGTAGGTCCCCCAATCTGACTAACCAATCTGCCAAGGTCCCGTACATGACCTTTCTGCCTTCCCTTCCCCTCTGAGCCAACCTCCGGCTGCTTTGCACATGGCCCCCTGCGACAGCCTTCTTGCCGACCCCTGGGTGCCTGCAGTCCATTCTTCCCTCGTACCTTCTTTTATTGATCCTTCTCCTCTATTTCTGATCCAAACCAGTACTTGGCTAGTCACCCCCATCTGGGATTATAGAGCCACAGGACTCTAGCCTTGGCGTTACTCTTCTGAGCTGTTTTTGCAGGCTAGATCAGCTAATAGCCATCGTGTGTGTCAAGCAGCAAGAAGAGGCTGTGACAGTCAGGCCACACTCAGTGGGGATAATCTCCCTGGCTTGAGTGGCTCCAACTGGCGTCCTTCAAGTTAAAATGAAGTCCTTCCTGTTCTCACATTCATTCTTTCTCTCTGTCCCTCCCCCCTAGTAAAGTGAGAGGTGACCAGATTCACTAATTTTGCTTTCTCTGTATCCTTACGGAGGAAATGCCAATCCATAAGGTCTGTTCGGAAGAGAACAAGAAGATGCCCTCTGTTAGGATCTGAAGAAGGATTATCCCTTTGGATGGCTCTATTGTAGGTGCCACTGATCCTACTCATTCATACTTGTTAGTTTCCTGTGTTACCTTTATATCCCAGAGAGACTGTATCAGTCTATGTATTACACTTTTCCCATCTCTCCATCACTTAACAACATACGTAATCGTGCATGGTGGCACACAGCCTAAATATGTAACCTGTACACACACATGGCAATGTGCAATTCCCTCACTTAAAAGTATCTACATCTAGATTCTGATCATCATAGGTCTCATAAATGTGTTATAGTAGAAGGAGCACAACTGTTGGTATCCCTTAATATACTTTAAAGACTGTTAACTTTGCATATTCAATATTTTTGTCTTGTCAAAAATTGTTCAAAACATTGCAGACAGCAGGAGAAGGGGCTGACAGTTAACAGTCCTTGTTCTGCATAAATAAATGCCACGATGGATACAAAAGCGTTCAGCACAGGGACAGGACGGTGTGGAAAGCTCCCTAGTCGTCACCACGAGTGTGGTACTGAGCTACCACACTAACTTTAACGAAAATTGCAACTCAGAAAAGCACTGTGTATTGTAGAAAATAAGAAAATATATTTAAACCTAAAAAAAAAAAAAAAATAGACATAACCCATACCTTTAGGTTTCTTACCTGCTTTAACTTTATTTTGAATTATACTGATAACATCACTGGTAATAATTACCATTTATCGAGACCTTCCTATGTGTCAAGCTCTATGTTTAGTGTTTTACATATACAGAGAAAATAAAATAATGTAATACCATGGAAGGCAGCTATTATCTCCACTTTACAAATTAGGAAACTGAGGCTCCAGGAGATTAAACAGCTTGCCCAAGGTCACACGGTAAATGGAAGAGTCAATTAAAAACGTCTCAATCCATAATCCACTTTCCTGTCTTCCACATTATGCCTCCTGCTCTCTTGATTCTTAAATCTGCCACTAATAATACTGAGGAGGAAGGGAAGACAGAATATATTTTTCTATTCATTTCTAGACTATATTTTAGTATTTCTAGTGGATTGAAGGTATCTTTTGTCACTGGTTGAAGTTTCAGAAGATTTTGAAAAGTTCACAGTAATTTTTTAGAAAGAAATTTCTATCTGTGCCCACATGATTTAAACCAGAATTCTCTCACCTCCAACTCTAGAACAGATATAAAACATTTTTGATGGCATTTATTACAAAAATTTATATTGCCAAATCTTTTCTTTGAAATGACCTAAATTATAGAACCTAGTTGACCAAACTTTAATTAAATGGCATCTTACTGAATTAATTTAAACAAGATCCTGTCTTCATATTGCGTTAGTGCTCTGTGACAAATGTTCCAAAGTTTAAGAGTGGCTAATTCTCACAAGGCTGGCTTAAAGTCCAAGCCAAAACTTCTTGTCCCTGAAGAGGAGATTTCTAGAAGCTTAGCAGTCAACAGAAGTACATATCCTACAGAAACGTAAGTTTTATTCTGGTTACATTAATGATAAAATTGTAACAAAAGTGCTATTCAGAATTCTGGTTTTTTGTTTGTTTTTGGTTTTTTGTGATGTAGTCCTACGGTGACCCCTATCTGGCCTCCAGGATTCTGAGGGAGTCACAACAGCCCAAGGACATAAAATGCAAGGACCTCAGAGAGCCAGGGGACTCAGGCAAGCCTGAAGGCCACACCTCAGACCTCCAGTTCAACCTGAAAGGACATCTCACGTTTTAGGACAAGTGGAGGATGCCCTTGAGTAAGCAGCACGCTGGCTTCTTTCATCCTCATCAACAGCGGCCAGCCCACTGACAGCAGCCTGGTCAGGAGACTCACTGTGCCTCAGAGAAGCTTTTCTGGAGCCCCCGTGGGCTCCTCTGAAGCAGAGCACAGGAGCTGGCATCAAAAGCGTCCATGTGAACAAGCCAAGTAACTGGTTCAAGTCTGACTGGTTGGTTGGTTTGCTTGCTTTCATTTTTGTTTGCTTAAAATTTAAAACAGGATACCTAGACCCTCTAACACTAGAGAATTCCTACATGTGGACGTTAGCTGCTACAATCAAAACAGCCCCTCGGAAGGCCCCATACTGCCTCCTCCAAGTGTGCCAGCACAGGGTCTGCTGAAACCCCTTCACGGCTAACCACTTTCACACGCCGGGGTTGTCTGTTCCGACGGGTTCTTACCATACAGTTCATGGCAAAGTGATTGTGCTGCGTCTGAAGCTCCATTGCATGAGGGTGGCTGGTCCCAATCTCTGTGTAGCTGTTTAAAAACAGGCCTTTGTTGTGTGTGATCCAGTCAAACATCTACCGGAAGGAAAAAGATAACTAGAATCACTCCAGAAAGAGAAAAGGCTGACCCAGGCCCACGGATGGGGCTGAGCCAAAGAAAGGGCAACTTCCTTCCTCTGACAACTTCTCAGGCGTTTGGACTCGGAAGAGTCTTTACTTCTAAGAATATGTCAGCAGTTCTGAACTTGCAGCATCTACTAGAAAATCTTATCTAACGTGTTCCTCTAACAGAGGAGGAATCCAGAGGCACATAAGTAAAGAGAGGTATTCAAATCCCGCAGGCTAATTAAAAACTCTGCTCTGATTCAGCCCAGCCTCCCTTCCACGCTAAACCGCTGAATTTGCCACATCACCCTTGCATTCAAGACCTGTCAGGTAAAATTAGGGACTCATGGGTCTCTGGATGGGTTTTGCTGGGTCCACAGATTACTGACAGCAATCCCAATGACTAAAAGATTACACTCTTTAATACAAGAAAAGTATACAGAAATCTGTGCAAATGCAAACAATAAAATTAACTGTAAAAATAAAAAGGATTTGGGAAAAAACTTAACAGCGACATCTCTAAGTTCAATATAAATGCTACTTTGACAAGGAAGTCAATTAAGATGCTCTCGAGGAAAACACTTAAGAAAATAGAAATGACTACCAATTAGCATTGCTATCGTGACTTGAGCCAGAATCCCAGAGACAGTAACCTGTTTTTCTAGTAATTGGAAGATTTTCTAGTTTCTTTGACAAGGCACAACAGTACACTGACAGATGTTAAGAGCTTACCAAATAAAAATACTGGATTGTCAAAAGGTCCTTTTATATCAAAGATTTCTAATGCAGTCTTTTAGTTTACAAAACACTCTCCTGTCCATGTAAAATAAACATTCAATGAGCTTCAATAAAAAAGTGATTAATTCACTCATGTTCATGGCTTGCAACACATACCTATAAATAAGTATCCTGTTTTCACACTGCTAAGATTGAATTAGCCAGTAACTGACAAGAATTCACTTTGACCAGCTGGTGTGTCTGGCGCACAAGAAAAAACATGAGACCACAGGTAATTACTGCCTGTATTCTCCGGAAACTATTACTTTTAACACATTACTCGCTTTTTATTTTAAAACCACACCCACTAATAGATCAGAATGGTGTTCTGTCACTGGCTTTGCAGGAGTGAAAGAGCAGGTATTAGCAAAACACATACACAATTATTGCTTTCAGTAACACAACACTATGGAATTTTCACTCTTCTAAGTGAAACTATCATTCCTGTCTATCTTACAGGCATTCTAGACCAAATCATCAGTAATTTTAACCCAAAATTTCTAAAATGGCACAACGAGTAAAACTGGAAAACAGGTTTAAATGTCATCTCTGAACTGATCCTCCTGGTTTATAGCAAACGCGGTGAGTATACGCTTCTCATTCACTCCCTCTTCTCCTTCCTGTCACCCGACCACATCAGCCCTGGCTGCCTAGACCCAGTGACCCAGTAGCTCCCCCGTGCCACATGCAGGCACTCATCTCCCCTCTTTACCTTCTCGGCATCCTGTTCAAACAGCCTCAGCTGAAAGCACTGGTCCAGCTTCAGCTTCCTCACGTGCCACATCTGGTGCAAGTGCTGCCGCGTGGAGTGCAGCCTGTCCAGCATGGTGGACACCTTGGGCAAGAGGTTCTGCAGGTCTGCATTGCCTGACCCCGAGTTCTTTTTGGGAAAGCTATCACTGCTCTGAATCCTCTGAAGCAGCTTCTGTCCCTCCAAATCCAAGTCCTCGATGGGGGCCTTAATCACCTTCTTCTTCAGCTGGGAGTGTTCCTCGATCATGTTCCGAGCACCCTCCAAATCCTGAGGCAACTCCTTCTTAGCTAGGATGTCCTGAAGTTCCTCCAGCCGAGACAGCATGTGTGTTGCATTGCTAATGTAGTCTTCAAAAGCAACTCTGATTTCAATCCATTCTTCGTGGTTGTATTCCAGGCAGCCATCAAACTCGGGAGTTAGCTGAGAAGGATCAACTACTTTGGTAAGGCCTTCTAAAGAGACCATATTTGTCTTAAGGGAAAAAAAATCACGTATGAGAAGACGAACCAATTTTATATAGTCTTAACATAATGCAATGGGCAATGCTTAGTCACAGGTGTTCAAAGTCAAAGTAATCTATTCATAGAAAACGTAACATACCTCATTCCGGCCCCATAAAAATAAATATGGATGAAAGAAGCATTATCAGCACAAAGAAAGATAAATCCATGAGAGCAACACATATGCTAGTTGGAATACCTAAAATTATAGAATCATGTCTATTTCATGAGAACTAAAGAAATGAGATTTCTTTCCAAGAAAGTGGAGATTAACCCACTATCTTAGGCACATTAAAGCAGGAAATATGTTAAATTGCAAGTCCAGAGCAGACAATTCAAAAATTTCATTTTCATCAATGAGTTCTTCTACCTACTCCTTCTCATCCCTGCCATTCTATCTCCTCATTCCCAACAGAAAACTCTGCAGAGGCTCCCTATTACCTGCTGTCACATTAATGTCTTGCTCACGGGCGTGCGTGTGGGCTGCTTATTAAATGATGAATGCTGCTCCAGCCAGACCACCCTCAGCATGCATCTTCCCTGCCTCGCTTCCCATCAAGCAACAGATGACAGGATACAAATGACTTTTTAAAAATTTAGAAAACATCCAAGGGTTAGCAAGAAAGCTGGCAGAGGCTTACGTCACAGAGCTAAAGACAGAGGGAACATTTCATTCATTGTAATAAGCCGCTGCGATTCTAGCAGTCTGGGTGTTGTACGTAATCTACACTGCATTCCAATTTAACAGTGACAACGCTTTAGTCGATTACAGTCTAAGGAAGAATTCTTACCCTCATCCAGAATTAGAAGCAGGTTAATATTAGTATTATGCCTCAAGGACGACATGGGGGGAGGGTGATTAAATGCAAATACAAAGGTAAAGGAACAAGAGCTGTGGCCTAGAACCAAAAGATAAAACAGAGCAGGGCTGGGTTGGCATGCTGGTTGGCATAAGAAACAGCAAAAGGCAGCACAGCTAGAAAGAGCTACAAAGAGGGGCTCTGTCTGATCCAGCACTTTGGCTTACAGTGTTACTGTAGGCCCATTCCTGTCTCATCTGCTGGACTTTTAATAACCTCCGTGGAGGCAGTCACTCCCAGAGAGAGGCTGGTAACAAGGAGGACGACAAGTTCAGTAGAAAAACTGTTAAAAGCCCAGAGGGAAACATCAAAATTAGACTGGCAAAAAGCTGCATGAACTATATTGCCAAACAATTATTTTTACTTAAAATGTGTGTGCATATGTGTGTATGTATGTGTATAATTTTTTTTTTTTTTTAAAGACAGGGTCTCAGCTCTGTCGCCCAGGCTGAAGTGAAGGGGCACAATCATAGCTCACTGGAGCATTGAACCCCTGGGCTCAAGTGACCCTCCCACCTTGGCCTCCTGAGTAGCTAGGACTATAGGCATGTGTCACCATGTTTGGCTAATTTTTTTATTTTTTGTAGAGATGGGGGTCTCGCTATGGTGACCCGGCAGGAGTACAGTGGTACAATCATAGATCACTGAAATCTCAAACTCCTGGCCTCAAGTGCCCCTCCGCCTTGGCCTCCCAAAGCACTGGGATTACAGGCAAGAGCCACTGCACTCAGCCAAACTTACATAATTAAATACAACACACTTTAAATTCTGCATCAAGAAAATAAGTAAGACCCAATAAATTGTTCTCCAAAATTACTTCTTATTGTGGCTTACTGGTTTCATCTTTCACCTAAACCTCCTGAGTATGGTCTCAAATTCAAATTAAAACTAAATTCAGATTTCAGATAGAAAAATGAGTCCTGTGGAAAGAGATTTAAAAATTTAAGTAATACACATGCGAAAATACTTTGAAAAGTATAGCATGTAACCTAAAGATTAAGTATTAATACTGTCTCATGTGTTTAATATTATCATTGCAATTTGTCCTGAAATACATGAACACATTCACTGAAACCTAATGTTTGGGTAGAGTTGCCAGAAGAAGCAATTTATTCAACCAAAAATTGTAATTTATTATTAGAAAATTAAAAATTATTTTCCAGTTTTATTCCAAAATGGGGGCATGAGTCAAGTTTCAAGCTGGCAGGAATACTCTCTTCCCATAATCATCTCATTAAACTAACTGCATCAAAAGCCTTGTCAGAACCTTGGCAGCTTAAGGAGAGGAGAGGTTACAGTGGAGAAGAGAAAAAGTTAGCAGACTGAGGTTTGTTTTATACCACTGCCTGAAAGACAACTATCTTCTGTGCCTAATTGAATTCAGGACTCTGTACAGTTTTTAATGGAACATCTCCATTTTCATAAATGACAGACCTGATACACGAAATAAATGACAGGCCATTCTCTCCATTATCCGTGACAGGATGAAACTCGGGCATCTCTGTATTTTTCCCTCAGGAACTCTAAAGTTGGGCTTCTCTTTCTAAGGTAAATGCCTCCCACCTCAGTAGCCCATCACCCAAATCCAAGAGAACTGAAACCTAACACCGCCTTGGGTAAAACCACCCACTCAGAATGCAACTTTGTTATATTTTATGCAATAACTAATTTTACATATCATGTGTATGCTAAGATATGCAGTTCTGGTTTAATACGTGGTTTTACAAATCTATTATCAGCCTGAGGGGTGAGAAAGTCAGCTTTTAATAAACCACACCAATTGGTTCAGTGGGTCTGGCTACCCCGGGGAAGTTACCTCAAATTCAAATTTAGAACTGCCAAAATTAGTCCTCTGTTTCTGCCAGAAGTTGTCTGGCTTGATGATCAGAGCCACGTGGATGCAGCAGGGGAAGGACTCCTGCAGGATCTTCAGCAGGGGCTTGATGGAGTCCCACTTGGACCCACGCATGTCCACGATCACCGTGAAGCCTCGCTTGCAGACCTCCTCGCTGCGGGGAAAGGAAAAGCAGGCTGAAATGGGATGCAACTGTATCGGCATGCAACTCCTGCCACTTTGTCTGAGCGGAGTCCCCCCAGGTGCCACAGCCCCCGCTTCCTTCATCTTGCCTGATGTGACCAGAAAGGGCTGCCCTCTCACCTGTGGAGCTCAGCTCTGTCTCACCCCTCCCTGTACCATAAAAGAATAGAACTGGACTATACGTGCATTGAGGAACAGTGACACAATGAAAGAAATCTTCACAATTTTTATTTTGTATTTAGGGTTTTGCATCCTGTCTTCTTTTCAGAAGAAAACAACGTCCATTCAGCCCACTCCTCTCACCTCTGGGTACTGGCCGATCACACACACACATCCAGTAACTCCAACAGGCAAAGGGCGCACCAAGTGGGCCCAAAACTCTGAGAGTGTACAGAGCCCAGGCCAGAGCCAGATCCAACATCTGTGGACAGCAGTTACCCCTGGACTCCCAGAATCCCAGGCACTGAAAATGACCCCCTACCAGTGTGGCTGGCAACAGTGGGAGCTTTCTAACATCCCTTTTCCCCCCTTTACCCTCTCCCTGGCCCTTAAGGTAT
This sequence comes from Propithecus coquereli, assembly GCF_000956105.1. Lineage (NCBI taxonomy): Eukaryota > Metazoa > Chordata > Mammalia > Primates > Indriidae > Propithecus > Propithecus coquereli. The sequence continues at coordinate 1,495,190 of NW_012133859.1, read as the reverse complement.
CTCAGCGGTTCTCCAAGTATAGTTCACCATCCCTGGGAGTTCCCGGCACCCTTCTGGTGGGCTCTGTGGGGTAAATCCAGTTTCATAGTAGTATTGAGACTTTATTTGCTTTTTCCCTTGGTTGCACTGATGGTGAGAAAGCAACAGTGGGTAGCGCTGCTGGGCTTTGGCACAAATCAAGGTAGTGCTAGGAGCCACCGTGTTCTTCCTTTCCACATTCTTATAGTCAAAAAAAAAAAAAAGCCAGCTTTGTATTTTATTAAGTCTTAACCCCTGACTATGTGGGAAATACATATAATGCAAGTCTGCATCTGCAACAAAGAGTGAACAAGGGTCAAGATGTCCTCAAACATAGGTTAAAGAATACCTAGTCTCACCTGGTTATAACCGGTGACACACACAGAAGCTTCTGTCCCGGCTTCCCAGTGGCCCTACAGCTAAGGATCACTGCAGTGCTCACTGCTGCACAGCGGACTCCACCAGTCAGTGCTGGCTACTGATGCCAGCGCCAGACAATTAACCAGGCAATGCCCGCCTGCACGGTCTTCGGAAATACACCTAGGACTTCATGTGTACACAATGAGAATGTGAGGTTTTCCCCAAACGTGAACGTACTGCCAGGATGGGAAAGGCATTGGACTTTTTTCTGCCTTGGAAATCACCCCGAAAAACTAGTCTAAATTAAAAACTCAGAAAGCTAATTGCTGTCACTAAGTAATGTTAAAAAACAAAAAATTAATTCAAAATTAAAACCAACTTCATGCTCTCTCTTGCACAGGATGGTTCCCCTCCCCCTCCCCGCCACGCTCACTCACACTCACTCACACACCCCGCCTCTTCCTTATCTGATTCATGCCACCGGAGTAATAGCTTTCCAGGCCTTACAGATGCAAAGTGCAGATGACAATCAGCACATGAGGCTGTATCACATAAACTTCTGTGGCCACAGAAACCAAGCAGAGGGCAGCTCACAGAGACGCAAGGTGTTCAAAGCCATGACGAAGAGACAGACTGATCCAGCAGCCCAATTTATCACCCAGATGTTGAAAACTGCTCAGGAACGATGTGATTAACATCTGGTAACTGACTACCCCCGTATGAACAAGGAACTGGAACTGAGTTCAAATACTCCTCGTGCTGTCATTTCTGCTCCCCATCCCAAGCCACCATGGGTTACTATTCAGGTAACATCAGAGGCAGAAATGTGGTTTGTTTTCAGGCCTCTTTCACAAAACCTAGAAGCAAACAGGACTCCCAGAAATGTCTACTAAAATGTCCCAAGGAACAGAAATTAAGCATTCTGGATCTCATTGGGCTCTAATGGGACTTGCAATCCTACAAAATTCTATTCCTTAGAGACTCCAGGGCTCCGGAAGTACTGGGGAGAGCACAGCCTAAGCAGGAAGAGACGGGTGCCAGGATGCCAAGTGCTCTGCGGAGGAAGCCCACTGCCCTGCAAGGCATTCCACTCCAGATTCACATATTCTGCTCTCATACGCCAAAGACAGGAGACTATAAAACCGTAGCAATGTTTTCTTTGTTTTACTAGTTATTGTTTGGTAGACCGCACTTTGAGCATCAGTCTTCACCGTATCAAGATAAATTCCCTTGCAGCCTGTCTTTCTCCTAAGGTGGCCTTATGCAGTATGCACATAAACTACAAAGCCCCTCCACTTGAAAGAAGCTTACAAGGAATCTTGAGTAACTCCAGGCTTAACAACAGAACAAGCAGGAGAACAACAAAACCAAAAGGAACACTGAGCCTGCCTAGTTTACAGAAGGATTCTGTAAACTCCATGATCAAACTGTGACCACCCAGTGGCTTCCCAAGTAATAAAAACAGCGTATGAACTGAGCTGGGAGTGCGCGGCCTTTCAGTGCATCTGTTTTATCAGGTTCAAAGCCAGTCATCCATCATTAAGAGAACAGTGACTTGCAAACATCCCCGAACCTGGTTCCTATTTATAAGCACGTAATGAACATGTACAGTTGCCTACAGGAGAAGGGCTCCAAGCCTTTTATCTCGCAGGTACTGCTCTTTGGAAAATGTGACTCCTTAACCAGTTATTTCAGCAGTTTTTCCAAAACTGCCTCATTTTATCTGTGAGATAAAGAAAATTTACGTAATAATAAGGTCTCCTCTCAACACAGGTCTCTAAAAAAGAGAAACTGCTTTCTTTAATTCTTAGATGAAGAAAGTATCTTTCTATAAGCATGTTCATGAATGAATCTGTTAGGGCAGTCTTGAATCTCCCAATTTTCTAATAATGGCCAAAAATCAATCTTGAGCTCTCCCTACGTTTTGCTGCTAGTTTCTCTCCCAAGCTAGCAGGCAACCTGCTGGGACTCTGTTTTCACAAACGTCCAAAAAGAGCCAAAAAAAAAAAGGAAATGCAAATCTTTCTCTTTACATTTTACCAGCTCACAGCCAAATCTTTCTCTTTACATTTTACCAGCTCACAGCCCGTGGAATTTGTTTCTAGAGTCTACGGGTATTCCTGAGAAGCTCCCATACCAGACAGCAGGAGGGTAAACTCCAGGCCTTCCTTTCCTGCCAAAAACCATATCTCAGGGGCAAAAAATCAAATCCCCTGTGACAGGCCTGACTACATCTCAGAGATAACCAAGTCTCCAGGAACAGAAAAAAACAAGAAAGATGGACAACTTGACGTCTTGCGACTGCCTGCTAATTACCTCACAATTACTGTGTTTCTCTCTGTGCCCATAAAGGCAGCAAGCCACCTGGCCTGGCTGTGGGCATCTCCCTCTCTTTCTTTGGGATGCTGTGTCATGTCTCTGCTCTCCCGCCCCCCTTTTCTCTCTCATTCTCTGTCCTTCTAAAAGATAAAAAGTTTATCTTAACTTTTTATATCTGAATCTCTGTGTGAGAAATCTTTCTCCACCTGCACTGTGAACACCTACTAAGCTTTCCACCCTAACAAATCAATTAAAATTCTTCATATGATTTCATTAGCAAACAACAGAGAATAAGGGTGGTTTATCCATTTAGCAACTGTAAATCATTCTAAGAAAGGCAAAAAGTTCTAGAACATAATTAGTATAAAATATAATTCAAGCAATAACCACCTAGCAATGTCCCAAGATTAATACTATTTTCATTTCTGTGCAGGACTTCCAATGACACAAGCAGGAACTTCTGCTGTTTCCCCTACACACATTTAATGGACAATTTCACTGCAAATTAATCGCATGAACTCATCTTACTATTCCAGTTGTTTTTTAAAGGAGGGCAGGTGTGACCCAAGTAATATTAAACACTCAAAACTACCTACAGCTGCTCAGGTCAAATTTATTTTCAACTGTGAGGAACACAGAAACTCTAGAGGGCATGTGTAAGGAAACAAACAATATGATCTGCCTCTAGAAAGTGTGCCAAAAGGGAAATAACTGATGGAAAATAAAAGAGTGAATATGAAAGAAAGAAATTATTGTACTATTTCTGAGGCAGCTACCACGTGGCAAATACTGTGCTGTATGTACATAATTTTACTCAATACTCACCATGATCACAAGATGTACAGATCATTACCACATTTTGTAGATTAGAAAACTGATAAAAATAATTCAGTCACTTGTCCCAGGCCACAGCCAGTATGATTCTGAGGGCCATGCTGTCCCTTCACACGCAGGAACATGCAGCCCTGTGACTGACTGGCTGGAGGACAAATCTCAGGAGAATGTCAGGTGTAGTGGACAGAGAAAAAGTTCTCTCAGGCCCCAGAATACACACACGAGTGTAAAGCTAAGCAGAAATACCTTGTGTTTACACCACTCTGAAACTGCAACACATAATCAGACTTACAAATTATATAAAAGCAAACCGGCAAGTCCAAAAAAGTTCACACACCATTAACTTTTATGGGTGATGTTTATTGATCCCATTTTGACTAAAGCCAAACAGCCTCCTGCCATGAAGCACTGGCTAGAGGCAGTGTGCCTGCAGGAGCGAGGACGCCCTGTGTTGCCACTCCTATGTGGCAACCTGGAAATCCTTCTCCGTTATCCCTTGGCAAATGCATCACCTCTATTATTTGCTCATTAATCAAGGACAAGCTAAATGGCATTTCTTGTCACTTGGGATGGTAAATACAAAAGCAAATCTAGGCAATGGAATGAAGTGCCTGTGTTCACAGATGGAGGGTCATCCTACACCCTTAAGAATTTATGAGTGAAATGATATGATGTTTGGGATTTATTATAAAATCCAGAGGAAAAATTACAGAAAAATAACATTTACAAAATTTGATAAATGTTGAAGCTGGGTGATAGGTATATGGGTGCTTGTTATACTATTCTCTCTACTTTTGTGTATTCTCACAATTTCCCACAAGAGGTTTTTTTTCTTAAGTCATCTAGATTACCCAAAATGTACTTGAAGTGATTTTTTTATATCAATGAAATGAAAAGCATTTTTATATCAACATATTTAAAAACTAGAAAGTTGTCAAAGTTACATACAGTATTCCAATTATGTACATTTTAAAAAATCACATAAATACCGAATTCAACTTTAGGTTTTTATGAAACTATGGCAAGTATTATTTTGATTGGCAGGGATTTTTTTTTTTTTTTTTTTTTTTACATTGTCTCTTGTATTTCTCTCTTTCTTTTTCCATCATGAGCACAGACCTGGCACATACTAAGAACTCAGGAAGTGGGAGCTATAAACTATATTTATTTATAAATGATAGTAGTAAATAACCTCTAGACTTCTTTCCAACTATATGATTTCAACAGTTCAGCCATCTAAGAAAACACCAGAGTAGGAAGAAAGGGAAGACTGTTTCCATATGTATAAATAAGGCTCCTTTATTTAATCACTGATGGGACACAGTGATAGTTCTTCCCATAAAGGATACCGTAGCCAAAAACTCAAGAACTTTCTCAGCAGGTCAAACCATTAAGACCAAAAGCTGTCTTTCGTCAGCCACAGCAAGGATCTGTTACAGAAGGGCATGGCTGTCTTCCCTGGTTGGTGTCAACCTAAGTAAGTTAAGAGTGTTGCAAACCGTGTGCTGGAGTAGGTCTATCACATTCACCTTAACCTTCTGAAACCCATTACACTGTTACCGACCATCTTATATTATTCTCTTGTATAATAAGTTCCTTAAAGTGACTATCTACTCTAGCCCATATATGGCCAAGTTTTCTTCTACACATCCTAATTCAGTCTCTTAAGAAATGCCTCCTCTCATTCTACCATGGACATCACTGATGCCCCCTTTAGCATGTGCCTTTCTGGAATGAAGGAGGCATCAACGGATTTACCCTTTCCTCATAGGGAAGCACCCCTTCAACCAACAACATAGGCCCAATCTCTTATTCCAGGCATAACTGTGTCCTAGGATTATATCAGAGCAGTATTCTATTTTCCAAAAAAAACAACTGAAACAATTAAATGGAGGTATTAATGTGGGAAAGAAATTTCTTCCACCAGTGGTCATCTAGCTCTACAAACAAAACCTGAATAATACATTCTCAGGGCAGAAATGAAGATTCTAAATTCCTTGAGTATACACATAGATCAACTCCTATTAACTCACTAGTCCCCACTCTAGAGCTCTCCAGAAAATAAAGCATTGCTTGTTCTTGGTGTTCTTCAGCATCCATGCTAAAAATCTCCTTGTCACTAATAGAGTCTCAAATTTGATGGGGGTTCCCAAACTGATGCCCAGTATATTAGAAAGTAAGACTTCTTAATGCCCATAAACTTCATGCCACAAATCAACAGGCTATTTTTAAGGAACTGAAGCTTAGTATGAAGACAGAAATGTATAATCAAAAATAGCACCCAATTTCTGATCATCCAGTCCACTGTGTCCTGGTATCAGAATCATCAATTATGACTGTATCCAACGTCCTAAAATCCCAGCTGAGTATCCCAAATTCCTTGCCAACACACAAAGCTCTTCACTACAAGATACCTACCTTCTTGTCCCTGCACTCAGAAGTGTTTTAGACAATAATGGTCACAAAACAGAAATAAGGAGAAAGATCATGATTTTAATTTTATACTATTTTGTTTGGAATTCAAGCTACTGTTTAGCCATTTCCTAAAGAATATAGTGCTACATCTCTTGGAAGTGTGAAAAAAGTGACAAGCCACAAGGAACTTACCTAGGAATACAGGCTAGATATGAAATGAGTCTCCTGAGATCCTCCTGTCGTATTCTGTCATGATTGCTGCGGGCTGGAAATGTTAAAATGGGACCCCCACGTTTATCTCTACCACCTAAAAAACAAACATTGGGAAGAAACTTAGACAAAAACAAGATAAGCCCGTCATCACCCACTCACTCAGTCAAAACTGTTCCTAAATCAACTGCGCAAATGGCAAGCTGCAAAAGGCAAGTGTCTTTGTTTCATCTAAGACATGGTGAGGCTATTTTATCCCCTTGTGGGACATGGAAGAAAATATCTGAGTTTTGGAGGCCACATGGAAGATGCTAGAGATGGTCTTTTTTTCCCAATATGTTGGAAGAAACTCCTTTCTTCAGTTTTTATGTTTAGACAGAAAAAAAGTTTTCATGTATCTGTGTGTCATTCATCTTAAACCACCACCTCCCTCCTCATGCCTTCCCTCTCTCTTTCATTCTCCCCTCCCCTGCATTCTAAGCTCTTCCTTTTCTACCAAGCAAATTGGGTTCTAAGTCTTGAAAGGAATAAGAAAGGAATGTTCTTCAAACTACACTGGTGACTACTTTATATAATCTGGGATCAATGGCATCTGACCCCCAATGGTCAAGCTTTGCCCATCTCTTATACGAAGCCACATACACACACAAAAGAAAGATTGGCATACGAGATTTTAAAAGCAATTTTAAACCTAATTTAGTTAATTAGCTTAAGGATTTGAGAAAATTGTATTATACACTAGAAGTATAAATCTCAGAGTATTTGACTTTGACAGACAGGCAGGCAGAAAGATTTCTCATTAACATATACAACCCTAATGAAGTCAACTTGGTATCACTGAACATTTTTGGTGAAATTGTCACATTTATTTTATTACTTCCATCAGGGTTGTCAGAAAAATAAAGAAAGAAAATTTAGCCTTCTCAGGTGGATCCTTGATTTAGTTTTACAACTCCGATCACCTCTCTTCAGGAGATCTCAAAATTCGAGTCACGATATGAAACTCTTAATTATTTTCTGCACACCAAAAATCATCAGCAGAGGCAAAATTAAAAAGCAGACAAACAACAAGCAAACAAACAAGAGTCTTTTCTTTTAGAAAAGCCAAAAAATTTGGTATATGTTTACAATGGAATATTACTCAATCATAAGAAATGACAGTGATCTAGAACCTCTTATACTTCCCTGGATTAAACTTAAGTCCATTATCCAAAGTGAGCCACCACAAGAGCGGAAGAATGGGCTCCACTTGTACTCTCCATCAAATTGGTACTAAGTGATCAACAATAGGGTGATCACATGGCAGAAATACTCTTCAGGGATTAGGGGGATGGGGGGGTAAATCCACAACTAAAGGACACGGGGAGCACTGTAGCGGGGGAAGGGCATGTCTTTAACCCGCACTTGGGTGAGGCAAAGACATAAAGTGTAACCCTCATGTTTGTACCCTCACAATACCCTGAAATAAAAAAAAAAAAGAAGATATGCAGAAGATGATGGTATTTTAAAAACATATTTTACCAATATGGTTTTTACAATTTCCTAGAATGATTACACAGTCATGCTAAATAGTAATGAAATTTAATTCTGATTATGAATACTTAAAACTCCACATGTACTGTTCAGTCATGCAATCTAGAAAAGTTTTAAATTGTTTATAAATCTAGTAATTCGGGTATTAAAAGAGAACAGCAAATCATAGCTCCCAACAGACCTAGGCAGGGAATCACGTGCTCTACATGCACGTTATGACAGGACCTTCACAGTGACCCTGTTAGGAAGAGTTCTCATTCCAGCTTTATAAAGAAAGATACTGAGGCTCCAAAAGCTTATATGCAACATTGTCACAGCTAGGTCCTTTGCCCTGACGAGAACTTATATAATCTTTCAAATTAGTGGCTTTAGTTCTTTTTTAAAGTAGTAAAAATGTCAAAAGGATGAATAAACAATGGGTTCCTGGGCCTTTTTAGGGGGTAACATTTATGAATGAAAAGTACTATTAAAAGTGAGGAGCAGTACTGATCGTTACCAAGTAATCTTATAAAACATCAGGTATTATTTCTAGGGTAATATCAATAGCTCTAATTTTTTTGGAATACCTCTTATTTCTAAGATAAGACAGAAAATAGTCTCAATATTTTTCATTTCCCGATATCTTTCATGTTTTTAAAAAAAGAGTCAACCTTCTTGATCAAAAATATCAT
>NW_012133859.1:1483131-1486005 GCF_000956105.1 Propithecus coquereli | reverse complement strand
GAACCTTCGAGGGGCTTAAAATTAACTCCACAGGTGTCTGTTTAAATTACATTCCCCAAGATTTAGGGTGGTTGCCAATGTCACAAGAGGGACCCAAATGAAAACAGCGTCTGGGTATGCAGCAGAAAAGTTACAAGCTCAAAGTTCTTATTCCTGTTCATGAACTAATAAAAAATAATAACACTACAGCTCATAAAAACTTCATCTACTAGGTACACTTGTATTTGTCCAATGTCAAACCTCAGCCTCACAGTGAGGCAGGCAGGATGAACGTCAGCCCTGATTTATAGACGGGAAACTCAGTGCCTTAGCTGCTACAAGGAATGGAAGAAACCAGGAAATACATTTCCTGCACCTGCCAACATCACAGGATGTCTATGCATGGGACCTCTTTATGTCTGCAACCAAAGACCTACCAGCTCATTAAGGATTATCTGCCTATCCAAATGCTTAGTTAAAAAAAAAAGAAAAAGAAAGAAAAAAAATGGTGAGAGTGTTTTATTTTCTATTCTTATAAACTATGCATCCTCTCTTCTTTCCTCTCCCATACTCTATCTTATTTCCAGCCAGACTATACAGTGCTCTTGGTGCCCAGTATGAGACTAGCACATAAGCAGTACTCAGTGCATATATGCTGAATGGATTCTTCTTTCGTATTTCACACATTAACTAAAAATAGCTACTAACAGGTATTAGTTGTTAGAAATGGAAATGTCTGATGAATATTCCTATAGAAACATAGATGCTAAATGAACTGAGGTTTATTTTAGTAATAGAAAGAGGTTAGAAGAGTCCTACATCAGAGCTATAAATGTCTGTGTGACACTAATTTCCTCAAACCCAGCAACCTCATTTCCCTCGTCTCAAAGGTAAGCCTCCAGGGGACTTGGTCTCTTGAGCAATGTGGCCCAGGATGGCCACAGAAGCAGCCAGATTCAGAGTCCCCTCTTGCCCTTTAAATGACTTAGGAAGTCACCTTTTGTTCATTTAGAATGAATTTGCAAGGAAGGCATACTGGATTTGAGGAGTAAAATGTCAATGAACCAACTGTATTTTTTTCTATATAGCCCTTGTTTCAATTTCTGGATTAGAACATTATTGAAAACTATTCTTTTATGCCCCCTGCAGAACAGTCTAACTCACACCGACCATGAAAAGCAGCCTTTTACAAAGAAAAGCTCTGAAAACCATAGTTTGTAAGAGAGAAGTTATGGCTAATGTTTATTAAGTGTGCTATTAAATAATAAAACTGTTGAAAGGATGCCCACTGGGCCCCCTCTCTAAGAGCAACCAAGGCAAAAACCTCGCCAGTCCCTCACTTGCTCTGCTCACTTCTTGCTGCCTAGTCCTGAGAACCAGAAATTGGCTCACGGGAGATTTCTGATGAGATTCTAAGAGGACTCCTTTAACAACCTGCCTGGAAGGCCTCCAGCAGTCCCTGCTGCCTCACCCTGTGCTAGAATACACAAAATGGATAGGTGATGCCCCTTCCCTTTCCAGAAAACGCAGTACTCTGCAAAACGAGAACATGAAGAACTAAGGTCATATACAACCAGGCAAACCTCAAGGCACCAAATCCCACATTCCTGTCAATACTCCCACTTGCTAAGTATAAATGATCACCTCACTCCAGAAAAAGTTATTCCAAAAAAGTAACCCAAAGCCAGGTGTGGTGGTTCACACCTATAATCCTGGCACTTTGGGAGGCTGAGGCAGGAGGACTGTTTGAGTCCAGGAGTTTGAGGCTGTAGTGAGCTATGATGATGCCACTGCACTCCAGCCCTGGCAACAGAGTGAGACTCTGTCTCAGAAAGGAAAGGAAAAAGGAAAGAAGAAAGGAAAGGGGAAAGGAAAGAGGAAAGGAAAGAGGAAAAGACAGGAAAGGAAAGGAAAGAGGAGAAGAAAAAGGAAAGGAGAAAGGAAAAGGGAAGGAAGGAGAAGGGAAAGGGGAAGAAAAAGAAAAAGAAACCCAAATGTCCATCAATACACTTCTGATTGAATTAACTATGGTGTGTGCATGTGTGTGGAGTGTGTGTGTGGGTGTGTGTAAACACATATACACACGCACATATGAGTAACATACAACTGTAAAAACAAACGAGGACTCTATTATGTGCTGCTATACACTGACCTCCAGGTTACACTTTGAGATAAAACAAGCAAAGTGGAGAAACTGGTGCCTGATACACCACTGTTTATCCAAGGCAGAGGAAGATGAAAATAGATGGACGGATCAACAGAGCTGCTCATATTTTAAAAGCACAAGGAATAAACCAAAAATGTAAAAAAACAAAAAGATTCTGATTGGGGAGGAACAGGGTAGAAAAGGCAAAAACAGAAGCTAGATTATTTTTTTTCACTACACCTTATCTTCTTTTAGTATACCTTCTTTTTTTTTTTTTTTTTTAGTTATTATCCTGGAATGATATACAAGTTTTACTTAAAATTGAAGCAAAATGAGGAGTTTTTTTCCCCAAACCTTACAAATTTAAAAGCAAAATGAAAAAAATGATCCTTAGTTTCAACTTGGTAGCATATCCACAAGGAAAGGAACTATTTTAGGTGACTCTAAAACACATTGCTAGGACTGTGTGTCTATTGTGACACATACCCTTAGGACAAAAAAAAATTAAAGATTACATTTGGTAGTCATGCTGTGGTAATAACAGTATTACAAAGTAATTATGCTGTTGAGGACAGGAACTAACATTTTTATCTTAAGGAAAAAAAGATAATACACAAAGAAGTGAAATATCTGTAATCCTAAATTTGAATTGTGAATTTTAATATAAAGTCATGATATAATTTCTCATTAAAATGTGTGTGTATACATATGTTTCCTAGATTCGTCCACTAAAGAGGCACAGACACAAC
>NW_012133859.1:1469736-1472376 GCF_000956105.1 Propithecus coquereli | reverse complement strand
CTGGATAAAACAAAATTAGAAAGTTAGACTTTACCTGAAAGGTATGCAACTTTTTCCTTCAAAATTGGCAAAACATCCATAGCTTTCATTTCATCATTTTTTCGAAACCCTGAAATACATAAAGAAAAAATAAAATTACTGGTTTGCTTGAGTGGCAGTTACTCTTCAACCATTCTATCCAATGCCAACACAGTAGCTTTCTCCGCACCCATTAAATCAACGTAAGAAACATCGCCTTATGACAACATTTTAATTCCATAAAGCACAGTCTATGATCACAGAACTATCTTCTATTTTAATGTTGAGTAATGATTTGAGCACAGACCCAGGGGCTCATGTCTTCAAAAGGCTCTTAGCCATTTCTAGGAATAAAGATTTGGTCCCAAAAAGACAGGATATCAAATCATTTACCAAATCTTCATTTTAATCTTGTAGATTAATTTAAATACTGACAAAGAAAACAGCAACGTTGCTTTTTTAAAACTGCTATTTGTGGCATACTAAAACCTCTAGGGGGAGCTCAGAGCCTCGTTCTATCAGACTTCAGAGTCTGGTTAAAAATACACGGTGGCAGAGAGGGGATTATAAATAGCCAGGGACTGGCTATGCTCTCACTCTGCGCTCTCCTTCTAGGCTTTCTGGGTCATGCCCCCCGGAGGAATGTCAATGGCTAATGTGGTCAGATGGCCCAATGCTGCTCCAGCTTGAGAGGTGGCCAGTCCCTCTTCTCACTAAAAACCAACTCTCCCCCACCCCCCAATATCTTACAAGGCCAAGTGGGAAAAGAAGCATGCAGCAGGCAATTTAGGCCAAGCCAACATTCATCTGAGCAAAAAGAATTTTGCAGTCCAAATGTGTCTGGCCCAGGTCACCAGGACGAACGCCTACAAGGGAATTTGGGGTCCAAAATGTTCTTACTTGAGATACTTCTCTTGGGGGTCTCTAACGGAGGTAATCTAGGTTCAGGGATGCTCATTAACACTAGTAACTATCTTTGCTGGCAGAACAATCTCTACAAAAAATAAAAGACGACTCCCTACCCCAATTTTTCTATTTGTGTTTGCTAAAATAGTACAAGAAAAACATCCGAAATTTTAGTTTGGTAACACAACCGATGCAAGATGTAGACTTGGAATTAGAAAGCAAGAAAAGTACTGAAAGAAAATGAATTGACGTTCCACTCGTGCTGTGCCTGAATAGCTCCTATTAGATCAGCCCTGCCACAGACAACATTTACAAAAAATGACTCTCTCAAGGTACTGAAGAGTGATCAAAAGCAGGGAGATCCACCTGGAAAAAGGGAATGACACTGGGTACACTTTCCTTCATTAGGGCTGTTAGCTTGAGGGCAGGGCCTTGTCTAAGCCACATGGAAATGTTAAAACAAGAACCAGGACATGAATCAAAGCAAGAACCAGGCAAATTCCAAGCAGCCCTGCTAAGAATTAAAGACCTGAACCAAGATTTAAGTTGTTACCCACTGCAAAGGAGAGAGAGTTTGAAGTTTAGGTCCAGCCAAATTAGTTGCCTGCTAAAGGAAGCAAGCAAACAACAACAAAATCAACACCTTCAGGAAGAATATAACAGAATTCAGTCTCTATAACACAGCATTCATAGAAGCAAAGAGACTAAGTAAATTAATGGTGTAATTTGTTTTTTTTTTTAAGTAAATCTCTTTTGTCCATAGAACATTTGTACACGCGCGAAGAACCCTGGTTAGTGCAATTTAGCTATGACACTGACAATCACCACAAATTTTGCAGCAGACACATCCTGTTGAGGACCCCCAGGTCCTGGGAAGGCTGCATGGTGCCACCCAGCCAGTTATGGATGAGCTCAACACATAGCTCGAGCCTCCAGATCACCAGACAGACCGTTTTCCTTTCCAATGCACCATGCTTTGTGCTGGCAATCCACCAAGTGATTAAAACGGTGGCTATTTATAAAAGGCAAAACATCTGAGCCAAGAGTTCTGCAATTTCATCTTCAGGTTCCTTCAAAACTCTTGAATGGATGCAATCTAGTCTGGCAATTCACTGCCAGTCACTGGAATTCACTGAACGTGTCTAGAAAGAAGATTCCATCCTGATTCCATCTGAGGGAGACACAGAAGAAGGTGCTGGGGCAAGTGCAAAGAGGACCAAGGCTCTGCAGCAACCCTAAAGAGACAAATTTATAAACGCCTATAAAACAAGGCAGAGTATGGAAAGTTTGTAGGCAGGACATAGTGCTGTGGGACCCAGGCAAATGAGGCGGCAGCAGATCACATGAAAGATAGAAACATGAGGAAAGATTAAGCTACAGCTGTAGATCCCAATCTGTAGGTATTTGAAAAGAGGACTGCCCTTCTGTTTCTCAGAGATAAGAAAATGCATGCTTCCTACCCTTCCCACAAGCCCGCGCCCATGTGTCCTAGCCAGGACACAGCGCCGCCCTCAGAGACATGCCACTTCCCACAGTCTGGGTTCCTACACTAGGAAAACAGAATCCCACTTGTGAGTCACACAGCCCTCACCAAGAAGAATGTCCTGATCCCAGAGCTGACACCCCAATGAAGGACTGTGTGACCTGAGTCATTATTCCAAAGCATTCTTGACAATTACTGCTAACTTTCTGAATCACACCTATTTTCTGATACCC
>NW_012133859.1:1466893-1469686 GCF_000956105.1 Propithecus coquereli | reverse complement strand
GGCGGCCCCTACTAACCTGCATTTTGCCAACACGGCTGATGAAAATTCTACCATTGCTAATGTTTTAAAACAGTTCCATACTAATTTGTTGTCACTGTAAAACTTCCCTCCCCATAAAAGATACCCAACTTTATTTAACCCTAAATGTTTTCTTAAACATTTATAACAAACTCTGAAAGACTGCTGATTTTATTTCTCTGATTAGTTAAAAGGTAAAGAGTTTGGTTTTGACAGTAAGCTACATAAAAATGCCATCTCATAATGTATTCTGTATTAACTGCCTAGTAAAAGAACCAATACAAATAAAAACCATTGATCTTAACCTTCCACCTTTCCTTACATGTCTATCTCCACAAGCTTAAGGGAAGAAGAAAACGGAACGAGAGGCTCAGAAACACAAGAGGGATCAGAAGGAGCAGGTGCTCTCGTCACTGACCCAGACTTTAAAAATAAAAACTGATAGACACATGGAATGGGCTTTCTATAAGCCTTCCTTGCAGATGCCGCTAATATTTATAAGTAGAGTCTTTTAATCTTATTAACTTTAAAATCTATTTGTAAACTACAAAATCAGGAGTTCACAAAGCTGGCATGAGTCCTTTCAAGTCTGTCAGTAAATGATTAGAAAAGAGCCAATAGATGCTACTTTTAAAACTCAGTGTATGACAAGACAGAAGTTTCTACCATTTTCTACCATGTATTTCCAAAAATTTAAAGCACCTTCATCTTTTCATGAACCTCTGACACTCTATTAACCTTCCAAATACATTATGATTTAGATTTACTTCCACAAATTATCAAACAGTATGTTCCACGGGCCAAGACACACTGCTGGACATGAAGCAAAGCAAGATTAGCAAAAACACCATAGGAAGCTGCATCCTAATTATATACCAGCACCACGTGCCCAAAGGACACACAAAATCTATAAAAACAGCTAGCAGTGTTATAAATTAAAAATGAAATGTCAAGAAGATACATTAGATCAGCATAAAATGTCTGTTTGGGAAATATAAAAATTTGTCAAGGGAAACACAGCCAGGAAGACAGCCTAAAAGCACATGACAACCTACAGATTTACTTCCTGATAAAATAGAGCAGAAAAATGTTGCAAATCTTTCTTTGTAACGAGTGAAACTGGTGAACTGGTGCCCAAAAGGTATAATACCCATTGCTGTTCTGCTCAGGTAGGAAGGAGACGCCAAGCACACAGCCAGAGAAGACTCAAACATAACTGTCTATGTGCAGAGGAGAGGGCAATTAGGTGTCCCAAAGCCCAGGGGACTGATCCAGAATGGTCGCCACGCTGCAGGAGGGCCAGGGCCCTAAGGACTGGCTTCCGCAGGGAAGTGGAGACTCTGCTGGTAGATCTCACTGGGACTTTATGGTTCATGACATGGGTTCTAGTAACCCCAGGGCCAGAGGGCCCCAAAGGAGGAGCCCTCAAGGAGAAACAGAGTAAGAAACGGAGGTAAGAAATTCAGGACACATCTACATATCGTCACCTTCCCACCACTTTTGCAGAAATGATCGATTTTTAAAACTCCACTGTTTTACTTAACTGATTGGGGCAAAACATCCACGTTTGCTGAATGACAGATACAAACATATTCTGATCATCAACACTACCTGACTCCCTGTGCCTCCTAGCTGGAAGAAAATGCTCTGGGTACTAATTTCTCAGGAAAATTGCTATAAGAATAAAGCAGTTAACAATCCACTGAGATGCCAATGTTTTTACATGTTGTGGCGGGTGTGGTGATTCAGTACGTGAAACTGATACTGTGTCAGAGCAGCTGGATAAAACAAAATTAGAAAGTTAGACTTTACCTGAAAGGTATGCAACTTTTTCCTTCAAAATTGGCAAAACATCCATAGCTTTCATTTCATCATTTTTTCGAAACCCTGAAATACATAAAGAAAAAATAAAATTACTGGTTTGCTTGAGTGGCAGTTACTCTTCAACCATTCTATCCAATGCCAACACAGTAGCTTTCTCCGCACCCATTAAATCAACGTAAGAAACATCGCCTTATGACAACATTTTAATTCCATAAAGCACAGTCTATGATCACAGAACTATCTTCTATTTTAATGTTGAGTAATGATTTGAGCACAGACCCAGGGGCTCATGTCTTCAAAAGGCTCTTAGCCATTTCTAGGAATAAAGATTTGGTCCCAAAAAGACAGGATATCAAATCATTTACCAAATCTTCATTTTAATCTTGTAGATTAATTTAAATACTGACAAAGAAAACAGCAACGTTGCTTTTTTAAAACTGCTATTTGTGGCATACTAAAACCTCTAGGGGGAGCTCAGAGCCTCGTTCTATCAGACTTCAGAGTCTGGTTAAAAATACACGGTGGCAGAGAGGGGATTATAAATAGCCAGGGACTGGCTATGCTCTCACTCTGCGCTCTCCTTCTAGGCTTTCTGGGTCATGCCCCCCGGAGGAATGTCAATGGCTAATGTGGTCAGATGGCCCAATGCTGCTCCAGCTTGAGAGGTGGCCAGTCCCTCTTCTCACTAAAAACCAACTCTCCCCCACCCCCCAATATCTTACAAGGCCAAGTGGGAAAAGAAGCATGCAGCAGGCAATTTAGGCCAAGCCAACATTCATCTGAGCAAAAAGAATTTTGCAGTCCAAATGTGTCTGGCCCAGGTCACCAGGACGAACGCCTACAAGGGAATTTGGGGTCCAAAATGTTCTTACTTGAGATACTTCTCTTGGGGGTCTCTAACGGAGGTAATCTAGGTTCAGGGATGCTCATTAACACTAGTAACTATCTTTG
>NW_012133859.1:1465306-1466843 GCF_000956105.1 Propithecus coquereli | reverse complement strand
GCAACTCTAAAAAAATATTAGATCTAAGCAATGATCACCAATGAATACTTAACATCAGAATAAAAGACAACCAGACTCTCCCAATAAAACTAAGCAATACCACCCACCCCATTAACTATTTCTTCCCCCTTCCAGGCAAAACATAAGGAGGGCTGTATCAATCCTTAAGATCTAACTCCTCCTAGATTACAGGAAATACAGGGGAAGAGACACATGTTAAATAATCACTCAGGGACACAATCAGCAAAATCTAGAATGTAGGGAAATCTACAGGAAAACACTAGTTTCTTCACCTCATAAACATAAGAAGTTAAGACAAAAAGAGCAAGAAGGAGTCAGAACTTACAGATTAAAAGAGACTTGACAAATACCTCAAACAATTGCAATGTGTATCCCATAAAAAAAATTACGAGACAAGCATGGAAATTTGAATAATGATTGGATTTTTTCTGTATTATATAACTACCATCCGATTTTTAGGTCTGTTAATAGTATTGTGTGGTTTTGTAAAGCTTTTCAGATACATATGCTAAATATTTATAAAATGATATGGTATCTGGAATTTACTTCAAAATTATGCAGAGTAAGTAGGAATGTATTTGAAACAAGATGCTGAAGTGAGCCGTGAGTTCGTGGAATTTCATTATACTATTCTCTTTCCTTTGGGATGCTAAAATGTTCCAGGATAAAAAGTTTTGTGTTTTTTTTTTTTTTTTTTTAAAAAGCGTTCTTAATTCTGCTGGTCGTCTGTGAGTTCTTTTAAGGCTCAAGCCCTAGCAGCATAGGAACCATATGTAATAGTCATCATTATATATAAACTACATTAAATATAAACTATAATACAACTTTTTTTAGTTCTTTTACTGACCCTCTGGCTTAGTCCATTCCTGCTGCTATAAGAGAATACCACAGACTAGGTAATTTCTTACATAAAGAACAGAAATCTATTTTGTCACATTTCTGGAGGCTGGGAAGTCCAAGATCAAGGTGTCGGCAGGTTTGGTTGTCCGGTGAGAGCTGCACCCTCCAGGGGGAGAGGGAGGAATGCTGTGTCCTCATGTGGCTGAAGGGCAAGAGTGAAGCCTCCTTTATGAGCCCCTTAATCTCATTCCAGAGGGAGGGACCTTCACGGCCAAATCACTTAACAGTCCCAGCTCTGAATACCATCACAGAGGCAAGACCTGAATCTTGACAGCAACACATTCAAACCACGGCCTCCTCTTTTCGACTTCAAACATGAAGTTAGATAGCACATTTAACCTCATTTAATTCATCCTAAATGGAGGACGTAGCATGTTGCTGTCTCATTAAAGTGCAATGAGCATTACTTTTTAGAATACCTGGAGGTGAGTCTAAGGATCAGCAATATTCAAGTTCAAGAAATCCTCACTTGTTTTTTAGAGATTTCGACCTAATAAGTATCTTTTAGAATCACTGATGTTTTGGCCTGCTTTTACAAAGCCTTTGCCATTCTGCTTAGATTTATTTACTGAAAGCCACTGGCATGGAGAGCTTTTAGAAAGGTACCATAATATCC
>NW_012133859.1:1452669-1454046 GCF_000956105.1 Propithecus coquereli | reverse complement strand
CTGTGGTTCCCAAACTTACTGAACAGCAGCAAACTTATGCTGCACCAAATGACTGTCACCTGGAAGCACACACTCTTCCCAAGGTCACAAAGAGGCTAAGGAACAGCAAATGACATCTTGGAGAGATGCTTCTGAGATCCCAAACCTCGTCTTTATGCCACAGACCAGGAGTCAGCAACGTTTTTACTTCTAAGGGCTACCAAAGGAGTCTGCCAATGCTACTAATAGGTAAAAGGTGATGCCAAAAAGAGAATTTTGGTAAAATTAGAAGAGGATGGAGAGAAAGCGTACAAAAAGACAGGCAACTTGAAAGGAGATAACACAAAAGTAGATGGCCAAAATCAGGGAACATTTAGTTGTACCCATTTTTCAAATTATATAATTTTTAAATTGCATCGAGTCCATAGTGGAGTGTGCAGAAAGGCATACTGGATTCTTGTTAAAATTAAAAGCACATTTTGTTTTTTGGGTTAAGACACCAAGGTGGACTTTAATGAAATGCTAACTTCAGGAAACAGTGGACACCACAGCACACGGTGGAGTCAGTCGAAGCTTATCTATAGGCACAGAAGATGTTTCCCAGCGGAATCCTAAAAGGCTGGCAACAAATACTCTTTTGAACCAGCCAGAATACTCGCATGATAATGTCTGCTATTACTCTAAGATCTTTTCACTAATATTTGTTGAATGATCTTGCAGAAAACAGGCTTGGGCTAAAAATCAGATTTTATAGTTGTTAACTAAATATAAATGTGTAGGTAGTACTTGCTTTTCTTTCCAGTTTCAAGTCAACACACAAAAAAATTGCTTTTCCCCTAAAACAATTACATTTGAATATTTAGAGGTTTTAATACATTCATTGTAAAATATCTCAACCCCAAGGTTCGGCATGACAATATTTGCCAAAATTGATTGTTATTACCTTCTACATTACTATCTGGTTCAGCAGCACGTCAATCTAAGTGTAAGTGTTAAACTCATGCTCCCAAATCACTGTTTCTTAAAATGATAAACATTATATTGTCCATTAAGTGGAGAATTTTTCTCTCTTTTTCTAAATCAGCCAATAGCTGGAGGACAGGTCAGTTTTTTGTTCCCTCCCATATCCCAGCTGCCCAGGGCAGACCAGGCAAGGATGCTCAACAGAAGTGGAATAACTGGTACCCCTGAACCACCACTCAAGCACCCCAGTATTCCTGAGCACTTTCTATTTCAGGTTTGTGAAATACAAGCTCAGTGCAGTTTAGCCTTCAATTATAGTATGATTTGTATTTATAAGAAGGAAAATTAACCTCTCTGTCCTAACAGGAAATATTCCAGAAGTTATCATTCAACAATGAAAAATCTTTTAGTTGAATCAATAGTCAGAAACTTCAA
>NW_012133859.1:1450297-1452619 GCF_000956105.1 Propithecus coquereli | reverse complement strand
CTGTTGAGGACCCCCAGGTCCTGGGAAGGCTGCATGGTGCCACCCAGCCAGTTATGGATGAGCTCAACACATAGCTCGAGCCTCCAGATCACCAGACAGACCGTTTTCCTTTCCAATGCACCATGCTTTGTGCTGGCAATCCACCAAGTGATTAAAACGGTGGCTATTTATAAAAGGCAAAACATCTGAGCCAAGAGTTCTGCAATTTCATCTTCAGGTTCCTTCAAAACTCTTGAATGGATGCAATCTAGTCTGGCAATTCACTGCCAGTCACTGGAATTCACTGAACGTGTCTAGAAAGAAGATTCCATCCTGATTCCATCTGAGGGAGACACAGAAGAAGGTGCTGGGGCAAGTGCAAAGAGGACCAAGGCTCTGCAGCAACCCTAAAGAGACAAATTTATAAACGCCTATAAAACAAGGCAGAGTATGGAAAGTTTGTAGGCAGGACATAGTGCTGTGGGACCCAGGCAAATGAGGCGGCAGCAGATCACATGAAAGACAGAAACATGAGGAAAGATTAAGCTACAGCTGTAGATCCCAATCTGTAGGTATTTGAAAAGAGGACTGCCCTTCTGTTTCTCAGAGATAAGAAAATGCATGCTTCCTACCCTTCCCACAAGCCCGCGCCCATGTGTCCTAGCCAGGACACAGCGCCGCCCTCAGAGACATGCCACTTCCCACAGTCTGGGTTCCTACACTAGGAAAACAGAATCCCACTTGTGAGTCACACAGCCCTCACCAAGAAGAATGTCCTGATCCCAGAGCTGACACCCCAATGAAGGACTGTGTGACCTGAGTCATTATTCCAAAGCATTCTTGACAATTACTGCTAACTTTCTGAATCACACCTATTTTCTGATACCCGTGATGGAGTGGATGATGGAAGTTAGAGCTGCCACATTCCAAGCTATCCCACAGGAAGATCATATTGATTTGAAAACGGGGTGCAGAAAACAAAACCTAACAATGAATATCTCATTTTCCTATTATTTCCCACTGTGAGCCACAGACTCACTTCTTGTGACCTGATGTTTAGTTTCTCAGAGCTGTAGCTACTTTAGCCTATCAGTCCCTCAATTTCCTTCCAAATTCAATTAAGATTCACAACTTCTTTACAGGAGGAAAAGCAAATGAGTCAATGGCAAATCGGTGTAGAAAGGTGTTGCACTTTTAATGTGATGTATGTACATGCCCAAAAATAGACTAGAATATAAATTCTAAACCAGTTTTACTATATTTTTGCTGAATATATCACAGAAAAAGATGTTACTTATATTAAAATTGTCAGTTAATACTTCTAAAACAGAAAACAGAAAAAAAGGGCAGAAATATAAAACTAACTACATAAAGAAAGGGAGTTTGTGGCTATTGTGGTGGTTACTTAGGTATTATTTTAAATCCATTTTCGTTTTAAAAAAAAAACACACTCAATAAGCAAAGGGCTCAGGAAGCAAGTATAAATACTAAAACTAGATTAAATATATCATGTAACTTTCTATAAAAAGCAGGAAGAACCCAACCATGAAAGTTCCTCAGATCAAAAAGGCAGGCTGTGTTCCATGCTCTGAAGAGCTATTTATGAAAACAGTGTGTGACTATAAAAAATGTTTTTAAAAATTAAAAATAAATGGCTTCTGTGCTATTCCAGTGATTCGAGATTACACAGCAGATAAGGCTCAACTTCTAATGCTTTCTTTATTCATGCATTAAAGGATCTAGCTGTGGTTCCCAAACTTACTGAACAGCAGCAAACTTATGCTGCACCAAATGACTGTCACCTGGAAGCACACACTCTTCCCAAGGTCACAAAGAGGCTAAGGAACAGCAAATGACATCTTGGAGAGATGCTTCTGAGATCCCAAACCTCGTCTTTATGCCACAGACCAGGAGTCAGCAACGTTTTTACTTCTAAGGGCTACCAAAGGAGTCCGCCAATGCTACTAATAGGTAAAAGGTGATGCCAAAAAGAGAATTTTGGTAAAATTAGAAGAGGATGGAGAGAAAGCGTACAAAAAGACAGGCAACTTGAAAGGAGATAACACAAAAGTAGATGGCCAAAATCAGGGAACATTCAGTTGTACCCATTTTTCAAATTATGTAATTTTTAAATTGCATCGAGTCCATAGTGGAGTGTGCAGAAAGGCATACTGGATTCTTGTTAAAATTAAAAGCACATTTGCTATCTAAGATAAAGACACCAAGGTGGACTTTAATGAAATGCTAACTTCAGGAAACAGTGGACACCACAGCACACGGTGGAGTCAGTCGAAGCTTATCTATAGGCACAGAAGATGTTTCCCAGCGGAATCCTAAAAGGCT
>NW_012133859.1:1417259-1449062 GCF_000956105.1 Propithecus coquereli | reverse complement strand
GCCCCTCCCCCCCAAGTCAAAAATATGGAACGCTTCACAAATTTGCGTGTCATCCTTGCGCAGGGGCCATGCTAATCTCTGTATCATTCCAATTTTAGTATATGTACTGCCGAAGCGAGCACAGCAAAAGCTTTCATGCAGTAAATTATCCCAATGACATTTTTACATAAGGGGCAAAAAAAAAAAAAAACAAGATGAAGTGAATCAAATTCAAAAAATGTTAAACTAAAACACAGGTTAATTTTTTTTATCCTATATTTCTCCCAGGATTACTGGCAGATACTAGTAATCTGAAATCTTACATAATCCTCAAATTAAATATTTTTTTTTTAATCAAGAAGAGTGTTAGAGAAAAACATAGTTATTTCTTGATCATTTGGGCTGCCGAACAAAATGAACTGGTGCCTTGCTCTGAATTGTCCGCCTCACCCCCTTAGAAGGCAGCCAGCCCTCATGACAAACGGTGCTCCTCATCCATTTGCAGAGGTCTCAGCTGCCTAGCAGCTATTCCACTTCAGTATTTACTAAATGGGAAAATCGTCCATCGGAAGAGATTGAAAAAAAAAACTCTGTATTTATAAAAACAGAGGTTGTAGCAGTAATAAAAATATGTTAATAAACAAAGCAGTATTTTAAAACATTCAAAAAGAAACAGTTAGCTGGAGCTTCCTATTAGTACTGGCTCTTGGTGGTAATTACCGAATTTTACTCATTAGTTAATCGAGGGGAAACTTCTCAGGCGGGCAAGCATCCCTGAACACAAAGAGCAGGGTGATAACTCTCTGCATCAGTGTGGCCGGCCCGCCCTCACTTGACATGCGCATGCACAGAGAGAGGTGACGTCACCCTCTCCAGGCAGGCAACTTCACTGCAGAACCTGCAGGATTACACACAGAGCACAGGGCGCTGCAGCCCGGGGTGGCACAATGTTTGCGCTATCAAGGGTTTTAGTTGTGCAAGCATCTAGAAGAGACACATAGGAAGGAAGCATTTTAACTAACCTAGATCCTCTATGAACATATTAAAGGGAGAAAGATACAAGGTTATAAATCAAAAGATACAGCTGTCATTTTTACTAATATATAAAAAACCAAAACATATAATGCAATGCTTTATATTATTTTTACACAAATACATAACCACAATCACACTCATAAATGTGTATAAAATGAATTAAGTATTTATATCAAGAATATGGACATGTTCACAGACAAGACCACACAAGAGTATGCATGAGGTTTCATAGTATAGCATTATAATTTTTACTTATAACCTTTATGGTTATAATAACTGTCAGACTGGTTAATTTATCCCTTCACATAATTTTAGAAAAAATAGCCTATAATATTATACCTTAAAGGAAGAAAAAGCAGCCTAAGTTTGATTGATTTAAGGGAGTTAAAGGAATTTCCATTTAAAATAGTTCTGGCTTTTAATGTCTCACCCATAAAATACAAAGGACAAGCCAAAATAACCAAAAAGACCATAACAAAAAATGTTTTTTTAAGCAATTACATATATTTTAATGTAAATGAAACAATCTGTAGAATTGTTCTGGTTCAATGTTTTAATTATGTATTAATCACACACTAGAAGTTAATTTTAAAGCATAACTAACAGACCAAATAGAAGGGAATATTTTAATAGTCAAAAAGTAGTAGTATTAGGCTGGGCTCAATGGCTCACGCTTGTAATCCCAGCACTCTGGGAGGCCGAGATGGGAGGATTGCTTAAGCTCAGGAGTTTGAGACCAGCCTGAGCAAGAATAAGACCCCGTCTCTGCTAAAAATAGAAAAATTAGCCAGGTGTTGTGGCATGCACCTGTAGTCCCAGCTACTCAGGAGGCTGAGGCAAGAGGATCACTTGAGCCCAGGAGTTTGAGGTTGCAGTGAGCTATGATGATGCCACTGCACTCTACCAGAGGGACAGAGATAGATTCTGTTTCAAAAGAAAAAAGTGCTATTATTATAAAGGGTGTTCTACTTTCTTACGGTCTCATAAATCAAAAAAGACCACATGCCCAGATGTGTCATTCGTCTTTGCATCCCAAGGGACCAGCACAGAGCTATACACAGAGAAAACTTATCCTGTTTGCCTAATGCCAGAATAAAGAACACATGTATCTGTCTGTCTGAGCCTGTACTGCTTGTTGGGTGATGCTTCTGGGGGAAGGGGTTATAATCTGGGGCCTGTTACCCCACCCTAATGTACATACGTGCATCACACACAATTGTACATGTGTGTGCATATACATGGCTCTGTGATACTGAGTGACTCCAAAAACTTGAACAGAGGAAGCCTCTCAGGAAAGCTGTGTAGCAGTTTAGTGTGTATCAAATGAACCAGAGTGATACATGAATAAAATTTACTCATTGTATCTAATGATTTGATGCATATATATATCAAATCACAAGCCTGACTACTAAAAGAAACCCTGTTTAATCACGTCAAACATCTCACATTTCAGCACTCTTGTTCTCTTTCAAATTTTTCTTATTTTGAACTCAGTGGCCACATATACTTTTTAATGCAGATCACAATCACACTCTGTAAAAGGCTTTGGAAAATAAAGCTGTAATTCTACTTCTTTTCCTTTATATGAGTATCTTTTTGATTATTACATAAGGAATAGGCAGGCAAAGAGGCTTCCAACCACAGAGAAGTGGTATAAACTAGTGATGTAAGAACTTCTCTCAGTGTGCATGGATAAGCCCGCATAGAGGCAGCGGAGTGCCTGTGTGCAAAGTGTCATCTAGAACCCTTCCTGAACTCCACCTGTTTGGGGAAGCAACATGCGTGAAGGGTCAGTTTTGCAGTACAGATGCTGGGGCCAGAGGGACAAGGACAGGAAAGAGAAGACATACTGTCAGATGAAGGATTTGTGCAAAGCGTAGAAGAAACGGATGGTCCACGAGTGGGCAAAGTGGAGGAGAGAGAGCGCTCCAGCCAGAGCAAACAGCATCAGCAGAAGCAGAGTAACGAAAACACAACACATTCATGGGAGAGAACAAAGACAAGGTATGGGGGCCGTGATCATGATGGGTTTTGTCTGGCAGGCAAGAAACTGTCCATCACTGCAACAAAGAGGTGCCATGACGAAAAGGCACCTGCATGCCTACGGGACAGTCACCACTTGACCGGCTAACGCTGACCTCATGCTTACCCCTAAGCCTGCTCCCCACTGTGTGGGTCCCCGAACAGTACTCACACCCCACAAACTATCCACCCCATGGCCAAACCAGGGACCAGGATTCTCCCTGCCCGCCATCCTCTCTCGCATTCCCTGTTTTCATGAAGCAGAGTCCTACAGGCTCCACGGTTCAGCAGAAGCACCGATGTCTCTCTGCCCCCACTGGCCAGCATCTCCTGCATGTGGGCTATTCCAGCAATCTCCTAATCGATGTTCATGATTCCCTCAAATCCATTTTACCACTGTCCCCAGAATGATGTTTCTAAAACAAACATCTCGTCGTTTTACTCCCCCAAAATTCTTTAACTGTTTCTCAGTACCCTTGAATAAAGTCCCTCACCATCCGGTGTCTGCTACCTCTATAGTCTGGATAGTTCACCGTTAGTAACCCTCTCTCCAGACTCATTCCAGGAATCCTAGTCATCACCCACTCACCCCATCCCCACTCACCACCGAACTTCTACACATACTGCTCCTCCACATGCCTAAAACATCCCCTTTCCTTCCCACTCCCAACACACGCAACACACCCACACATACACACCCTTCTTCACCTTCCCCCACTCTTGATCCCCCACTGCTGGATGAGACACCCCTACTCTGCACTCCCACAGCACCTGAAATCCTTATCACAACGCCCAGAAATTATCTAAATGCTTGTCGGTGTCCCCACCAGCAGCTGAGCTCGCTGAGGGCAAGGGCTGACCTGTGTCTGTCTGACTGTATGGTGCCCATCGCACCTAGCACAGAGTAAGAACTTAACACCTAGCTGGCTAAACCTGGACATCCACATGCTTCCGGCAAGTGGCAATTTCAAATGGCGTCTACAATCTGGAGTTCTGAGCAGAGTTTCCATCTAGTCACCTAGAGTCAGTGATTTCTCTAGTCACCAATAGTCAGCAACAGCTCTGAAGCATTCAACTAGCTGTACAAACTCCTTTGAGCAGCTAAAGGGACAGCATTCATTCTATGTCGAGCATATCTGGTGGCTAAATAAAATTGTATTTACATATTCTCAATCTATATTTTAAAGGAGAAAAAAGTTTTACCTTGCGATTTTTACAATCTTCTTAAAAAGTTATCTGCTCCAACCACTACCAAAACAAAGTAAAACAAAACCTTCTCTGCTGGAAAGAGACTGTGTGTTGGGTGAAGAGAACTGGGAGGCTTTTCATCCAGCACCTCAACTACCAAAGGGAACACAAGATATTCAGGGACTATATTCTAATATATTCAGCAAAGTGGTTTCTAAACAGGAAACACAGGTCTCACAGCGCTGCCTGCATGCAGTAGTGTTTTCACTCAAGAATTTAAGGTTACCTTGAAGTATTTCAATCATGAGATTCTGTAAACAGACCACCATGATGGAATCGGCAAGGCAAGTCAACCCTATACAACTCAAAATTGAACGTCTTTCTTTCTTTCTTTGTACGTCAGCCCACACTGGAGTCTCAAGTCCCTCAGTACCGGAAGGCCAACCTGAGGCAGACTACTAGATGCCCAACAAGACCACGTTTGCCCCACATTAACCGAACACTGGTTCAGCCTCTGTGAGGGCCTCACATCACAAACAGGAACATCCCAGGATGTCTGCACTACTTCACCCACGAACTCCTGCCTTGGCACTGACTGTGGGTATAAAAGGTGCAGAACAAACTTCATAAAGCAGGTAGGCTGGGTCAAAGCTCTCCAGTCAGTCTATAAATTTCCAGAAGATAAAGGGACTTAATTTCCCAGCACTGAACCAAGATCAGGGTTTAAAATTTGGCTTCTTCCAGCTTATCCCCACGGCAACATCCCCTAGCCCAGACTCACCTCCTCCCTACCCTAAAACGGTAAGGCTGACCCTCAATGAGTCCCTCCTCCTACCGGATAGGTAAGAAGGGAGCTAGGGAGGGGCAGGTGGCAGCACTAGTCACTGAAGCCACAATCCCCACCCCGGGGACTCCCTCCCAGGCTTCATGGGGCTTGTCAATCCCTCTGCTTCCATATACCATGGTGGTGAGTTTTCCATCCCTGGGGAAAACGTAAATTAAGGCTGAATGTTTTAGTAAGCTATCAATTATCTTGAGTGACCAGTAATTATATCTAAATTAAAATACAGTTTTTAGAATCATTAGATTGCATATATATAAAATATCAAAGTTTCTCCTAACATATTCAGCAAAGTTAAGATACTGCAGGTTCATTTCCACTTTAACACTTTTCAGTTAATTCATTTACTTTTATTAATATATAAGGCAAATGTCACAAACATTGGGACTTTTAACTGAAGGTTTGAAAAGTGATTTTCACTTCATTAAGCATGGATTTAATTCCAACATGAAACTCACTAGAAAGATATATCTTTAATAACATCAAAGAATTTGGCAGAACTTTCTGCTAGTCAGTCCCTTGACAAGGCTTAGAATTGTGTTTTTATTCACTTGGCATCCATAAAGGATATATTTACACATGGTGCTCTCCTAAGCCCTAGAGATTTTCCCCCTAAATGGCACATTCCTCATTTTAAGAAGCTTATAATCTAAAACAAAATAAAACACACATTAGACCAAACAGTAGCCTTAACTATGTGTACTCAACAAGCAAAATCTGATGGACAAATACGTCTTGCAAATACATGTACAGTTATTTATAAAAAGAGATATAGATACTGTTATGATTAATTAGACAAAGTCGCTTAAAAGTGTTACTTTTGTCACTGAAATGTCCTGTCACTGGCACTAGAAATAAGTCCTTAGCTAACAAAGGGTGTTCTGGACCATTTTGAAAGGGTTGGAAACCCTTGCTTTATGAATTAAAACACAAAGCATGGAAGTGAATAATAATATAAACAACATGTTCAAAGATTAATATTGCGATGGTCTAATCATTAGAAATCCACATTATAGCTTACATATAACTGCTCTGCCTAAGTTACTTCAGTTAACCTACTTTGCTTTGAGAATTTTGTTCCTTTTTTTTTTCCTGAATGTAATTTGCAGAACATCTGATGCTGTGAGGATGCAATCAGGAGCAAACGCAGTCCTGTTTACTGACCAGCAGAGGCCAGAGGGCCTGGAACGGTGTAAGAAACCTACTAGGAGCAATCCTGTTACTGTTAAGTAAAAGCAACTCAAAAAAAGCAAAAGTGGCACTTTGTAACATGTCTTTTAGGCTAATTCTGAACGCAACCTACAGTCAGGTTTGACGTTTTCTTCAAAATCCTTCAATTTGGTGTAACAAGATCTGACTGCCCAACAAGTGTGCGAGCCAGGCCACCAGGGTGCTGGCCAGTAGCTTCCTGTCCAAGGAGCAGGACCAACCCGACTTTGGTCAAAGATAACATCCTTGTCCAACTGTCTCAATATTATATTGATTCGGGCAACCAAAGCCTTTAAGGATTCACTGGCTTTCAAGGTTAAAGTATTTTCTTTCGCTTACGTGAACTCTGGTGTTAGTGTTCTGCCCTACACCCTCATTTCTCAATTCCAAGCCAGAAAACAAAAAATTCTAGTAGATAGGCCCCTATCATTTACCTTCTTACTGAATTCCTAATGAGAAATTTAAGAAACTACAAAGAAGATTGAGAAAAGTAAAGCATCTGCTAAGAGGGGAAGGGGGAGGGGAAGAGAAAGAGGGGAGAAAGAAAATAGGCAGGCACAGTGGTGCACACCTACAATCCCAGTTACTTGGGAGGCTGAGGTGGGAGGATCACTTGAGTGCAGGAGGTTGAGATCAGCGTGGTCAACATAGCAAGACCCCATCTCTTTTAAAAAGAGAGAAGAGAAAAATTCATTTCAATTCTCTATGTACTCCTCTACCTCCTATCCCTCAAATTCAAAGATGGGGTCTGGCTCCGTTGCCCAGGCTGGAGTGCAGGGGTGCGATCACAGCTCACTGCAGCCTTGAACTCCCGGGCTCAAGTGAGCATCCTGCCTCAGTCTCCCAAGTAGCTGGGACCACAGGTGTGTGCCACAACACCTCGCCAGAAAACAATTTTTGACATAAAGATGGATTTAATGTGGACTGGCTCGTCTCCCTCTTGGTATTTTTATGCACATTCGCTGGCCAAGAGAGACAGCTGCAGATGCACGAGGTGGCGCGGACAGAGGCGTCTGAGAGAGGTGTGAAGACTCTCTGGGAGCCAGCGGGGGAAGCCTGCTCAGGAGGGAATCACCGCGTGGGGACCCAAGTGAACTTGAGGAAACGACCTGCTTACACATGGTGGTGTCTCTTCCGTTGGTTCACCCCCCAGGAGGCTGGAGCTTCGTGGGTGGAAGCCAACACAGGCTCAGAGGGACGTGCCACCAGTGTCCCCGCAGCCCCCCTACCCGGCAGGACTGCAATCCTCACCTGCTCCCACCGTCTTGAAATGACAGGGCACAGCTGATCCAGCTACCAGAAAGGCTCCAACAGAAGCAGCTCTGACGGGGTGACCACCTCGCTCACGATCCAGCTGGGACAATGCCACAGAGCAGCGGGAGGACACGAGGCAGGCAACTGGGTCAGTACTGAGACCACACAGCCTCCTCCCACTCACTGCTACAGGGAGCAGGGGCCACTTGGGTCCTGCAAGAAGAAAGGGGGTGGGGGAGGTCCCACTCTCCCGCACTTTTACATCTGTGGACTTTTGCCCGCAGTACCCAATCTGAGGGGGGCAAGAGCCAAATGGACCCTGCGAAGCTGACTGCCCTATAGGCTGGGAAGTCTGTTCTCCTTTTTCCAATCTCCTAATTGCTACATTCCTGACAGGGCAACAAGTCCATATCTACCAGGAAGCACAGGGGATATTTTTTCCAAATTAAACTCAGTATAGTAATGAAAATGGCAATGCAATAAGGACATTTAAAATAAGGCGGGTGGCATTCACTCATTCACCAGCTCCCGGCACAAGGAGCACCTTGACAGTATGAGAGATGTACACTGTGTCCTCAGTGCACTGCTGCCCCAGGGGCAGGGACCCAGCAAAGGAGGTGACACAGGGCTACAGACAGCCACCTCACAAAGGAGTTGTGATATACACACAAGAGGTGAGGCGTGGAAGAGACCCAGGAGCACAGCGCATGGGCGCAGGGGTAACACTGCACGTCACAACTCATCTTCACGTTTCAGGTACATCACCCAAAAGCCACAGGGTGCCACAACTCAAAATGAAATTTTGTGTCAAGAGTTACTTAGGTGTCTGGTTAGGAGCCTGGGCTCTGGAAGCCAGCCGCCTGGGCCAGCCACCTCACCCAGCAGGCGCTCTGTCTCTCCACACCTTCCTTTCTTCATGTGTAACATGGAGAGCCTAGAACATGACCTCACAGAACTAATAAACAGGGCATAGAACATTATCATTATTTTTATTATCAATATCTGAGGAAGAAGCTTATTCTTAGCTGTACAAGTTTGGTAAGTGCTTTAAATAACTAGATTTTGGGAAATTTTGCCCCATTTACCTGCAATTATTATATTCCATATGGAAAGAAATCTTTACTTAACATATTGCCACACTAGAAAAAAAAAATTTTTTTCCTGGGGCCACAGGAAATCCTTTCTGATTTGTTATTTTTTATTGTTTTCTGTGCATCAGTTATATGCAACACAATCCATGTTTTTAGAATTAAATTGTCAATATTAATTGTAACAATAAGAACATCAACAAGTAACATTTTCACGAACCAACTGCAAGGTTTTGCTTCATGCAGCTAGCCCAAGTTAACTACAACTGGCAGGGTAGTCAGTCAACATGTTAAAAATTTTAAAAAAAGACTGAGACATGTAATTATTATCAAAAGCCACAAAAAGCAGACCTATTTTTAAAAAATCAACACAGTTATGGTAGATTAACCTTGGCAATTTCCTTTTCCCAAACTGACTATAAATAATTTAAGGAACCATAAGGCAGCCCAAAAGTCAGACCACCCGTTATGATCTTTCACCCTGACCCCTTTGTCGCACCTACCCCCCAACTGGTACCTGAGCATGTTGGGGTGCTCCTTACCCCAATTCCTGCTGTGGAAAGGGGCAAACCAGAATACAATCAGAAATGGAAACAGGTGTGCCATGAAATCACCTGAAGGGAACAAATTTCGTTTTCGTAGAAGAGATCACCACTTCTCACTAAAATAGTGGCAACAAAACTTCAATAGTCCAAAAGCATTTTCCCTTTCTGACACCTTTCTACTTCACATCCCTCTCCTTGGAGCCTGTCCACTGGTGTTAAGAATTCCTTTTCTCCTTTGGAGGACAGAGGTGGGAAGGACGAGGGTGTGCGCTATCACAGCCGCTTACAGCTAAGTCCTGGAACTTGCTAGTGACCACTGGATCTGGCAGAGACGCCAGGGTGAACCTGTCTGGTGCCCATGGAGCAGAGGGTGCCTGCCTCCCACAGGAAAACTGTACGTGGACAGCAGGAGGTCGCCAGAAGGCACAGACAGACCACACGCTCATCTTCAGCTTCTACCTTTGGGTCTCTTCTCAATAGACGATCATCTCTCATTATGACAGATGATCAAAAACAGGATCTTCCCACTCTACCTTGACACAGAAGCAAACGCTGCACTGAACAGCACCTGGACGTAGACAAAGATGCTTTATACGCACACTGCCCACAGTGCCACACCCTTGACCCGTGCTCTGCTAAAGGCAGAACTCATTTGAAAATAATTTTTTAGAGTGATGAAAACCACACAAAGTTTTCCTTTTTCGTTCCTTGCAAAAGCCAGACCAGATCGTTTTGTGGAAGCTCACAGTATGACATCAGTCAACTCTGCAACCAAAACACTGCACCACCTTCAAAACCTCAAAACAGGAGAAGGACGGGTGGTTGCTATTATAGTAAATAACTTCTAAGAGCCCTGATGGTTTTAAATATTCAATTATTCACTTTACGGTAAAACAAAAAGCTTTTAAATCAATTCTTCTAATTCTTTCAACTACTAAAATGAAAGCCTCAGCAAAATAGGCCCCAGACTTGGAAGAAAATCTTAGACTGACCTGTATGAAGGCATGTATATTTATTACACATATGTGTTTGAAACCACCACCCCATTTAAGAACCACACACTACCAATACCTTAGAAGCCTCCCCCATGCCCCTCCCTAATTGTACCTCCTCCCTGGCTCTTGACATAGCCACTATGCTGACTTCTAGGATAACCATCCATTCCCTTGCTTTTCTTTACAGTTTTGCCATTTATTAATCAATTACTACAAAATATATTGCTACATTCATTGCCTTTTAGCTTTATATAAATGCAATCCTATTACAGGTTAAACATCTATAATCTGAAAACCTGAAATCGTAAGTACCCCCAAATGTGACACTTTTTGAGTGCCAATATAATACCATATGTGGAAAATTCCATACCTGATCTCATGTGATGGAATGCAGCCAAAATGTAGTCAAAACTTTGTTTCATGCACAAAATCATTAAAAATATTGTATAAAACTACAGATGTACATGAAACATGAAATAAATGAATTTCGTGTTCAGACTTGGGTCCCACCCCAATATTTAAAAAAATTGAAATCCAAAACACTTCTGGTCCCAAGCATTTCAGACAAGAGATGCTCAGCCTGTGCTTGCGTTCTCCTGTGACTTTCCCCCAGTTTGTATGGTTTGTCCACACTGATGTGCATGCTGAGTTTTATCTGGTGCAATTTCCCTGCTACATAGTGTTCCATTCTATCACTACGCCATAAACTTATTTAAGCAATCTTGTTAGTGGACATTTGTCTCCCATTTTTGCTACTGTAAATGATGCTGCCATGAGCAGCCCTATACATGTATTCCTGAACACACTGCCACTGACTCTCAGCCTAGGAATATGCCTACGGATGAAACTGCTGGGTCACAGTTTATCAGCTTATACCAAATTATTTCCCAAATGGTGTACTCCACATTCTCTCTAAAGCTTGCACTGTCCATCAGACCAGTCTATGTATTTTTTTTAAAGGATT
The DNA here is from genome assembly GCF_000956105.1 of Propithecus coquereli. Taxonomy (NCBI): domain Eukaryota; kingdom Metazoa; phylum Chordata; class Mammalia; order Primates; family Indriidae; genus Propithecus; species Propithecus coquereli. Next base: position 1,437,942 of record NW_012133859.1, on the reverse strand, counting down.
CAACTATTGGCAGCCTTTTACCAAAATGAGTTGAAGAAGAAAAGAAAACAACGCTAGTAGACAAGAGACTAATCTGAAATCAACTGTGGGTTCTAAACTCTCTGAACTAATAGAACAGTAAACTAGATTTTGGTGTTTTACTCTGAAGGTGTGAAACTGAAAGAACAGGATACCCCAGATGTTTCCCTTTCTATTTCTATCTGAACTGAATTCCCCTAATAGTCCTCCTATTTAAGATTGCCTAAGAGTAAGTGCCAAAAAGGAACTGCTGAGGAGACCTGCACGTAAACTCAGTCTCTCACCTCCAACTGGCCTGTATTCAAAAACTTTGTTATTTTGTTAGTAAGTCTGCTGTTTCTCAACTTCAGAAATGGATTTTCCCACAGAAATAATGCTACAAGTTGTTACTGGGGTCTCACAGGAGCCCACTAAAGCCTGTTTAATATACAATAACCCAACTATGCAACTGGCGTGGATTGGAGCAGAAACAGGAGAAGGATGGAGACCAGGAGTTAAAAATCTCCCTGCCCTTCTTCAAGGAGGGCAGCACCAAGACAAAGAGTGGAAAGATCGCCTGGCCTTCCAGAGTCCTCCCCACTTCCTGCATCCTTCCGTCCCAGGCGCCAAGCAGCACTTTGCTGGACCGCACCACCCAGGCAAGGCCATCAGAGCCTCCAGGGCAGCGAGCAGTTCCCAAAGGTCTGAGGCTCACGACCCCTTTACACTCTTAAAAATTCCCAAGGATCCGAAAGAGCTTTGGTTTATGTGGCTTCTATCTATTACCTATAATTCTATCCATAAAATATCGAGATATCTCATATGGATATTTACCACATTAGAAATTAAACCTGAGAAAAATTTGAATAATTTCTTCAAAAATAATAATAAATACATTACATGTTAACATAAATAATGTTTTTAAAAAATATCTATTTTCAAAAAAAAAAAAACAGAAAGAAAGCTGGCATGTGTTTTATACTTTTGAGACTTCCTTTAATGTCTGGCTTAACAGAACTATCTTCTGCCTTTGATCGGTTGTGATGTTACCTGTCATGTGGCTTCTGAAGGACTTCAATGTACACTTTGGAGAGAATGAGTGGGAATGAGCTAAGACGATGCCTATTGTGAAAACAGCTTTAACTCAGAGATTCCCTGAAAAGGTCTTGGGGAACCCAAGGGGTCCCTGGGACCAAACTTTAAAAACCACTGCCCTAAGGCAATAGTCTTCAAACACTTTTGATCAAGAATCCCATCACTAAAGAATTTTATTACATGTCCCTCAATTCTACACTATATATGCACTAGTATGTTATGTGATGACAGATGTCCCCAAATGGACATTTAAAAGATAAGAAGCCATAAATAAGTACTTTAAAAAAGATTTTGATACTTTCTTCCTACACCCAGGAGATAACAGCGCACACATTTGGCGAACACAGAGCTCCTGTCTTCTGTGGCATCAGCATTTCCTTTTTTTCCGCAGCAATGTTTGTCTTAACCACCGCTGGAAAGACAGTGATAGACCAGGGCAGTTTGCATCAGTGACTAAAGATGGAGCTGACACAGAGGGTGTTTCCCTGATCAAGTGAGCGGTGATTTGTAATTCTGGGGCCACCCCGGGGAGGTGAAGCAGTGGCAGCACGCACGGCCATATCCCGAGTCCAGGAGCCCGGAGCGCGCAGGCCAGTCTTCCCAGGTCTGCCCTGGAGTCAGCTCCCCTACGCCGTGCCTGCCCACACCCCACCCACGAGTGGTGCTTGGCCGAGGTGAGGCCTCACAACCTCTTCCCTCTGCTGCCCTGGCAGTGTGCTACAGGAAAGCCCGGGGGTCCACCTGCTCCAGAGACGATGCCTTCTAGTTTAAAAATAAAATAAAAACCTATATTCTCGGTTCATACACAGTAACCCAATTTTAAGGGAATAATTCAGATCTGGAAAGGTCAGTTTCTCAGATTTTAATAATTTCTTGGGCTCTCTTGCCATTTTTTTGTTCTCTTTACAAGAGGTAGCAACAGAAAGCACAGGACACTATTTGAAAGCTGCACCTTGGAACAGGGCCTGCATCAAGAATATAGGTGAAGTCGTTCAGGGAGACAGGTGAGACGCCTTGAGGAATCTGAATGCAGCCTTCTGGAACATTCTTGCGTCTTCTGGCTGGCTAGTTACAAGGCCAATTTCTCAGTGGACACATAACTGCAACCATGTCTGAGCAGACGCTCTGAAATCTCCGAGAAGGTGGCAAACCTGTGGGCAGCAAGTCCAGTAAGGTGGCCAGGCACTTGGTCAGGCCACGGCTAGAGAGATGCTAAGAAAGGAATCAATGGGGAATGAGCATGAAGGAAAAGCAATTAGATCTGTCAACAGACGTGATGTGTAACGCAAAGGCCTGGACATACTGAAAATGTCTCCAAAGAGTCCTGCACAAAAGATGCTTAATTTTTTTTTTTTTTTTTTTTTTTTTGAGACAGAGTCTCACTGTGTTGCCCTGGCTAGAGTGCCGTGGCGTCAGCCTAGCTCACAGCAACCTCAAGCTCCTGGGCTCAAGCGATCCTTCTGCCTCAGCCTCCCGAGTAGCTGGGACTACAGGCATGTGCCACCATGCCCGGCTAATTTTTTCTATGTATTTTTAGTTGTCCGATTAATTTCTTTCCATTTTTAGTACAGATGGGGGTCTCGCTCTTGCTCAGGCTGGTTTCGAACTCCTGAGCTCAAACAATCCGCCCGCCTCGGCCTCCCTGAGTGCTAGGATTACAAGCATGAGCCACCGCGCCCAGCCAAGATGCTTAATTTTTAACGAGACAAAATCTTGAACAAGATACAAAATTACCACAAGTGAGTTTACAGCAAGAAAGTCACATTTTCCTTTTGTAAACAGCTATAAACAATGCCAAACTGATTATTTGAATGTTACATTTTTACGGGATCTGGTTAAGGCTAAAGATACGACAACTTGGGAAGGACTTTTTTTGAAAGATCAGCCCCTTCATAATCATTTGGTAAGGCTTTGCTGTCATCTCACAGGTTGGCCAAAGGTGGTCAAGGGCCAGGTGGACCATCCCATACTGGTAAGGAGACAGCGCTGTGGACTAGCAGCCCGGCGGGCACTGAGGCCTCCGCGGCTGCTCCAACCGGCCTGTCCTCCCCAAGCCCTCGACTCACACCTCATCTTTCACCTCACAGTCGCCTCTCACTTCACCAAGAAAACCAAGGTGTTAAGGTTCTTTGCTTCTCTTCCCTGACAAATCTGATCACCTCTAAGGCCAACTTCCCCTCTAATTTTAGAGAGGAAATGGACACAATCTTTCTCAAATCATCTGTCCCTGATCCCATGGCTTCTGTTGACCCCTGCTTCACCTGTTAATTATGCCTCCCCCACACCTCATACCTTCCCCCTGCAGGTGAATTCCAGGCCCCGGCTGTCCCCACCTCCCAGGGCAGCTTTGGGGTGACCCATGTAAAGCACCAACGACTGCTCAGCAAAGGCGAGGGCTCAGAAAATTAAAAGATGCCCCACCTCTTCTCCCCCAAGCCCCGTCCTGAACCTGCACTGCCCAGAGGAAGAAATGGGGACCCTCTCAGGGAGGCGGTCCAGCCTCTGACCGCTCACGGCTGCATGTGGCCGTGGAAAAGGAGAAACAGGCGCACGGCCAGGGGTGGGGGCTGCACATCGACCAGCGCTCCTCACCATTTCCAATTCACTTCGTCTCCAAACTCTCCAAAGAAAAAGGCACTTTAAGAATCTGGGATTTGGGCGCTATGATTTTCATTTATGCAGAAGTTATCTCTGTCACCTTGTGTGCAGCCCATAAGTGCTAATCAAAATTAGTACTGACGCAGCTTGACAGAGAGGTCCCCAGATGCACGGGGCCCAAAGCCTGGGCCACTTCGCTGTGTCGCTAAGAAGTGGTTTTGTTAATGCAATCACAGTTTCACTTTGAAAATCATCAGCCATGAAATCAAGGAAACCTGGTGATTTCTTAAATCTTACAGGTAGTGGCACATAATCACCGTAACGACATTCCAAGAAAGCCAGGCCCAAGAGTGTAAAGCTGTTTGGCATCACGAAGCCTCAGCGGCTGGGGGCTTACACACACAGGGACTCTTCACAAGAGAATCACCCGGATCTCTTGAGCAAGAAGGTTTAAAACCTAATGTTTCCTTTAAAGAAAAAAAATAATTGGGGATCAAATCCAAAGTATTCCCCTAGCCCCCCGGTCTTCTATGCTGGGTGGAGGGGGGGGATGCCTTTTCTGATGCAGAAGGGCCTGAGCAAATCATTTCACCTCTCCTGGCTGCAGTTTTCTCTTCTGTATGTCATGCGTTTCAGAAGGCCATTGGAAAATTCGGTGCAAAAACGTACGTAAGGTGTTGAACCCAGAGCTGAGCACATCTGGGCACAATTCCTGGCTGCTATCATGTGGCTGTGACTGCCTTGAACCCAACGGGATGCAGTGATGACCACGAAGGCAGGCAAACCAGCAGCACCCCACAGTGGGTCCCTGTCTTCGTTGCAAAGGATGTGCTTCTATGCACACGCAGCTGAACTCAGTAGTCTTCTTCATCCCTCGTGACTGTACAGACTACTCTTAGAACTCACGGGAAAGCAGAAGGAATGAAGGGAAAAGCCTGAGCTTTGAGCATTTCACTCCCCTAATAAATAGGCAAGTGGTTGCTAATGGCAACAGAGCGTCTCCTCCCCCACCGTTAATTTGTGGGCACGCGGAGGCTCCATAATGCTGGAAAAGAGGCTACTCTGGTCATTTTTCTGCGTAAAAGCCACCAGTACAATTCAGCTGTGAAGCCAGGCTGCTCTCGTTAACATGCGTGTGTACCCAGGTGAGGGACTGCCCGGGCCAGGAGGGGCAGGCAGGACAAGGCGATGCAATTTAATTACAAAGGCACAGTCGCCCCCACCGATGAAGTGCTGGCAGCGCAGAGGCTTCGGTGAAGACAGTGACGGCATGCGGGCCACGTGGCCGGCAACTAAAGGGATTACATCACCTCCTTTGTGCAGAGAGGAACCGCGGGAGGAGCAACTGCTGCTAGTTTAAGCAGCACACAGAGCTGCGCTACAGACGGCAGCAGTTTCTGTCAGTGCGAATCACCCTTACTTCTCCTTTGTGTCAAAAAATAAAACATGCTCCAAAAGATGACACAATCAAGCAGTTTGGATTTCTCTAACAAATTCATATTCGTCACTTCCCTGTGCCTTTTCAAGCACACTGTTTCTTAACAGGATAATTGCTAAAATGGAAAGCGAAAAAATAAGTTTTTTATGAACTAGGTATGAAAATCAGCAGAACATTCGTTCTCATCCAGCTACTCCAGCCTTCCATTCTGTGCGAGGTGACTTATCCCCAGTCTCCATGTTCTCCGCCACCAGAGAATAAAGCTGCTCTGGGGCGTCATGGCGCTCAGCTTGAGCATGCAGGTTCTTAAACAAGTCCTCACACAGCGCTGTCACTAAGACCAGAATGCTGTTCCGCTCATTTAAAAATGATTCTGTTAAACAAGCAAGCCAAGTCAGCTCAGAATGACGTTATCACCAAGAAACCTGCTCACAAAATGTGTCCTGCAAGCAAACATGCCTGCCCTTCACAGTTGCTATAAATCTCACCGTGCGGCCTCGGCAACAAGGTATTTGTACCAAGGGGTCTGTCCTGCTGCATAACCTCAGCACAAGCAAATTAAACACATGGAAAGGAACAAATGAAGCCTGAACCACACAAGCACATTGTTCATTGGCAATTCCTTCCTCTGAAGCCCAGGGAGTTCAGCTATCTTTCCAGGTAAAGTAATGATGAGGGTGCCTGCCGTCCTCCTCCTCCTCCGCCCATTCTGTAAACTGGCATTTGCCTCGAGTGATGGGTGGCCAGCACACGGGTAAGCCTAACCAACAGCCGCTGTCATCAGCTTGGTAACTCGACAGTCGCTCTCACCCCAGAAATCAACTATGTAGGACTTTCCAAGTCTGCTTTACCAGCAAGTCTCCATTTCTCCCTCTCTTATACATTTCCACTGCTTTCTTCGAGAGAGAGAAGCCACATGTCTACCTCTAAAAAACAACAGCTAGGTCAGCCTGCTGCCAGCCAAGGTTAGTATTCCCTAGACTCACTGAATTGCAGTGGATGTTACAATCTCTATATAATTTTTTTTAAGTGGGAAGGCTAAAACACAAATGCATGATTCCCTCAAAACCTACTTTTGATTATTTTAACTTGGTATATTACCAAGTTTTAACCCTATGATTTCCCAATATACCATGATGTACAGGATCCATTAAAATTTCCCACACTCATCAGCTAAAAACAAAGTGAGGCGGGGAAAAAATGGCCAATAGTCCATCTCTATTATTAATACATCTAAGCCCACAGATTCTAATTTATGAACTTTAGTGTCAAAATACTGTGCTTTCTCAGTATGGACTGTAAAGTCCTAAAACAAAATTAAGATCTATCTTAACTGACATAATGGGAAATCTTATATAACATATACAGATTCAATGTGTGTGTTTCCTATAAGAAATCTACCATAAAATTCAGTATATTTCCAAAATACAGATCAAGAATTTCTTCAACATAACTTCAATTTTTGAGTTAACCTAAAAGAATAAATTCCTTAAAAGATTTTTATAGTTACCATAACAGGATATAGCAATTACTAAGACTTCACTTAATGCTGAAAACTTCATTCTAAAGTATATTGCTACATTTGAAAATAACTGAATTGCACATTATTAAAATTCTTCATAATTCAGACTAATCTTCCCTATAATTCTGACGTTCAGATCCGCACAGCAAAACAACCAACTATATAGCAGCAGCATCCAAATCCCCAACTGTGACAGTGACAGGACATTTCTGGATCTTGACTTGGCTTCTGCTCCAAAGCAGAGAGCAGGAGGGCACGTCTCTCGGGCTTAATGAGAGGCAATCCCACCCAGCACAACCCTGGTGTCAGCCCCTGCTCAACAGGCTGAGGTGCTGGGAGCGAGGGGGAACAGCTACGTCAGCAGTGGCCTGGCCTGCTGTGCCAGTGTGGGAGGGCACACATACTGCCCGGGCCGAGAGGACTGCCTGACAAAGCAAGGGGCCTTGGCATAGGGACGGAGCTGGGGGCACCTCCAGGGCAGGACTCAGAAGAGAAGTGGTAAAAGCTCACCAGGAGTGTGCACCACTGGGCTAGGAGCATTCCAGGAGGTGGGGAGGGGGTCCTCTGAAGAACCCAAGAGACAGATGCAGAGACAGAAACAGAGAGACAGAACATGAGCATGGCAGGTAACAGCCCAGTCAAAAAGGTGTCATCACCCTTTCCTTTCCCTTGTCCTCACCCCTCAGCTGAAGAAGCCAAGGGGAATGGGGTTTGGGGGACAAGTGTAAGTGAGAGTAGAGAGAGGAGAGCTGAAGAATAAACAGACCACTGCCCCTGGCCTGGGGAGGAGAGGGCTTTGAGCGGGTTGAAAGAGGGAAGTTTGGGCTGAGAGTGGTTTGGGCTCCTAATACCTACAGCATGACTCTTCTAACACCCAGAAGGGAAGTGACAGCTCTAGGGCCTGTCTGAGAAGTTATCAAGAGGTATGGACAGGTGGGAAAAATAAAAACCCATTCTTGGTTGAACCTTTGAACATCCCAATAGTCCATTTAATGCTAAGTGGTTATGTGACCTATTGACAGACTTAATATAAAATATTAACAAAGTAAGTTCCACAGACACATGTACCTCCTAGTCCTGAATGATATTAAACCTGAGAATTCCCCCCTAGTTTAATGTCTAGTAAATCAAGTTTTAAATTTAAGAGAAATGAGGTATCAGAACTTTAATACTGTCAATCTGTAACGTAAACTTTATTTTCCTATTTTAAGAAGGCACTCTATTTATTTTGAGCTTTCACCTTCTGATTTAAATTGTTTCAAAGGATACAATGAAACGGTGTTTGTACTGCTTTATCAGATAAAAGAAATGGTTTAAGGAGAGAGGGGAAGTAAAACTTACAAGGGATTTGAGTAAATCAAGGGGCTGGACAGTGAGTGGTGTTCTTCTCATTATGTCATTAACTAAGAGTTACTTTCCAGAAGAATCAAGTAATATTCAATATACATTCTAACCCTACTTAGCTTCAATCTTGCCCTGCTTGATACAGACACCAAAAATATTCAACAGTTAAAACAGGCATCTACTTCCACTGCCTGTATCATTTACCTGGAATGGGCATAACTTGCAAACTGGGCTTCAGGAAGGTCAAATCCCTGACCAGCAGTGGTGACAATAAAACTAGGGGTCTCCAGTTTGCCTGGATCTGAAGCACTGGGTCAGAATATCAATCCCCTGTACTCCCTTCACCCCTGCACTCTTCTCCGGGACCTGTGTGTGCACAGGTGGAGACTGCCTCACAATGAACCCACACAGGGTGCAGAGACGGTCAATAAGAGGGCATCTACTGCAAAGGCCATTGATCCACACACAGAAGGCCTTCCATGCAGAGGCATCTCCAATTCATCACAGTAGAACCGTCACCAGCTTGGCCTGACATATACCAGCATTAAGCAATGACAAGCACAGCTCTTATGAAAACAAGATTTCTGCTGGCAGCTGCCTTACACATAATATAAGCCTTTCTTTTCTTAATTCACAAGTGGAGGAGGGGGCGAAGAAAACTGCAAGTACTCCCTTGAATAAGAAACTCTGTGGTTCAGAAAAAGACTGAACCATTTGAAAATTGTATACTGATCCTATCACACACATTCAAGAAGAATGTTCTAGTTGAAATAAGAAACTTCAGTGAAAGAAGGGCTCAGATTTCTGGGGTTTACCAATGGAGAAATTGTGCCAGCATTTTCAACAGGTGCAAAGGCACTTTAACAATAATCTGATTTAAATACTAGGGACAAATGGGTATACTACAGAATGGTGAGTAGATGTTCAAAATTGAGAACAGTGAAACAATTACATAGTGTAACAGACGGAATGGCCTGGAAAACTTTCCCAACTCTTTTGGGAACTACAGCCTGGCCTGCATCCCTGAGGATGGTTAAGTCTTTTGTTAAAACTCCCAGATATTAGAGTAGCTTTATCACAGCAAATGCTATTTTTTCACTAACTCAGAAGACTCAGTGGCTTTTTCCACCTCTGTCAGTAATATTTTAGTGACTGCTTCAGAGAATTTTGGAAGCAAACCTCCTGATGTTAAAAGTATTCAACTTTCAGCTGCCTCAAATCCTCTGTTGGTGTGGCTACACCTACCCTGGCTGCCCTTATACACCCCACCCTCTACCTGTGCCTCCTGCAAGGCCCAAAGCTCATTCTCCCTGCACTCCCATTTCTGGCGGTTTTAATCTCCCATTAGAGCCCTACCCCCTTCTCACTGACCCGACCTGAATCCACCAGGGACCTGCTGCAACCCACGCTGATGACAAGGAGCAGACATGCGTAGAGTTCCCAGAGCTGCTTCTTGCTACATGGGCCGCAGGTATGGTCCCATAGCTCATTAGAATTTCTAATCTATTTTAATGATTAATGCTTATTTTCTCTAATAGTCTTAGTGCTATAGTTCAGTTACATTATAGGATATGACCATGGTCCCCAACCCTAGGCTGCCGACTGGCACCAGTTCAGTTCCTAATAGGAACTGTTGGGGCTGCAAAGCAGGAGGTGAGCGGCAGGCAAGGGCTAGTATTTACAGCTGCTCCCCATCGCTTATATCACCACCTGAGCTCCGCCTCCTGTCATATCAGCAGGGGCATTAGATTCTCACAGGAGCTCAAACCCTACTGTAAACTGCGCACGCAAGAGATCTAGGTTTCACGCTCCTTATGAGAATCTAATGCCTGATGATCTGAGGTGGAGCTGAGGCGGTGATGCTAGCGCTGGGGAGCAGCTGCAAATACAGATCATCATTAGCAGAGAGGTTTGACTGCACAATAAATGTGATGTATTCGAATCATCCTGAAACCATGCCCCGCCTCACCAGTCCGTGGAAAAACTGTTTTCCATGAAACCAGTCCCTGGTGCCAAAAAGGTTGGGGACTGCTGGGATAGGACAATTTCTGGGGCTGGCCTGTGAGCCCAGCCACCATCGGTAACGATTCTGTAGGAAAACACATTATAGAAAGCAAATAACCAATTCAGAAAAATTGGCTTTTAAGTATTCTACATATGACTGTGAAAAGCCAGTATCTCTGATAGACTTAGAACAAATAATCTGATTTCTAAATTCTCTGTAACTTCAGAGATAGCCTTTTTCCTATGTTTGCCCCACTTATGGCAGATACTGCTGAACCATAAATCAGAAATCCTATATGTTTTCTATAATGCTGTAAATGAAAAAGGAAATCACAATGTCAAAGTGCATTCCCCAATGTAAAACATCATATTTTACGTTCCTCGAATGTAAAATATCACACAGTATTTACTGTAAATATATTTAATTTTTAAGGTTTTGGAATCTAATTAAATGAATGCAAAATCAATCCCTTTGTTAAAGTGTTCTATCCAAAGACCTCAGAATTTTCCTATGATGTTTTATTTTCCTTATTTTAAATAATGGACCCAAAACACACAATGCTAAGGTGCCTCCTCTCAGTCGGGCAGTGGCTGAGCAGTGAAGCCAAGCAGTCCTGGCTGCAGGATCTGAGTCACCTTCCCCAAGAGGAGCCCTTCTGCCAGGCACAGCTCCGCATATGGCATTGTTATTGTACGAGATAGTTTGTTGAACGGCAAGTGGAAAGCTCATATGAGGTCCTTGCTATTTTTCTAGAAATACCCTGTATTTGATGAATTAGGAAGCTCTAGGCTACTGGCATGCCTATACCAAAAACTGATAACTACACAAAAACTCATGAAAAATGTACACAATTAAAGTAAAAACTGCCACCACACAAAAGTCAATATGGTCTTTTAATGCACCCAATTATTTTCATGGCATATGTTTGCCTTATAAATGTATGAGAAAAACAAAACAAATGCTGGGGAAGAACTAATTTGGCTTATATCCTCTGCTGAAATGTTTTAAAAACCTAGACTACTACATTCATTGTAAGATACAATGTTTTATCATTACCATCTTTATTTGAAATATATTTCCAAAAATCATTTTCTAATTAATTCAAAAGACTCTCATAATAAAAGCAGACATTAGCAAATATAGAAACTCTTTTTAATCAAGTACCACAAATATAAAAAAGTTCAACCAAGGTCTCTGTAAGCTATAAACAACTTAGTGAATGGGGGATGTTTCTAGGCATTAAGGAATATAACCTCTAATCAAATTTAAATTTAACTTTTCAAAAAACACTTCCATTTCTAAGGTATGGTCTGAACATTGAGTAAAGAGGAAGAGTAAAGAGGAAAGGGGGAGTAGCAGCAGAGGCAGGGATACACCTGGAAAACTGGAGCAGACAGAGGAGGAGAAGCAGCTTGAAAGAAGGAGCAATCACAGCGACGGGAACCCCGGAATTCTTCATCTACTCCTTTAACACACGCCTGAGCTCCTACCTACTGAGCTCTTCACGCTGAGGGTTTCATAGTCTCCAACCAAGACCTGCTGCGAGGAAAGGGACTTCCCAGCTCCACTCGCCAACCATTGCGTGTGTCTGTTCTGAAAGTTCCCTCTGCTGGAACTTACCAGCAAGGTGCTACAAACAAGGTTCACCTGTGGTTTACCTTCTGGAGCAGAGGAGTGTTCGGAGGGCGGGGACCATGCTTCCCATCTCTGGTAGATCCTCCAACAATGCAGAGCATGGTGGGAAGGTAAGGAGGGCTGACCTTGAGCAATCGAACAGCAGATAAAAAGGCCCCACGTTACCATCTTTTCCTGGTGATATTCACTTGTGAAAGAATATGGCTATAAAACCAGAATTTCCTCTATGCCTGACAGACAATACTTTACTGTCTTCTTGTGAAGATGCCCAAAGGAAAAACTCTATCAATTTTAATAATATTTTTAATCATAAGAACTGACAAGACTTCAGACTTGCATAAAATTGGTCTTCTTTGTGTTCTATGTAAACAATCTTTATTTCCTGCTCAGATATACGGGTTAAGAAAAGATAATGGTTTAGCATGTCTTTATTACATACATATGATACATATATTCATGTCTGAGGCCATATTAAAGAAACGGAGAAAAGAACTATTAGTCAACTGGAAACGCCTAGCAGAACAGCAGCAGTAGAGGCAATGTAGGAGAGCACGACTAAGGTCACCCTGCTTGGGCTGAAAGCCCGGCTTTGCGGTCTTGGATAAGTTACTTCACATCTCTGTATCTCACTTTCCACATCTATTAAAAAAAAAAAAAAGTACATCCACCTATTAGTGCTTAATGAGGATTAGAGTTATTAATACAGGCAGGAATTTAGACCAGTGCCTGGCACATAGTGACTGTGGTCAATATAATTGTTATTATTTACAGTGTTATTGGAATAATATTATTTACTTTTACTAAAAATTGTAGCACTCAAGTGTATTGAACTGCCACAAAAATGTTCCAAGATTCCAATGGAATATAATTTGTCCTACATCTTTGGCATCCAGAAGCTGCACTGCTAATATAACTGGCATATCCTAACATGTAAACCTAGAGACAAATCCAATTATAGAGTGTCTGGGGGAAGAGAGAACAGACAAGAACCAAAAGTGAACAAATCCATGTTTGAGTTGCTACTGTTCTGCCTTCTTCAAAACTATCCAATTTAAAATGATGACACATAATATAAAGTATCCTAAAAAGTATCCTGAGTTTTAGAGCTAAAAATGTTTCTACAGTCACAATATAAAATTTAGCCTATAATAGGAATGTTTCAATTAAATAAAAGGTTCTAAGAACTTTCTTAAAGTACATATTTTAGCCTTAAGTAGGGACCAACAGCTGATTGTATATACTCCCTCTCAGACTGTTCCCACAGCAGCTGATAAAGAAAAGCCTAATTCAGTAGCTTGTTTTACTATGTACGGATTTTACAATCATACTAAACAATTACTAAAAGATTACAGAAGTTTCCGCCTACCCCACAGTTCCTACCTTGTTTCCCTAAATCAGTATCATTTGATTCCCTATTATGAAATCAGGCAAATTTATGATGCTCAAGGGACACACCGAATTTAAATATATATCAGACAGGCCCCCCCCCAAAAGGCCTATATTTATAGTTAATATGGAAGAAAGGCAGTTGGAAAGTAACCTTCTTTGAATAAAACCCTTAACTGGCTTTAGCAGTCTTCACCAAAAACAAGGTCAGTAGGATTTAAAAAGCCTTAATTCTAACAGTGATAAATGACAAAAAATAGAAAGTGGCATTTTTCTTTTTTCAACATTTTGAAATGCAATGCTATTTCCCTATAAAACTATCACCAGTCATTTAATCACTCACTCTAGGGACCCAAGAACTACTCTGAAAAACTTGTTTCACAATTCACAAGAAAATAATGTAAATTTCAATCTTTTATCATATTACATTCTGAAATAGGTTTTGCCAACAGCTTTAATGAAGAAATCCCATCTCAATGGTAAAAGGAGCGGGGAGCAGGGAGGAAAATCCAAATTTAATATCCTCTCAAATACATACCTACCAGTTAGCAGGTTTGCAGGGTTTTATCACATACTGATAACTAGGGTCTTATTTTCTATGCCTGAGAACTAGTCACCTTCAGTGAAATGTAAGGAGTCTTTCCCTCTTGTCTGGAAGTCTACGAAAGGAAGGGATCGCTCCAGAGAACACAGGCAGGCCGCCTGGACGTCAGACTCACACCACATGGAATGATACCCACCCCTGCAGCTGAAAGGGTTTTGGAAACTGGCTGGCTGGTTAACAGATGCTTGGCTTAGATTTCCTCTCAAATATGTTTTTAATGCTGATAATGCTTAAATGCAACTGTTCAGGGCAAGGGAAAGAGTGAGAAGAATGAAAATCTGCTTCTGCTGTTATGTAAAAGAAGGGGAAAACAGCCCCAGGATAACAGCTTAGCTCAAATTTCACAGTGACTTTCACAGACATAAATACATCAGTCCTTCCCAATCTTTTCACCACCAAGAACCTCTTTTCTTCATTTATCCCCACTGTGAAGCTCATGATTTGAAAGTATCTCCCTACCAAATCGTAATTAGTAAATAAAACTGACCCCATTTTTAGAAATCATTTATCTGTTAGAATAAACCAATGTTACTATACTGTGTTCATAAAAGCAAATAAATGTCACGCTTCACTTAGTTTCAAAAACCAACCTTATTCCAGAAACCTGTATGATTCCCATTAAGTTTTTATTATTATTATTTGAAAAATCATTAGTCACAGACTAAAGACAAAATCCTGAAAAAGAGCTAAACTAGATGAGAAAAAGGGGATATTCTCAAACAATTTCTAAATTAGGTGTGGATACTTAAAATTCAAGAAAATATTCCTTTTGTTCTCTATGGCTGCTCCCTTCTCTGAAAAGCATCCTTCTTTTAAGGCCGGTCTCAAACTTCATGAAGCCTTTCCTAGTAATCAAAAATAAATGCTCTCCTTTCAGATCCTATACAGTTCTCTGTCCATTCTTCATTGTTTGTTGAATCGAATTTTGCACTTCTATTCTGAATCTCACAGAGTCACTTATGTTACTGTATCATCCCCTCCACGAAATGAGAAGGCAGACAATAGTGGAAAGAATATGGGTTTTTGGAGGTGGCTCAAGCTGATCAGAATTCAGTTCTGCAACTAGGTGACCTTGGGCAGGATGCTACGCTCCCTGCCTCAGAGTTCCTACCTATAAAGTGGGGCAGCATCACCTGAGGAGGTCAGTGAGGATCAAATCTGGCAACCAGTTCCCAATCATGTGCCCAGTGAATATAAGTCAGTATGTGAACAACAGCTCTAGGGATTTGGGGGCTGGGGTGAATGCTGTTTCTCCCATGTGGCTGTGCTTGTGAATTTCTTTTAAGTAAAGAGACCAAGCACTCGAGGTTTTGAATACAGAAAGCTGGCATTGCAGATTTTATTCACTGCATTTAATTCTTATTCAGTACAGTTCAACTAAGTATAGAAGGAAGAATAACTAGTGGTATTCTGAAGAACATTACGTAAGCACTGAGAAACCATGGGGTGGGGGTGGGGGTCTGTAATGGTAACCAGAATAGAAAATTACAAAATAATTGTTAGACTTTCTATCAAAAACAAGTATTTAAGCATAACATGTCAGAATACCATTTATATATTCTGAAACTATTCCTAGTATTTTAATATTTGAATTTTTCAATATTTTGAACTCTAGTATGTGTGCAAAACATCCTGGGCATTGTGCCCTATATCACAAGCAAATTCAGATTATATGTAACATCTCACCATCCCTTAAGAAAATTAGCCCGACAACAAAAGCCTTGTTACCGTTATCATCAGCGTCACCGTGATTCACTGCAGTTATACCATGAGCTGGCAACTCCTCTAATTCTACAATATACCTATTTTCCATTAGAAAATGCAGGTTTACAGAGGTTAATTAACTTGAATCTTGATAAAAGATTGATAAAAGATTGAAACTTGATAAAAGATTGATAATCCACATTCAGGTGGATTATGGTCAAGCATGATGGGGCCAGTGGCTATCTAACTGCTCAGAGTAACATTTTTTAAAGTTAAGTTTGTCCAACAAGTAATAATAATGCTATTAATAAAAATTAGAGGAAAGTCATTAATTCCACTTCCAAGAGTAGCAACCTCCAAATTAAAACCAGGTAAGCAGGTTTTGGCCCAGCTTGTAACCATTTTCTCTTTTCAGTACCTAGCTATCAAATCCTGATCAACACTATTGGCCAGCTAATTATCTATCCATCAAGAGATCTACTCAGAGGTAGATGCAGAAGCTAAGTTTGGGCATCAGTGAAGGCATTTTAAACACCATGCTGGTCAGTGGCTTCAGTGATGACGCAGAGAGTTTTCTGTCTCGTATTCAACTGCACCCGTGTTCACTTCCACCTGTGTCAAGGCTACAACTGCTCACTTCCACCCAACAACTGCTGGTGGCAGCAGGTGTGCGCATACAGCATGTGCACAAACATCTCCGGTGCGCCACAAAAGCACACAGGCACACATGCCAGACAGGCTGCCTCCACTAATCCTGATTCTTTGACGCTGCAGGCAACATGCAAGCCGTTTCCCGCGAACCCTATCACACCACTCCCACAGCAGCCACTGAATATCACTGTCCTCAGCACTTCTTCACCACTGTCCTGACAGCCACATTAATACCAAGCACCAACATCCTAAACATTTTGAGTGCCAACATGACGCTCGAGGGAAATGCTCACTGGAGCATTTAGGATTTCAGATTTTCAGGTTTGGGATGCTAAAGTTGGGGAAGGTGTGATGTAAATATCTCAAATCTGAAAAAATCCAAAATCTGAAACACTTTTGGTCCCAAGCATTTTGGATAAGGGAAACTCAAACTGTAGCACTACAGGAAAGTAGCTCTTGGTTACTGTCACAGGGAAGAATAACTCTGCAATGCTGACACACAGGCATGGCCTGTTCCTCGCCCAGTAGCCTGGACAGGTGTGGCAGGTTATCACACAGTGCCACAGGAGAAGCTGAGAAACGTCCTGGTGGACGCCTCTCTCAGGTCATGGAAACGGTCTTGTTTTACAGGCAAATCCACGTGCAGAAAGTTGCCTGCAATTGCCTAGGACTGAAAGGGATGGGGAGACGGGAGAGATGTAGGCTCAAAGTGGGGGTTTCTCTCTGGTGTTGAAAATGTTCTAAAATTGGCTGTGATGATGGCTGCACAATTCTGTGGATTAATATACTAAAAGCCACTGAACTGTACATCGTAAATGGGCAGATTGTGTGCTCTGTGAATTACACCTGTCTTTGCTCGACAAGGACAGGTTATTTGGAAATGTTACTAAGACATTCCACAGCTCCCCAGCTGCAAGTGTGGGATTTGATTCTCTGACATACAGAAAAACATATTAGAAACTCCATGTTTTAAAATTTTTTCCTCCTTTTAAAAATTCCAGTATTATGAATTTTTGCAATATATTCCATATATTAGACATGTATATTAAGTAAACATGTTAAAAATATATACTTAATTTTCTTTTCTAATTAAGTGTGCAATTTTTTAAAAGTTTGTTGTCCACAGCTCAAAGGATGCACACTTCTATCTCAAAGCATCTCTCAATTTCTGCTTTGTGTATATAGCATAAAACATGGTGGACAAAAGTATGAACATCCATTCATTTATTCATTTAACAAATATTTCTTGTATATCCACCATGTGCCACGTGCCACCTTAGACAATGATGACAGACAATTCCTGCCCTCACGGAGCTAACAGTACAGGAAAGCAGACACAGGTAACACAACAAATACCATAAATGCTACTGGGAGTAGCCAGGGATTACTGGAAGTTAAAGGCACATACAGCATGGGGTGGGGGACGATGCTGACTTGGCACAGGGGCCAGGAAATGCCTGCCTGCAACAGTAACACCTGAGAATACCTAAGGTGGTCAGAACCTAACGAGGGGGTGGGGGGTCTGGAAGGCGTGTTCACTGAAGCCAGAGGAGCAGAGGCAGAGGCAGGTGGGTATGCCTCATTTGCTCAAGGAACTGAGAGAAGTTCAGTATGGCAGAAATGCACACTCAAGAAGGACAATGGCAAAAACAACTCTGCCCCTACCAGCCATGTGACTTAAGCAACCATTCATCTTTCATCTTCAATCTCTAGCACTACAAAACGAGGATAACAAGATCTGACTTCAAAGGACTTTCGTAAAGAGTATAGGAGATAACATGCACAATTTTATCATGGGCTGGTGGTTACTGCTGTTATAATTAAATCCTTATGTTTCCCGCTAGACTTTAACACCTGCAAGGCCAGAATCTTTGCCTGAATCATTTGGTACACATAGATTCCCAACAAGTGTTTGCTTTTCACCCTCAAATGACCTATGAAAGCACAAGAACACAATCAGAAATCCAAGGAAATACAAGAAGTCCCAAGAGCAGAAAGGATCCCCTATTATGAGTTTACAATAAAATATATAACTTTGTATCACTTTGCATAATAAAAGTCTTAAGTAACTGGGTCATAGTGACACATTTTATTCTTGTATACTTTACATTTTCTACAATGTTATTAAACTCATAAAGGTAAGAATGAAGCTGGTAAACCACTCGATACCTCTACTGCAGAGAGGACAGGAGGAAGCAGCCTCTGGAAACAGACTTGCTCAGGAGAGCAAGGCAGGCCCAGGAATAGGTGTCAACAACAGACTTTTCAACTCAACCTTCAAGAAAAGTTTTTCTCTTCACTTGACAGCCTGGAGGCCCCAAGAACAACATGCATCTTCCCTCTGGTTTGAGAAAATTAAGTAGTGATTATGATGTTACTACTCAACTGTGAAATCCACAAAAGTCAACTGGCAACATCTGTTGAAAATTGTCAAAATTGCTTCATAAAATATAACCTTAACTCTTGTTGCAGCCACAAAAATAACACCACTCCCACCGTCCACACAAGCTTTAATACTCATATTCACCATATCCAATCAGAGGGTCTGGCCTGAAGGGGGAAAAGTGGACATGGTAGATGCCATGATTTAAAAAGTGCTCAGGAATACTGAGTGTAGCAGGTCACAAGGTAAGTGAGAGAGTCGTCAAAGCAAAGAGAATTTCTAAACTTTCGGATTGTTAAAATACCACGCAATAGCAAACGTGGAAAATAATCCCTTGTTCTCCCTTTCTTTGTAGCATCTACCATTTAGATGACTAAACACAAGTGCTAGGCACTGGTAACTGGCAAGCACTATATTGTGAATTTAATCCTCAAACAACGCTCTGAGAAAGGCACTAACAGGAGCCCCAGTCACAAGAGCCAAAACTCCATCATTTTCTTTCCACTCAAAAATGAAAAAAAAAAAAAAAAATCAATAGGCAAGTGAGTGATATTAGAAAAACCGCACTGCAAATTCCAGTGCTTTAATTATAATTGGTAATAAACTATTTTCAACACATCTTACAAAATGATTAAGACTCATCAGTATGTTGGAACATTTAGATGAGAAACTTTGGCCTAGAGAATGATACAAAAGAGAAATAACCAAATAAGTGGGGGCAATATTAGAGGAAGGGAAGGCAAAAGGGAAAAGATGGAAAAGGAAAATATTAAAAACGAAAGAGAAGAGACTCCAGGAAAACTACTCAAAGTCCTGAGGAAGCACAGGCAGCCAGCACACTGCTTCTGGACCTCTCGGCGGTTCACCTGCACGACGAACACAAAGGACAGTATGGATCCCGACACCTGTCCCCTCGCAGGGCCTCATCTACAGGTTCCTTTCTTCCACTTTCTATTTGGAAATCTGTGGGGGCATTTGTAGTTGTCACAACAATGGGGGCAGACACTGTGTGTGGCAGCCCTCCCACTGCCCAACACACACACACAAACACACCCCTCATGCAACATCTTGCCTGACTTTCAACATCTTGCCAGACTTCTCCAGCAAGTACAAATCCTGAGCTTAGAATCTAACTCCATTTTATGCATAAACAGAAACCATTTTTTAGCACCGTTTGTATTCACTACATTTTTCAGGAGACAAACTATCACATAAATGGAGGAAATCTCTACTTTGGTTTGAAAATGTACCAAGAACTGTTCACCTCTTCAGAAAATCATGTCACCAACAGCAAGGTAGCTCACAATACCTAAGTCACCAATATGACAGACACATCAGCCGTCCACCTCCGTGGATCTCGCGTCCATGGGGATTCTACACACGGGTACAAGCACTTGGAAACATTACATCTTCTAGAGTTGTGCCACCAAAGCAGATCTGCGGACTGGCCACACATCCACAAATTCATTAGTACCGTCTGGTGCTCAGAGAAGGAGTTTGCACCTCTTTAATTCAGCTGACTTTTTTTCCCCCACAGCAAGACTCTCTCAATGAGGGCAGCTGCTAGGTGATTTACAGATGACATTCTCATACAGACCAGCACTTCCAGTACCACTGTTCTAGCACAGAGCCATACCTAAATATTCAAACATTTAAATAAATGTTTATAAAACATTTCCTTTCATTTCTTCCTTGTGAGTTAAAGCATTATTTTAATTTTTTAAGTATATGTTAACTACATTTCAGGACAGTGCACAGAGCCTTACACAATACATTATAAACAGGGGAGCTGGATTGGACAGAGTTACCGCTACCATAAAGAAAGAGAAGAATCACCTGGACCCAGCCTTGTAAGTGCCTGCCTAAAAGGTCTGGAGAAACCTATCAAGAGATGCATTTCGACCTGGACTATTGCAAGATGGTCAAATTACATAACCCCAAACCTACATTAAACTCCTGGGATAGATTCTAGACACCGTTTGCTCATGTTTTAGAGTTTCACTTCATTCAAAAATAGTAGGAAAAAAAAAAGACCCCTCTCCTCCCAGGGCCAGGCCTTACAACAATACTGCAGGA
Organism: Propithecus coquereli; assembly: GCF_000956105.1. NCBI lineage: Eukaryota > Metazoa > Chordata > Mammalia > Primates > Indriidae > Propithecus > Propithecus coquereli. The sequence continues at coordinate 1,417,504 of NW_012133859.1, read as the reverse complement.
AGAGGCTGGCAAACTAAGGTATACAGGCCAAATCCATTCTGCCAGTGTTGGTAAATAAAGTTTCACTGGAATGCAGCCAAGCTCATTATTTTTTTCTTTTAATTTTATTTTTACTTATTATTTCTTGAGAAGGGGTCTTTCTGTGTTGCTCAGGCTGGGCTCAAATTGCTGAGCTCAAGTGATCCTCCTGCCTCAGCCTTCCAAGTAGCTGGGATTACAGACACGCGTCACTGCACCTGGCCACA
>NW_012133859.1:1402818-1408164 GCF_000956105.1 Propithecus coquereli | reverse complement strand
AGCTGCTGGCGTCCATGCACTTCCTGAAGGCCACAAAGGGTGGAATGACCAAAATGCCTGAAATACCTCAAGGACTGAGGAGTATGGAACAAGACAGATCTGGCTGGCAAACTGAGTTCTTAAAATAACTCGGTGTTTCCTATTTCTGCATGTTCTCCCCAAAGCTGCCTCAACTCTTCACATTCCAGGAGTTTTGAGTTTATTGAGAGTTTTCCTATTAAGTTTTTCCCCATTTTGAGGACACTTATCTTCAGATTGGATTTTTCCAACCCTGACTGCTATCTTAAGCACAGGGTAATGCAGAAGCCAGAGTGGTGGACGGCTACAGAGGCCACTCGCCTCCCCATTCATCTGACTTCCCAGCCAAAGGTCACTGTGAACTCGGGAAGATGTGGAAACACTCTCCCCAGCACCTCTCCTGGGAGTGTGTTAGCCTTTCAGGATACCAGATCACCAAGGCAACTGACTAAACAGGTTAGTCATTTAAGTGAAGATGTCATGTTTCACTAAGCTTCAGGGACAATGTTAAACTATAATGTTGTGATTATTAGAAATTCCATGTCTTATAGCCTCTTATAAATACATAATTTGGAATAAAACAATATTGTGCAAAAGAAAACTACTTCTATAGACCTTTAAGGTCTGCTCTTAGCATGTCCCCCTCACCCCACATTAAGTCTTTTCCATGACCAGAAAACTGCACGTACCTGGCACCTAGTTTTCAACCTCCACAGGGTCGTTCTTCTTAAAACACAGGTGCACTAGTGGGGCCTGCAATGCTGGGATTTTGAAGGAGAAAGGAGGAGAAGTTACATCCCCCTAAACTGGTGTCACTGATCAGACAGGCAGTCAGGAACATCATCACCATCACTAAGCTTGAGGGACTGGGACCTTCCATGCTGGTCCCATGAAGACCTGCCCAGCAGGAGGGTCCCATCTCCAGTCTGCACTGCCTCTGCCCAAAGCCCACACCCACCACTACCCCCCGCCCCCTGCAGTCACCATCCCTCCAACCCCAACCCACCCACTCAAATTCACTGTGCTGAGAGACACGGAGGTAAAGGAGCATGAAGCATCACCAGCCCTGTCATCGAGCAACGCAAAGCTGACTTTTAATTAATTTCCCCCTTCCTCCCTCCCTTTCTTCCTTCCTTCCTTCCATTAGTTCCACCAGCGTGTACTGAGCACAGTGGTAGACAGAAATCTAAGATGGCCCTATGACATCCACCCCTGGTGCTACATCTCTTGTATAATCCTCTTCTCTTGAGGGTGGGTGGAACCAATGACTCTCACAGGACATCACTCCTGTGACTACGTTACTCATGAGCTGACTCTGAGTTCATCAAAAGGGAGATGTCCTGGGTGGGTCTGGCCTCAGCAGGTGAGGCCTTTAAAAGAGAATAAAGTGTCAGATTCACCTGCGGCCTTGAAAGAGCAACTGCCACACGGTGCAGCAGGCCAGGTAGCAAGGACCCGAGAGTAGCCTCTAGAAGGTAAAAGTGACCCCTGCCAGCAGCGAAAACTGGACCTCATTCCCACAGCCACCGTGAGCTGAACTGTGTCAACGACCTCAATGAACCTGAAGAGGACTCCAGTACTGACCCCGTGGTTTCAGCCTTGTGGGACTCTGAACAGAGACTCCGGCTGTGCTGCGTCCAGACACCTGCCTACAGAAACCGTGAGGTAAGAAATGAGTGCTGCTGTTCTAAGCTGGTAAGTTTGTGGTAATTTGTTAGGCAGCAGTAGAAAATAATACAGCACCTACGTTAGTTTTGAGTTCCACAGGTTTAATTTCGTCTGCTTTTTATTTTTTTCTCAGAGCTGTACCAAATCTCCTCCCTCCTGTCTACACCACCCACCTCACCCCAACCCACAAAATAGCCAATTAACACTTGTGATCAGGGTGTTACAGCCATCAACTCCACACTGGCTCCCTATAACTTAGGTAAAATTTCAGGAAAGGTAATGCTTTGGGTGGCCTGTGGTCCTGTCACAGGAAGCACGGGAACTGCTCAGTGGTTCTATGTCAGAGACAAGACAGTGCAACCCTTTCATTCTCAGGAATGAGGTGACCAGGCTCACAGCATTTAAGCATTCAAAGATCAATAGCCTTTAATTCGTACACATGACACTAAAAATACATATTATGTATTTAACATCATGTTATGTATCTTAACCTATATACATGTTTAACATTCTGGTATCCTACTTTTTTCTCTATTTCATTTAAAAAATTCGTGGTATATCCTATTTCTCAGTTCTTCATTATTCTCCCATGTTTACAGTATCTATAAATCTGCCTGGGTCCATCAGGGTCGAGCCCCCCAAAAACAACTAAAAGACAATCATTTTCCTTAGTTGAAATATATTTTAGCTACTGAGTTCTTCCACTCTGCTTTTTCTATAAAGTTCTATTTATTAATATTTGTTTTGGATTGCCTGCTTAGCAACTTAGAACTATCCCTTATAACTAACTCATCCATGAAAGAAAACAACCATCCATGCTGCCAAAGTTACTCTCTATGCTTTAAAAAATGTATAAAGTTAAGATGTCTAAGATGGTGTTAATATCACAGACGACGTCACCTTCGGTGTAACCCTTAGTATATTCTTTCTTCACTTTATTTTGTGTTCAATGAAAGGCGAACTTAGTTTAACTTAGCTGTATCTCCTCAAGTAAGAGTTTTTCCTTACTTCAGGAGTAACCTAAAATTCTAAAATAGATTTTAATAGCTGATATTCTAAAATAGCTCATAACTAACTGATTCTAAAACAGCTTCTAACTGATAAGCTTTGCTCTACCTTGAAAATTATAAAAAAGTATATGCTAGAACTTCTACTTAAAACAAACAATATATTAAATATATATGGTTAACCTGAAGATGATGTAGGGTTTGGCTTCACATACTTTTGGAAAACAAAAAATAATAATAATTAATAATAATGTGTTTCTTCTTCCATTAAAAAATCAAGAAATGGAAAATGGACAAACACATTCACATTAAATAAAATCAGACATGTGAATTCTCAAAATAAAGATATGATTTAGTGACATATGAAATAAACCTATTTTTGAAAAACACTTATCTCTACTAACATTATTCTCAGGCCAAATATGGGTTCTGCCTCCATGTATGTACCCTCCAGGATATCAAGCATAACAAATTTAATCGCTTGCAGATCCAAGCCAAGGGCTCTGAAATATTAAGCACTGAATACTTGTAAAATATTACAGTAAGAGGATATGTCCCTCTATAATCCGACTTAGATTAAGACTAAAATTAGATAGGAATTTGAGCAAAAATTTTACACATTTACAAAGAGAAGGAAGCACATGTGCCAGAGAGAGACTATAACCTTCAAATTAAAAATAAAATGCCTCTTTAGAGCCACAGAACACACAGCTGCAAAACACCAGCCCAGCTTCCCGGAAACGTGGCTGTTTCCTCTTGTTCTTACAGATCCCACCGGATAGGACTTCCCGCCTACACGCTAACAGAAGGGGTTGTCCAGCTTTGAAAGAAAATCATTCTCCCTTTCTTTACATAATAAGATTAACTTGAAGCCTTGCAGGGTTTTCTAGGCTAGCTGCTCCACCTCCCTGTCCGGGATCCTGGGCCTGGTGACTAGGAGACAGGAAATGGCTGCAAGGCGATTTACTCTGGCCTCCCAGCCTAAAGCACAGCTTGCACCCCAGAGGAGCTCTCAAAGTGCCCACTGAAACTCGCTGCATCCCGAACGAAATCTAAACTGAACTGCAGAGCACCAACATGTGATTCTGTTTACACTGTTTCTCTGGAGGAGCTCAAAAGACCTGTATACATTTTGTTGAGCCATTTAGCAATCTCTATCAAGGTAAACGACGGGAAATACTACTTTACAAAAGATCAAAATCACAGAATTTAAAATCTATAAGAACCCTTGGGGCTAGATGCTGTCACATAACACTCTCATTTTATAAAGGAAGCAGCCATTGCCTACGATTCCAAAGTTCGGGGCAGAGCTGGGACTAAAACTCCCCCGTGGAGGGATTCAGGCTAACAGCCTCTTTTCTCATCTCCAGTTGCACTCCTGGAGGGCAGAGGGCTCAAGGGCTGTCCCAGAAGCAGCAATACTTGTTCCCAAGAAAGGCTTCATCTTCATACCCAGGATTCTCTCTCAAATTGTCGCTTTCAACAATCCTACTTTTTTTCCGATCGGGGAGACTTCCTCCTTCAGGAACTTGTATCTTTAACATCTCGTGCCATCTGATCTCCTGCACTAGGGAAGGGATAGGGGAACTGCAGCCTCATACTGACCAGGCTTGAGTCCAGGCCTCCCCTACATCTCTGTGATGTTATGGAATTCACCAGATCTAATCAACTGGGGCTTCAGTGTCCTTATCTGTAAAATGGGGTGGGGGGGAAGCACCTCACAGAATTGTTACAAGGTTTAAAATTTAGCATGTAAAGTACCTGCAAAGGGTGGGCCAGTATTTCTTAAAAGGTGATTCACCTTTTAAGAACCTTTTAAACACCTGCATCAGAATCCTACGGAACACTTATTTAAAAGGCAGGTGCCAAAGCCCGCCCCAAAGACACTGAGAAAGAAGGTCTGGAAGGAACCACGTTTTCCTCAGTCCCCTGGGAGATTCCAAGGCACTGCTAAGGGCAGGTTCAAAGCTTCCAGTGTCTTTTACTCTGGGTGCTTGTCTCTAAGTACACAACCTACTGGCTGGGGCATGGGCTAAGGACTCCAGGTGATACAAAAGGAGGCTGTGATGAGAAGGAACTGAGGGACATCATCTATCGTCATGGCTTTCAAATGTTTTTGACCTTAACCCACAGTAAGAAATACCTTTTACAATGCAACTCAATATAGGTACAACTCGAAGATATATTTCAGGTTCGGTTCCAGACCACCGCAATAAAATATTTGCAATAAAGGAAGACACACAAATTTTTTGTTTCCTAGTACATATATTTACACTGTTACACAGTGTGTTGACATTACACTGTAGGCTATTAAACATTCAACAGCATTATGTCTAAAATAACAACGTACATACCTTAACTAAAAAACACTTTCTTGCTAAAAAATGCTAAGGGTCATCCGAGCCTTCAATGAGTTGCAATCATTTCACTGGTGGAGGGTCTTGCCTCAATGCTGATGGCTGCTGACTGACCAGGGTGGTGCTGCCTGAAGACTGGGATGGCTGCGGCAATTTCTTAAAATAAGACACTGAAGTTTGCCGCGTCGACTGAATCTTCCTTTCATGAAAGATTGCTCTGTAGCATGTGATGCTGCATTTTACCCACAGTAGAACTTACTGGAGTCAATCTTCTCAAATGCTGCTGCTGCTTTACC
>NW_012133859.1:1397933-1402768 GCF_000956105.1 Propithecus coquereli | reverse complement strand
TGGGGGCAATATTAGAGGAAGGGAAGGCAAAAGGGAAAAGATGGAAAAGGAAAATATTAAAAACGAAAGAGAAGAGACTCCAGGAAAACTACTCAAAGTCCTGAGGAAGCACAGGCAGCCAGCACACTGCTTCTGGACCTCTCGGCGGTTCACCTGCACGACGAACACAAAGGACAGTATGGATCCCGACACCTGTCCCCTCGCAGGGCCTCATCTACAGGTTCCTTTCTTCCACTTTCTATTTGGAAATCTGTGGGGGCATTTGTAGTTGTCACAACAATGGGGGCAGACACTGTGTGTGGCAGCCCTCCCACTGCCCAACACACACACACAAACACACCCCTCATGCAACATCTTGCCTGACTTTCAACATCTTGCCAGACTTCTCCAGCAAGTACAAATCCTGAGCTTAGAATCTAACTCCATTTTATGCATAAACAGAAACCATTTTTTAGCACCGTTTGTATTCACTACATTTTTCAGGAGACAAACTATCACATAAATGGAGGAAATCTCTACTTTGGTTTGAAAATGTACCAAGAACTGTTCACCTCTTCAGAAAATCATGTCACCAACAGCAAGGTAGCTCACAATACCTAAGTCACCAATATGACAGACACATCAGCCGTCCACCTCCGTGGATCTCGCGTCCATGGGGATTCTACACACGGGTACAAGCACTTGGAAACATTACATCTTCTAGAGTTGTGCCACCAAAGCAGATCTGCGGACTGGCCACACATCCACAAATTCATTAGTACCGTCTGGTGCTCAGAGAAGGAGTTTGCACCTCTTTAATTCAGCTGACTTTTTTTCCCCCACAGCAAGACTCTCTCAATGAGGGCAGCTGCTAGGTGATTTACAGATGACATTCTCATACAGACCAGCACTTCCAGTACCACTGTTCTAGCACAGAGCCATACCTAAATATTCAAACATTTAAATAAATGTTTATAAAACGACATTTCCTTTCATTTCTTCCTTGTGAGTTAAAGCATTATTTTAATTTTTTAAGTATATGTTAACTACATTTCAGGACAGTGCACAGAGCCTTACACAATACATTATAAACAGGGGAGCTGGATTGGACAGAGTTACCGCTACCATAAAGAAAGAGAAGAATCACCTGGACCCAGCCTTGTAAGTGCCTGCCTAAAAGGTCTGGAGAAACCTATCAAGAGATGCATTTCGACCTGGACTATTGCAAGATGGTCAAATTACATAACCCCAAACCTACATTAAACTCCTGGGATAGATTCTAGACACCGTTTGCTCATGTTTTAGAGTTTCACTTCATTCAAAAATAGTAGGAAAAAAAAAAGACCCCTCTCCTCCCAGGGCCAGGCCTTACAACAATACTGCAGGAAGAGGCTGGCAAACTAAGGTATACAGGCCAAATCCATTCTGCCAGTGTTGGTAAATAAAGTTTCACTGGAATGCAGCCAAGCTCATTATTTTTTTCTTTTAATTTTATTTTTACTTATTATTTCTTGAGAAGGGGTCTTTCTGTGTTGCTCAGGCTGGGCTCAAATTGCTGAGCTCAAGTGATCCTCCTGCCTCAGCCTTCCAAGTAGCTGGGATTACAGACACGCGTCACTGCACCTGGCCACACTCATGCTTTACGTATACTGTTTCCATGCTACTAGATGGCTGCTTTCACACTATAACTGCAGGGCTGAGTAGCTATGACAGAGATTAAAATATTTACCTGGCCATTTACAAAAAAGTTTGCTGACTCCTATTCTAGATCAGACATAGCTTGATATGCTTTGTCTTAAATCTACTTTTAATTTTAAATATATAAAACCCATATATCATAATCAGTATTATAAATTTAAACACTATGAAGGATGTCTGAGATTAGCAGGATAGTCTGAGCTTCAATAAATATCTCTGAATTTTAGTCTCTTTCATTTCATGAACATATATCTAAAATTCTCTGCCTAATTTTGGTTTATCACAGTGTACAATCAGGATGGCTTGACCCTATCAACTATAACTTGATACACTCAAACAACTTTAATAAGAGAAAGCTTCCTTTCTACCAAGTAAATTCCTATAAAATCAAAACAGTTCTATAAGTACAAGCGGTGATAAAGCAGATATCAATTTCATTCTAAAGAACTTAAGTCAAAATGATGTGATTTATGCCCATGCAAATTATCTGCTTAAATCTACACGCAATCTCCATGATGTTGTCTGCTACTGTAAAAGTTCACTTGACTGCAAAAAATGAGGTGGGCTACAGTGAGAGTTTTTTTCAGTCCTCAACAGCTTTTGAGCCCAGGAAATTCGCAGTCATGTGCTGCTGCAGTTATGCTTTGCACTGCCTCTCCGACATTCCCTAGCCATTTGTCCTCTGCTTCCCAATATACACTCTGAAACGCCTGACATATTTTTGTCAATCACAGGCTCACATGTTCAAGGCTGCAGATCATTTTGTCCACTTCAAAAATAGCTTAAGCTCACCAATGTGGTATGGAACGTTGGGAACACCTAGCAGGGAATAAAGTCTCAAACCCTGGATGGGTTTGTCATTGTCACGGCTATCAAGAATGGGTTTCCGTTCTACAGAATCAAAGCTCTAGGTGCAAAAAACTGCATTAAAACATGCAAACACAATCTCTCCCAAAACTAACCAGGCAGTTAGGTTTGGTTTGAAAACAAACCATTTTTTTCTTTTTCCTTTATTGGGAGTGGAGGTGAGGGGTGTGGTTTCCTCCCTAGGAAACAGGCCATGAGAAACCCTGAATGGGCCCAGCTCCCTGGCCTCTTCACACAGGCCCCCAAACCCACCCACTAAACTCCAGGAGAGCTCAGACATAAATGCTTAGGGCCTCTGTTATGGAATACTTTGCTAAGCGTTAATGATGAGCTGCACTCTTGGTGAATTTCATACATTACGACTACAATATTAGCAAAACTAGATTCTAATTTTACTCATCAGAGACTTTTCCATCACACAGAAAAAATAATTTTATTCTTATCCCATAAACTTTCCATTGGGACTGAAGAACAAAGCTGAGGTTGTTTCCCTAAATTTCATGTCTAAATTAATAAGCAATTTAAGAGTTAGAATTCTTATCAGATGACATAAACTCTCCCAATACGACTTCATCGTATGCAATGCAACACAATTTGCTTACTTGTACTTGGTGAAAAACACTCTGGGGCTCTAGGTGTATCCCTTATACACGGGCCTTCCTTCCCAACCAAATTCCTCACAGGCTGGTAAGCTTTTACTTTCCATTTTCAACAGAGCTGAGAGGAACAAAATCCTGAGCACACAATAGATACTAAGAAAGTACTCCTCCGCTGACTGCTTTAAATAAAAAACTGGAGTATGCCACTTAGTAAAATAAATCTTCAATTTGACAACCACAAATGAGGCAAGCCAACAAGCATCTAGGGTTACACTGTAACCAACGATCTACTCCAGGATCCAATTTTGAAATGCATGAAAGGATGCCCGTCCTTTATCGCAAACGTGAAAAATGTGTTGTTTCTCCACTTTGTCCTCCTGCTATGACTGATAGAAAATGTTCTCATTTTAACCCTCTGAGGGGTGACCTCAGACAGAGTTCCCTCAACATTTGGGATACAGTACGAGCTGCTGGCGTCCATGCACTTCCTGAAGGCCACAAAGGGTGGAATGACCAAAATGCCTGAAATACCTCAAGGACTGAGGAGTATGGAACAAGACAGATCTGGCTGGCAAACTGAGTTCTTAAAATAACTCGGTGTTTCCTATTTCTGCATGTTCTCCCCAAAGCTGCCTCAACTCTTCACATTCCAGGAGTTTTGAGTTTATTGAGAGTTTTCCTATTAAGTTTTTCCCCATTTTGAGGACACTTATCTTCAGATTGGATTTTTCCAACCCTGACTGCTACCTTAAGCACAGGGTAATGCAGAAGCCAGAGTGGTGGACGGCTACAGAGGCCACTCGCCTCCCCATTCATCTGACTTCCCAGCCAAAGGTCACTGTGAACTCGGGAAGATGTGGAAACACTCTCCCCAGCACCTCTCCTGGGAGTGTGTTAGCCTTTCAGGATACCAGATCACCAAGGCAACTGACTAAACAGGTTAGTCATTTAAGTGAAGATGTCATGTTTCACTAAGCTTCAGGGACAATGTTAAACTATAATGTTGTGATTATTAGAAATTCCATGTCTTATAGCCTCTTATAAATACATAATTTGGAATAAAACAATATTGTGCAAAAGAAAACTACTTCTATAGACCTTTAAGGTCTGCTCTTAGCATGTCCCCCTCACCCCACATTAAGTCTTTTCCATGACCAGAAAACTGCACGTACCTGGCACCTAGTTTTCAACCTCCACAGGGTCGTTCTTCTTAAAACACAGGTGCACTAGTGGGGCCTGCAATGCTGGGATTTTGAAGGAGAAAGGAGGAGAAGTTACATCCCCCTAAACTGGTGTCACTGATCAGACAGGCAGTCAGGAACATCATCACCATCACTAAGCTTGAGGGACTGGGACCTTCCATGCTGGTCCCATGAAGACCTGCCCAGCAGGAGGGTCCCATCTCCAGTCTGCACTGCCTCTGCCCAAAGCCCACACCCACCACTGCCCCCCGCCCCCTGCAGTCACCATCCCTCCAACCCCAACCCACCCACTCAAATTCACTGTGCTGAGAGACACGGAGGTAAAGGAGCATGAAGCATCACCAGCCCTGTCATCGAGCAACGCAAAGCTGACTTTTAATTAATTTCCCCCTTCCTCCCTCCCTTTCTTCCTTCCTTCCTTCCATTAGTTCCACCAGCGTGTACTGAGCACAGTGGTAGACAGAAATCTAAGATGGCCCTATGACATCCA
>NW_012133859.1:1397088-1397883 GCF_000956105.1 Propithecus coquereli | reverse complement strand
TGACTTTACAGACTCATAAAGTAACTCCTGGTATGCACAGTGAACTCTGATATGTTCTGTACTGTTCTAGTACGCCTTTTATTTGAAAAAAAAAAAAAAAGCTAGTCACAATCTATTGCTTGAGAAAAACTGATCTATTTTATGTCCTCCAGAAATCGCTGTTCAAGGTTAGTTGAAGTTCTTATGCAAAGATCCTGGTGTAATACAGAGTTCGGAACCTGACCCCCAAGATTCTGATGCCTCAGGTGGTGGTCAGGATCGTGTATTTTTGAAGGTATTCCAGGTGATCCATCATCACCATAGAAGACCTGGCCCACATGGATGCCAGGGTACTCTTTGTAGGACAGCATTAGCCAAGTCTCACGTACAATGGGGGGTGAGGACACTGTACTGAAACTGGGAATTCACAAACCAGGGGCGTCTTTTAGGAAGACAGCTTAAAACAACCTTGAATTTTGACAGAAGCATTCAAACACGGGGGACAGCACTCCGATGGCGGTTGGCAAGACAGTCAGGCACACTTCAGAAAGAAGCAAACCTTTCTTCAGCATTGAAATGGGACACTAAAGACCCTCTTGGCTGGGCATTATAAATAAGGAAAGCATGGTTTGCAGAGGCCAAAGTCGGGGCAGGGATCTAAAATGAGCTTTCCTACTCCACAGGGGATGGGAAAGAGAGTAAGGAAAACAATTGTCTGGTCAGCTTTTTGCAGAATAAACCAAAAAAGAACAAAAAGACAGAGAAAGAAATTACAGACAAAGAAAGCAAATCCACCTCATCCCTCCCCACCCCCCC
>NW_012133859.1:1394755-1397038 GCF_000956105.1 Propithecus coquereli | reverse complement strand
TCCAAGGCACTGCTAAGGGCAGGTTCAAAGCTTCCAGTGTCTTTTACTCTGGGTGCTTGTCTCTAAGTACACAACCTACTGGCTGGGGCATGGGCTAAGGACTCCAGGTGATACAAAAGGAGGCTGTGATGAGAAGGAACTGAGGGACATCATCTATCGTCATGGCTTTCAAATGTTTTTGACCTTAACCTACAGTAAGAAATACCTTTTACAATGCAACTCAATATAGGTATAACTCGAAGATATATTTCAGGTTCGGTTCCAGACCACCGCAATAAAATATTTGCAATAAAGGAAGACACACAAATTTTTTGTTTCCCAGTACATATATTTACACTGTTACACAGTGTGTTGACATTACACTGTAGGCTATTAAACATTCAACAGCGTTATGTCTAAAATAACAACGTACATACCTTAACTAAAAAACACTTTATTGCTAAAAAATGCTAAGGGTCATCCGAGCCTTCAATGCGTTGCAATCATTTCACTGGTGGAGGGTCTTGCCTCAACGCTGATGGCTGCTGACTGACCAGGGTGGTGCTGCCTGAAGACTGGGATGGCTGCGGCAATTTCTTAAAATAAGACACTGAAGTTTGCGGCGTCGACTGAATCTTCCTTTCATGAAAGATTGCTCTGTAGCATGTGATGCTGCATTTTACCCACAGTAGAACTTACTGGAGTCAATCTTCTCAAATGCTGCTGCTGCTTTACCAACTAAGTTTACGTAATATTCTAAATCCTACGCTGTCATTTCAACAACGTTCACAGTCTCTTCCCCAGGGATAGATTTCACCTCAAGAAACCACTTTCTTCTCATCCGTAAGAAGCGACTCCTCATCCATTTATGTTTGATCATAAGATTACAACAATTAAGTCACATCTTCAGGCTGCACTTCTATTTTAGTTCTCTTGCTATTTCCACCACATCTGCAGTTACCTCCTCCACTGAAGTCTTGAACCCCTCAAAGTCATCCATGAAGGTTGGAATCAACTTCTTCCAAACTCTTGTTAACAAATGTGGATATTCTGACCTCCTCCCAAGAATCACAAATGTTCTTACAGCATCTAGCATGGCGAATCCTTTCCAGAAGGTCTTTAATTTATTTTGCCCTAATGCATATCAGAGGAATGAATCACTATCTATGGCAGCTCTAGCCTTACAAAATGTATTTTTTACATGATGACTTGAAAGCCAAAATTACTCCTTGATCCATAGAATAAATGTTACCTTAGCGGCATAAAAACATTAATCTTGTACATCTCCATCAGAGCTCTTGGTTGACTAGGTGCATTGTCAATGTGCAGTAATATTTTGGAAGAAAATCTTTTTTTCTGAGTAGATCTCAACAGTGTGCTTAAAATATTCAGTAAACTATGCTGTAAACAGATGTGCTATCATCCTGGCTCTGTTCTTCCATTTCTAGAGTACAGGCAGAGTAGAGTTAGCATAATTCTTAAGGGCCCTAGGATTTTCAGAATAGTAAATGAGCATTGGCTTAAATTTAAAGTCACCGGCTATATTAACCGCTAACAAGAGAATTGGCCTGTCCTTTGAAGCCTGGCACTGACTTCTTCTCTCTAGCTATGAAAATCTTAGATTGGCATCTTCTTCCAACAGAAGGCTCTTTTGTTTACAGTGAGAATCTGTTGTTCAGTGTAGCTGTCTTCAACCATTATCTTAGCTAGATCTTCTGGATGACTTGCTGCAGCTTCTCCATCAGCACTTGCTGCTTCACCTGGAACTTTTATGTTTTGGAGATGGCTTCTTTCCTTAAACTTCACGAACTGACCTCTGCTAGCTTCTAACTTTTTTCTTGCATCTCCTCACCTCTCTCAGCTGTCACGGAATTGAAGCGAATTAGCATCTTGCTCTGGATTATGCTTTGGCTTAAGGGAATGTTGTGGCTGGTTTGATCTTCTCTCCAGACTTCAACTTCCTCTGTATCAGCAGTAAGGCTGTTTCACTTTCTTATCATTTGTGTGTTCACTAGAGCAGCACTTTTCATTTCCTTCGAGAACTTTTCCTTTGCATTCACAACTTGCTTAAATGTTTGGCATAGGAGACCCAGCGTTTGGCCTGTCTCAGCTTTTGACATGCCTTCCTCAGTAAGCTTAATCATTTCTAGCTTTTGATTTAAAGTGAGAGACCTGTGACTCTTCCTTTCATTTGAACATTTAGAGGCCATTGTAGGGTTATCAATTGGCCTAATTTCAATAATGATGAGTGTCATGGAATAGGGAGGCCCGAGAATAGAGAGAGAGATGGGAAATAACCGGTCA